>NC_050081.1:30261675-30594187 GCF_009764565.3 Dermochelys coriacea
CAAGTGGATCCTGAGGGAGCCCAGCCGGGGCAGGCCCTGGCCTGGCTGATTGCGCCACTCCGGAGGAGCCAGAGCGATTCCCGGCCCTGGGACCAGCCCTGGCTGCACTGATGGCTCAGCCCGGCAGACACAGTCGCCTCCCAGCAGGGCTAGTGAGTGCAGCCAGGAGGCAGGGCATGGGGGAGTGGGGTTCTGGAGGGTTGCGGGAGGGCTTGGCTGTGAGGGGGCGGGAAAGATCTGCGTGTGTTGGGGCACTAGGGAGGGGGTTTTGTGTCAGGTGCCTGGTAGTTGTGGTGGGGCTGTGGGCATGGGGGCGCTGGGCAGGAGTGGTGTTGTGCAGGGGACTGTGCATTTGTATCAGAGTCTGGGGGAGCACTGGGCATAGTGAGTTCAGGGGGGCTCTGGCCATAGGGAATCAGCGGGATGTTCTGATGTTGGGGGGGGGAGGGGCTGTGTGGTGTGGCATGGGCCCACCCCTGAGGGGAAGGGGCTTGCTGGCAGCACAGGGCTGGGCAGGCCAGTGTGTGTCTGGCAACTGCCAGTTTGTAAATAGTGCCCTTCCACTGAACTGGGCAGAGTGGGGTCAGCCCTGCAATGCCATGCCCCATTGCCTCTGGCTGGCCCCTCGCTCTCGGGACTGACCTCCCCATGCCATGCTCCATTGCCTCCATGGGGACCCACAAATATGTTTGGCGCCAGGCCCACAAAATGTTTATCTGGCCCTGCTGGGCTCCAGCCTTGCTGCTTCACGCCCTGAGCTCTGCCCAGCGAATCCAGCTGAGCCAGATTCCTGGGCAGAGACCTGCCTGCTCTTCAGGGCCCAGTGCATTGGGGGTGTCAGCTGTTCAGTGCCAGGGGCTCCCGTTGGCTTTCCGGATCCTCCATTGATCCGGGTCAGTTTCAGCCAGTCCTAAAACGACCAGGCAGCGAGGTGACATCCCCTCCAATCTCTCCTGCACTGCCTCAGGAGCAGAGTTAACCATCCGGCAGCCACTGTGTAGCACTGTAAAGTACTGGGGGAAACTAAGGCACTCATTGGCATTGGAAAAAATATTACAGAAAATTCCCACTTTGTCACATGGAGGCCAGGGGTTGAGGTTGGGGAGCAGAGGGGAGGATGGGTGGGGAAGGGATCTGGGAGGGAATAGGGGATAGGGGAGGCCAGGTGGGTTGGGGCTTGGGAGGCACTGGAAAAGCTAGGTATAGTGGGGGTTGGGGAGGCCAGGGGGCACTGTGGAGGCCATGTGGGGTGAAGGTTGGGGGACACTAAGAAGTCTGGCTGGGGTGGGGGTTGGCGGGCAGGGGCTGCTGGGGAGACTGGGTGGGATCGAGGTTGGGGGGCAAAGGAAGAGGCCGGGCAGGGTGGGGGCTGAGAGGAGGACTGGAGAGAGTGGAGGGGGCGAGGGTTGGAGTGGGACAGGAGAAGCTGGGTGGAATGAGAGTTGGAGGGCACTGGGAAAGCCAGGCTGGGGGCAGGCCAGGTGAGATGGGAGTTAAGGGGGGCATGGGAGAGGCTGGGCAAGGTGGGGTGGGGAGGACACCAGCAAGCCCCCTGTCAGGCTCTGAGGAGCCAGCCCACTCCTCCCTCCATAGCTCCGGACACATTGGCGGAGCCGCCCGGACGTCCCTCAGCCAAGAGGCTGGCCGAACACCGAGGGGCCCAGCAAGGACACTCCCAGCCTGCGCTGCCCACTGCCTGTCCCCAGTGACTGGCCTTGACCCTTTCACCATGCGGCCGACGTGCGAACCAGGCTGGCTGGCGGCTCCCTCCCCCAGAGCTGGGCCAGCTGCGCGAGGCTCCTAGTGAGGCCATCACCGATGCACATGCATGGGCACCTCCCAGGGCCTTCCCTGCTAACTGGCTCACTCGAGGCAGAACCCCAAAGAATTTCCAGGCTGAGGTGTTCTGCCTGCTTAGGCTTGTCGCCTGGCATTTCCATGCCCCACTAGCCCTAGTTCAGCACCAGCTATGCCAGTCGTTCTCCTTGGAGAGCTTATTTTGCCTGAGCAACTGGTATAAACTGTAGCGGCAGAAGCCCTCTCTGCCAGTCTAAGCTGCATCTGCTCCAGGGGGGTTGCTGGTATAGCTACACTGGTGTCCAAAGGAGGAAAAAGCCCGAGCTCAGGAACGAGCCCTACAGCTGCTTTCCCACTAATACCCACGGAGAGGGTACCTAGGGCAGCTGTGCCCTCACTAGACATGGCTGTTGTTCGCTTCGCAGCTGCCAGTGCACAAGCGCGATAGCAGCGCAACCTGGCAAAGAGCAGGCTCTGGGCTTTGTGCTTCCTCGCTACGCACGCGCGAGAAGCGGTGGCGGCACAGAACACATGCTACGCATGCGCTCGCCAGAGCGGTCATTTTTGAAACGAAAGGGTGAGCGGTGCACGTATGCGTCGGAGGGGGCCGTACATGTGGACGATTCCGGACGTAGAAATGGGGGCACGCTTACGCACGCACGCAATAGATTTGCGGGCAAAGACCTGGGCGGAAGCGAGGCTTCGGAACGCCTCGTCGCACCTGCGTGCCGCCTCTGAACGCAGAATGCCGCATGCGCAGTTCGCCACCGGAAGCTCTTCTCGGCCCTCTCGCTCTTAAGAGCCTGGGAGACCCCGTGTAGAGTTCTTTTTCCTGGGCCGGACGCTGCTGGAGCTGCCGCCATGTGAGTGCGGGGGAAGGGATAGAACGCTGAGTGGGGCTGGGGGCCCGCGTGTGGAGTGACGCGGCGGATGGAATCCTGGGGCCGTGCGTGGGGCGACGGGAGTGAGGGGCTGGATCCCCGGCGCCGCCGCGCGTGGGGCGAAGGGGCGGGTGGAACCCTAGGGGCGGGAGGGCCCCGCGCGTGGGGTGATGGAATCCCGGGGTGGCGCGTGGAGCCGTGCGGGGAGATTGGCACCTCGGGACCGCGCTTGGGGGCGGGAGGGGCCCGCGATGGGAGGAACCGCACCACAGGGGATGTTTCCAGGTGCAGCCTCCTCCCCATGGGGCTTGATTCCCCACCCGGGCCGGGGTCCCATTCCTGCCGTGCAGACACCACCTGTTCTCCCCCGACGGGCGCAGTGAGCCGAGTGGGCACCGCACTGACGCGCCCCAGGTGGCAGGAGCCAGAGGCAGCAGCTCCCCATAGCAGCTATCCTGGCGATTCCTCCTCGGGAGTCATTTTGCGCATCCCCCACCACAGGGGGGCAGTGTGGGGGACTTTGGGCTGTATGAGATGGGGCATTGCCAGCAGATCAAGGGACATGATCGTTCCCCTCTATTCGGCATTGGTGAGGCCTCATCTGGAGTACTGTGTCCAGCTTTGGGCCGCACACTACAAGAAGGATGTGGACAAACTGGAGAGAGTTCAGGGGAGGGCAACAAAAATGACTAGGGGGCTGGAAGACATGACTTGTGAGCACATGATTTATGAGGAGAGGCTGAGGGAAGGGGGATTATTTAATCTGCAGAAGAGAAGAATGAGGGGGGATTTGATAGCTGCTTCCAACTACTTGAAAGGGGGTTCCAGAGAGGATGGATCTAGACAGTTCTCAATGGTACCGGATGATAGAACAAGGAGTAATGGTCTCAAGTTGCAGTGGGGGAGATTTAGGTTGGATATTAGGAAAAACTTTTTCACTAGGAAGGTGGTGAAGCACTGGAATGGGTTACCTAGGGAGATGGTGGAATCTCTATCCTTAGAGGTTTTTAAAGTCAGGCTTGACAAAGCCCTGGCTGGGATGATTTAGTTGGGGATTGGTCCTGGTTTGAGCAGGGGGTTGGACTAGATGTGACCTCCTGAGGGCCCTTCTAACCCTGATACTCTATGACTGGGGGGGGAGGGGGCTGTCCCATGGGTGTCAGTGGGGATTGCACAGCACTGTGGGGACATTGAGGGGGGCTGCTGGTGAGGTCCAGGGGTCTGGAGTTTGGGGGGGTCTGCCCTGTAGGGATGGGCCATGGCATTGGGGTGCCCCATTTGTGGGGGGGGATTGAGTGGTGCTGCATTGCTTGACCCTCCCTTCTTCCCTCCCCAGAATGACCGAGTGGGAGACTGTGCCCGCTGTGGCGGAGACCCCCGACATCAAGCTCTTCGGGAAATGGAGCACAGACGATGTTCAGATCAATGACATCTCCCTTCAGGTTTGGGGAGCCTGAGTGGTGCCTGAGTTCCCCACACGCACACACCTCACTCTCTCTGTATGCAGCAGGAGGGGCTGCAGGGAGTAAGGCAGGATGCCTGGATCCCCCTATAACTCATGCCCTCTGTGCATAGCAGGTGGGCTGCAGGGAGTGAACCGCTCACACCCTATCTGTGCCCTGTCAGGGAGAGGGGTCGGGGGTGCCTAGGTCCCTCACCTCTCCTCACAGCTCACACTTTCTGTGCACCCTTGTAGTGGGCGGAGTAGGATGCCTGGGTCTGCCACCCCATTGCTTTCAGACTGTGGCTGTCCCTGTCAGCATGGGGTGGGGGGGTTTCCCCTCTCCGACTGCCTCTGAACCGGTGTCTCTCCCCGGCCCAGGACTACATTGCGGTGAAGGAGAAATACGCCAAGTACCTGCCCCACAGTGCCGGGCGCTACGCAGCCAAACGCTTCCGCAAGGCCCAGTGCCCCATCGTGGAGCGCCTCACCAACTCCATGATGATGCACGGCCGCAACAACGGCAAGAAGCTCATGACCGTGCGCATCGTCAAGCATGCCTTCGAGATCATCCACCTGCTCACTGGGGAGGTGGGCTGCTGGGTGGTCCAGGGGTGGGGGTTGGGGTGCTGGCTCTCCTGGCCAGGTGGGGGTGTGGGAGGGAGGGTTCGGGGGCGGGGCTCTGTGCATGTGATCTCAGTGGGGGTGGGGGGAGGTTATGTGGGATCTCTGCCCTAGCTGACCTGTCCATCTAACTCTCTGTGCAGAACCCCCTGCAGGTCCTGGTCAACGCCATCATCAACAGCGGGCCCAGGGAGGACTCGACCCGCATCGGCCGTGCTGGCACTGTCCGGAGACAGGCTGTCGATGTGTCCCCGCTGCGCCGTGTCAACCAGGTACACCCCTCCCTGGCCATGCATGTGCGCACAGTGTGCTCCTCTGTCCCTGAGCGTCACTCCCCTCCCCATGTGGCTGTGCCTGGTGCCCACTCCACAGTGTGTATGGGCTGGGCACTGACGCCCACTGTCTCTGGGCACTTGGTAACCCTTCTCTGCCCCCCACCCCAGGCCATCTGGCTGCTGTGCACTGGGGCCCGTGAGGCCGCCTTCCGCAACATCAAGACCATCGCTGAGTGCCTGGCCGATGAACTCATCAATGCTGCCAAGGTGAGAACTGTGGGCAGGCTTGGCCCATTGCTCTGGGAGATGCGCTCATCCTCCGCTCTGAGCAGGTGGGCAAGCGCTGGACTCCCAGACAGCACCCTGCCCAGATTTGTGCTGTCTGGAGTCTGAGGCATGGCTCAGGTGAGCCCCTCCTTCCTGTGGCCTGCTCTGCCCTTTGCCGCTTAGGGGCTGGCTGTGCACAGGGACGGTCCCACCAATGCAGCCACTCGTGTTGACACAGACTGGTGCCAAAGGGCTTCTGTACCATGTAGCTGCTTTCCCTCTGGTGCTTCACTAGCCTGGGTCACCACTGGGGGGTGACTGCCTCCTGGGGGCTGTGTGGATAACTACACCCGATGGAGGGGAAATTTCTCCAGCTGCCCCCTGGCTTTGAGTCCATGTGTGTCCCTAGCAGTGAAGGGCTCCAGCACTGCTCCTGCCTCAGGGCCCCCAATGGCCCCCTTTCCTCACCTGCCCCTGGCAATTAGTATGAGCCTTTGAGCCCTGCTAGCAGCTTGCCCTACAATTGTCCCTTTGCGGTGCAGTGCTGTCACCACTGGGGAGTGCCCCTGTGCCCTAGGGGGTGCTGAGCTGGGTCTTGGGCTGTGGGGGTGGCTCCATCTTGGGGGGGAATCTCACCATATTTCCCCCTCCCAGGGCTCCTCCAATTCCTACGCTATCAAGAAGAAGGACGAGCTGGAGCGTGTGGCCAAGTCGAACCGTTAAAGTTGTGGGAACTGCCCCAATAAACTCTGTGATTCCACTCGCCCCTCTGTGTGTCCTCTCTGAGCTGCTGGCACCCACCTGCAGGAGGAGGGAGTGAGCCCTGCTCGATGCTGCCCTTCCATGACCGTCTCCCACCCTCTCCTGTGGCCTGCTCTGTTGCCCTTGCTGGGCACAGGGTTTGGGGGGGCAGGTGGCCTCGCTTGCCTGGAGAGCTGTGGATGGCAGTGGTCTCCCCAGAGTGGGCTTGGGGTTGGTGGTGGGCTGCAGCTGGCTCTAGCTGTGGGGTGGATGCGAGAGCGGGGCCTGCTCACCACTGCCTGAGCCCGGAGAGCACTGCAGGGATCACAGTGAGGCAGGGCAGTAGAGCCTGCTCCATCTTGGGGGTGGGAGCAGCTGCCTGCAGGCCTGGCTCTGCCCCATGTATCCCCTAATAGCAGTTGCCCCTGGGGGCCCACAAGGAATGGATGGGCTGAGAGCTGGCTGCAGGGGCTTGCCCTGCTCATGCTCCCCCAGCTTTTCTTGGGGGTGGAGGAAGAGCATGGCGCCCTCTTGAAACTGAGTCACCTCCATCTACAATGGGGGCAGCCCTAGCTCTCTGCTTCCAGCATGGATCCAGCAAAACTCCCGACTGGTCGGGGCTGGATGCTGATCTCTGTTCCCAGGGGCCCAGAGCATGTGGTCACAGAGCAGGGAGGGGGCCCATGGTGATTGGTGGGGAGGGAGGGCTAATTGGCCTTAGTCCATAGGGAATGGTGGGGGAGAGGGTTGTTTTGTGTGACAGAGGAAGCCAGTTCCCCAAGGCAAAGCTGGCTGGGCTGGTTAGACCAGGTGGGCTAGGCCAGAGGCCCCGGTTCTGAGCTTGCCAGAGCTGGCTGGGACAAAGTGCAGGATTCAGAGCAGGTTTGCTGGGCTGGGTCTTGGTGCAGGATCTAGGCCTGCTGGAGCAGAGTAGGGAGCCTCAAACTCATTACATGGTGTGGGCAGCAGAACTGACCCCTGGATGCCTGCCTGCTCATGCCCCCCATAGGGTCTGAGTGTCTACCCTCCCCTGCACCACCAGCTTCCCCAGCCAACCTCTCCAGCCCCATGGCATCCAGACCCTGCTGCTTAGCACTTGCTTTTTGCCCAGGCTTCACAGCTTGGGTCTGGGCCCAGAGCAGGCCTGTTGCATGGCACAGCTATGCCCTGGGGCATGGCTGGGAGAGTACCAGCTCCATGCATACCCCTCCCTTTCCCCCTGTACACACCTCTCCTCTGCCCAGACCCCTACTGAAGGAGCTAGCCTGGGACGTAGCAGATGCCCTCTCGGCTCATGTGTGGGGCTTATGGCTTTCTCTGCTGTGCTGCCCAAAGAGTTGGGTTTAGACTGGAACACTCCATGATTTGGATTCGCTTTCTAGGGCTGGGCTAAGCCCCCAGTATGGCACAAGGGGGTGCTGTTCTGTGGGGGCAGGATACATTAGGAGGCATGGCACTGCACTGAAGGGAGCAGTTGGGGTGCTGTTCTTCAGGGAGCAGGGCAGGGGTTCAGCAGGTGGGGCTGGTCTCCATGAAGTGGGGTGAGAGTTCAATCCCTGAGGGGGCCATTTGGGGCAAAAATTGGGGATTGGTCCTACTTTGAGCAGGGGGTTGGACTAGATGATCTCCTGAGGTCCCTTCCAACCCTGATATTCTATGATTCTAAGGAGCAGCAGGGGGCAATGGGCTGTAGTGAACTGGAGTGGGGGGATGCTCAGCAGGTGGCAGTGTGTTGTAGGGAGCAGGGTTGGGGTCAGCAGGGGGTGCTGGGCTGCAGGAAGCAGTGGGGGGATCAGCAGGGTGTGCTGTGTTGTAGGGGAGGGAGTGCTTTGCTGCAGGGAGTAGTGGGGGACTCAGCAGGAGGCCCTGTGTTGCAGGGAGTGAGGTTGGGGGCTGAGCAGGGGGGCTCTCTGGCTGGGGGGTTGAAGGGTTAACCCTGGCAGAGCCAGCTACCGGTCACATTCCTGGCCAGTAGCCACAGGAAGGGAATGTGGTGGCACCGGCTCCTCACCCGGACCGCACCCAGCCCCACAAGAACTGGGCGGGCTGGGGCAGCGGGGCGGGCGCTGCTAGGGGAAATGCTCCCTGCAGGGGGCAGATTCCAGAACCCGGGAGCTGCCAAGGCCAGCAGCACCAGGTGGAGCAACCCGGCGACCTCAGTACACCTGCTGCGGTAACATCCCAGCTGCACCCAGGCCTGGATCAGGTGAGCCTGACTATTGAGATTGAGCCCAGAGCTGGACTTCCAGGGGCTGGGGCTCAGGATTGGGGGGGCACCAGCAGAGCTGTATGGAGGAGCCCAGGGCTGGAATAGTAGTGGGGGGCAGGACTGAGGGGCGTCAGCAGAGCTGGGGTGTGCAGGTCTGGGATAGCAGGGGCTGTGGGTTGGGAGCGAGGGGCACTGGCAAGGCTGGGTGGAGCCCAGGGGTAGGATAGTGGGGGGCGGGAGGGGAAAGGGGCACTGGCAGATCTGGGAGGAACCCAGGCCTGGGGTAGCAGGGGGCTGTGGGTTGGGAGTGAGGGGCACTGGCAGGGCTGGGGAGAGTGCAGGGGTAAATGGGTGGGGGGGGGGGGGTTGAGGGGCACTGGCAGAGCTGTTTGGGGGAGCCCAGGACTGGAATAGCAGCAGGGGCAGGATTGAGGGGCACCAGCAGGGCTGGTGGGGAGCCCAGGCCTGGGCTAGCAGAGGCTGTGTCTTGGAAGTGAGGGCACTGGCAAGGCTGGGGGGCTGGCAGTGATGTGCTTTGGGGTGTGCGTCCCCTGGTTGCCTCCCTTTTCCTTTCCCCTCCCCCCTCTTGCCAGCTGGGAGTGTCTGGCAGCTCTGTGCTGTGCCCGAGCCCCAGGTGGAGCCGTATCGGGGTGACTCCAGATTAGCCGGGGAGCGGTTGATAGTCTATCTCTGAGGAATTGGGCGTGTGGGGGGCAGCACCCAGCTTGGCCAGGCCATGGAGCACATTATCTCCACTGGGTAAATATTGTCCTTTCTCCCTTCCCTCCCCAGAGACATCAACAGGTGCCAAGCCGACCGTGTCTGCTGGCTGGCACCACCTTGGCCTGGGGGACCCCGCTTGCTGTACCTCTGCCCTCACCAGCCAGGGGAATCAAACCTTGGCATGGCAGCACCAGGGGAAGTAGGGCAGGGGGGGCCCCAGGGTACTGAGCAGGCAGAGGCAGGGCCCTGGGGCGCTGAGGAGGATGAAGACAAGGCCTCCATGGACTGTGTGATCTGCTTCTCGCCCTACGACCGGTTGTTCAAGGTGCCCAAGGCGCTGGGCTGCGGGCATACCTTCTGCCTCGAGTGCCTGGCACGTATTAACGTCTCCTCGGAGCAGGTCAACGCTGTCAGCTGCCCCGTGTGCCGGAAGATGACCTGCCTCCCCACCCGCAAGGGCCTGCCTGGCCTGCCCACCTGCCGGGACCTGCTGGACCAGCTGCCCCTGGCGCCCGCTGCACCCTGCAGCTCCGTGCGCTTCAGCCGGCGCCGGGGGCTGCTGTACGTGCCGGGCTGGGGGACCCGGAAGGGCTGGGGGCTGGCGCTACCCAAGCCGGGCCCAGCCCTCAGCACGGTCAGCCTGAGTGTGGACGTGGGGCGGCCGGCACCGCGGGGCGTGGGCCAGGGACTGCGGGGGGTGGGCTGCTCCAGCTGGCCCTTTGCTGTGGCTGTGGCTGTGGCTGTAACCGTCACTGTGGGGCTGGTGATTTCCGCTGTCTACATCTTCTTCCTGCTGCCAAAGACCCACGGGCTGGGGTCAGGTGTAGGGCTGGGCAACGCCACCTGGCAGGTGCCTTGGCCCAATGGCACCATTCCACCGCCACTGCTGCCCGGTCCCAGAGGGCTGCTGGCACAGATCCCCAGGGACAGGGCTGCGGGGCTGGCTGAAGAGATGGCGCCTCCGCTGCCTGGTATCAGAAGGAAGAGAAGGAGGGGCCTGGGCCCCCCAACACTGAACCCACCCAGGAACTGACATGGGGCCTAGCCCCCCATCAGCCAGGAGGTGGGAGGCTGGGCCACAAGCAGATACTGTCAGAGGGGCACCCCTTACTGCTTCTTTTAGCTGATGCCCCCAGACTTCCTACCCCTCCCCCCCAGGTTTTGGGGCTGTGGCTGGGGGAGGGGGGGTGGCAGAAGCTTTGAGCCCCCAGGAGATTGTGACCTAGATCAGGTCCATTGAGGGGGTCAAAGGCCCTGACTTGCTGCTAAAGGGAATCAATGAGGGACCCCTCCCCCAACACCAGCTCCCCTGTTTCTCCCCTTCATTAAATGATTTTATTTTTCATCTGTGAAGGCTCGGGAGGGTCTGTGGCAGCAACAGCGGAAAGCCACAAAGGGCTCACCCTATGTGGGGTGAGGGGGGCTGGGAGGCAGGACTCCTAGGGTTCTAGTCTGGCTCTGGGAGGGGACTGGGGTCTAGTGGTTAGAGCAGGTGCCTGGAGGCTGTGTGCTGGGAACAGTTTGTGCTCAATTTCCGCTCCCAGTGCAGGGAGGGTTAACGGCACTTTCTCTCCTTAGCCCCAAGGGCCCAGCACTGTGAGGTTTTCCTGCTTGGGGCTGTTTCCTGGGTGCTGGGGCCTGCACACGACTCCACCCTCACCTGGCCGGTCCCCAACAACTAGCCTCTGCAGGAAGAGGAGGGGCCCAGCTAGGAGTCCTGGCTCCCAGACCCCCATGCTCTAACCACTAGACCCCACGGCACTCCCAGAGCCAGGACCCAGAAGTCCTGCATTCGCTTTAAGCACACCCTGGAGCTCTACTTCCTCATGGGCAGATCACTGCAGTCATGGCTGAAAAGTCCCAGGCTGGGCAGATTCCTGGCAGCTGGGAGCCCTGGAGGGCGGTGTGGGGGGAATGGAAATGCCCCCTGGGGCAAACAGGGATCCCAGGGGGCTGGGGACCAGAACTCCTGGGTTCTTTCCCTGGGGCTGGCAGTTGCTCAGCCAGCCCCCATAACCTGGGCACAGGGCTGTGTGGGGGTTATCTTTATGGGGCTCACTGTCTCATGGGCTGGGGGGGTTCTGAGAGGGTCACTGTTGTTGGGAGCAGTCTGCCTCCAGGGTGCTGGGGGGGGCAGGTATGGGATGTCTCTGGGGCTGCGTCGGGGCTGGCTCTAGGGGGCTCTCTCTTTCATAGACTTTAAGGCCAGAATGAACTGCCATGCTCATTGAGTCTGACCCTCCAGCACATGGCAGGCCAGAGACCCCCACTGGCCCATGCTTTGGGGACCCTCCTTCTCCTCCCAGCAGCTCCCCCCATCCCAGTCACACAGCAGTGTCAGACAAGGCCGGGGAGGCCCTGGTCTGACTGCATCTTGGGGCAACCCTCCCCCATGTGCCCACCTGGGCCCTGGCCCCACTGGCTGGGGGGGACCCCCCCCAAACTGCAGGGAGAGGCCTAGGGATAGGACAGCCCATCCAGCCCAGCCCTGCCCCTGCAGCAGGACCGCTGAGCTCAGCCTGTTTGCACATGCAGGTGTGTGTTCTGCTGTACACACACATTGTGCCCTGCATTGCATTGCATACATGCACTGCATACACTGAACTCCCTCCGAGTGGCGTGTGGATGTGGGAACCAGGTACTGCTGTGTGTGTGTGTGTGTACCCTGTGTGTGCACGTGTGGGGCTCTATTCTGCATGCTGTGTTGTGCTCACACTATGCTGTGGGTCCGTGCGGTGCTGCGTGCTCACATGGGGCTGTACACACACTGTGCTGTCCTGCATGTTGTGACCCATGCGTGTTAGAGCATGTGTTGTGCTATGTATGCTGCATGTTCTCACGTTGTGCTGCCCTCGCTGAGCAGCTGCTCGGTGCTGTGTCTAACAAACACCAGTGCTTCCTGGCACACTCACTCCTGTGTGGGTCTGCTCTCTCCTGCCATTCTCATGGTGCCTGTCCATGGGACTCAGATGGGGGCAGTCTAAACACTGATGGGTTCTAGCTAGGGAACCTCCCCCCACCCCCATTCCAGCAGCTCTGGGCCCAGCTCAGATAGGAGCTGTCAGGAGAGCCATGGGGACCGCCCTAGGCCCAGACTCTGGGCCTCCAGGGTCCATCATGACCAGCTGGAGCATTCCCCGTCCCCCACTGTCCCCGGTGGAAGCACATGGCTGAGGCCATGTCTATCCGGGCAATAAGAGACCCTCAGGGGCGGCTGTGGCTGGGAAAATGGCTGTACGCTACAGTCAGATTGCAGGCTGGCCCCCAGCGGGGCTCTCCACCCAGACCCGCCTGGTCAGAGCAGGGTTCAGATAAGGTTAATCCCATCCCCCCCTGAAAGCCCTGTCTATTTTTGGGCGAGTGTGAGCCTGCCTCAGGCAGCTGTATCCCCACTTCCAGTCAGTTGGGTGTAGCCAGAGTAACCTGACCTGACCCTCTGCACAAGATATCCAGGTCTGCATGGCCACTCTTATGTGTAACCAGGGCTGGTCATCCCCTACAGCCGGTACGCTGCCAGATGACAACGTCCACTGCTGATTGTGCTATACAGGCTGACTGTACATGAAAGCCACTAGCTCGTTCTATGCATGAAGCTCCTACTGTATCTGGGAGTTGCTAGAATTGGTGTTACACCGTGCTCTGACTGCGGGGCCTCCAGGTGCAGCTGTGACCTCTAGGGCCAATGTACGCAAAAGGAAGCAGATGAATTTTGCACATTAACAACACAACTGCACACAATAGTAACCAGATCCAGTTGTTCACTAAAATGCAACTGAGAAACCAGACCCGGTTGTACACTACAGTCTGATAGTACATTACAGTAACCAGACCCGACTGTGCATTACATTTTGATAGTACAGACAAGTAACCAGACCCAGTTGTGTGCTACAGTCTGATTGTACATACAAGCAACCAGATCTGGTTGTGTGCTACAGTCAGACTGCACTCACACAGAACCAGCCCTAGCTGTTCACTAGTTTAAACATACAAGTAACCAGGGTCTGGTTTTGTACTACAGTCCAACTGTCCCAGACCCAGCTGTGCACTACAGTCTGACTGTACTTACAAGTAAACCAGACCTAGTTTTACACTACAGTCTGACAGTACATTACAGTAATCAGACTCACCTGTGCACAACAGTTTGATCGTACATACAAGTCACCAGATCTGGCTGTGTGTTACAGTCTGATTGTACTTACATGTAACCAAACCTGGTTCTAGGCTACAATAATACTGTATATATGAATAACTAAATCCGGTTGTGCACTACACCTTGCCTGTACATCCCATTAACTAGATCAGTCTGTGCATGACTGTACGTTGGAGGCCACCGGGTCTGACTCTGTGCTACAGTGAGACTGCACGCCTGGCTGGCGTGCTCAAGGGGCAAATTTCCCTTCTTGATTCACCCTGCCCTCCCCACATCACCTTGGTTACAAGCAGCTGCCCCCTCCCGCCTGACACTGCCCCAGCTAGAGACACTCAGGATAGATCAGACAAGGTGCACATTTTACTCTGCACCTGGATGTCAATTGGCACTCAGAGTTTGGATGGGAGAAGGGAAGATGGATTGATACAGTGAGATTTTACAAAGCTAAGAGATGTGACTGGGGGGGGGGGGGAAAGAGACCTTATTTAGCTCCACTTCACCCCTTCCCGGGCCCCACCCTCTTCTCAGGCCCAGCCCCATGGTGGTCACTTGTAGAGCAGGTGGACGCGGCTTCCGTCACAGTTGCCGCGGCCCAGCTTGTCAGCCTGCTCAGAGACAAGGCAGCGCACCAGGGGCAGGCTAGGCTGGTAGAGGGTGGGCATGGGCCCGGCCGCGTTGGTGAAGTGGTTGTCAGCGGCACACCCGTCCCGCGAGGAGGGATTAGAGGGGCGGCGCCGGGAGCGCAGCTGTTGCCGGTCCTGGAGCTGCTGGCGGAGCTCAGAGACACGCTCCTCCTTCTGCCGGAAAGAAGGGGAGGGAGTGAATGAGTGTAACGCCTCCCCCACCCTGAGTGGGGGATGAGCCCCCTTCCCTCCCACCCCCCTAAGTCCCCAGCTTCAGAGAGAGATGGAGGAGAGGACGCCACCAATGTAGGGTTCTGGTGTCTCATCCTCACTTTATACCCTGCACCCCATAATCACAGTATGGGAGCACTCAATCAGGTCCCCGCTGCCCCCCCCAAAGACATGGGATGGAGGCACATCTGCCTCACCTCTGCAATGATCTTCTCCAGCTCCCTGTTCTCCTTCTCCAGCAGCCGGGATTTCTCCTCCTCATTGTTGTTGGTGGATGAGCCCGTTTTCATGGTGTCCTGTTGCTCCGACTGCCACTCACCCCTGGTGATGAGACGTCGCATCTGCAAAAAGTGCCCCCAGTGACTATCAGGGACAACAGTACACCAGGAGCACGCACTTCCAACCACCACCGCTGCCAACTGTCAGAGACAAGACTACACCTGGAGCACTGACTCCCAACCCCTCCACCCCCACCAACGGTCAGAGACAAGACTACACTCAGAGCAGTGACTCCCAACTCCCCCCTGCTGACTGTCAGAGACACAACTACACCAGGAGCACTGACTCCCAACTACCCCCCACCAACTGTTTGAGACAAGACTACACCTGGAGCACTGACTCCCAACTACTCCCTAACTGACAGAAATAATACTACACCCAGAGTGCTGACTCCCAACTATATCCCCTGGCTGACAAGCAGATATAATACCCCAACACTACACCTGCCCCCTGACTGTCAGAGACAATCACCTCAATGCTATACCCAGAAAAAATCCTGAAAACCCAACTACCCTCTCCCACTCTGCTATCAGACAAGAAACAACAAGCCAGTAGTGCCCCTGGCACAGAGACCCCAGTCCTCTGGCTACCCCCTCAACTGATTGAGTAATAGAACACACCCCAATGCTACACCCACAGCACAGACCTCCATCTCCCTCCCCTCACTGTCAGAGACAACATCCCAATGCTAACTCCAGACCAAAGAGTCTGAGCCCCCCCGTGCTATCCCTGCACCAACAGTCAGATGGGAAGAGAACAGCCCAACGTCTTCCCAGTGCAGAGAGCCTACGCCTGTCCATGCAGATGGGCGCGAGGGGGGGTTCTACCTTGGGCACGAAGAGTACCACCAGGGTGATGTAGGAGGAGAAGACGACAGCCAGTGAGGCGAAGGCAAAGGCGGCATCCTGCTGGCTGTTCAGGATCATGGTGACGGGGGCGGTGATCAGACACAGCACCTGCGGCACAGCCAGATCCAGCGGCATCACTGCGCGGGGAAGGGGAGACAGAGAGACCTGCCCCGACACCCCAAACCTGGTCCGTGTAGCCACTCCCCCCACACACACCTCACACGACTGTGGCACAATGCGGGGGTACTGGATGCATGTGCACTGTCATAGCCCAGAGGGGTGCTTGGTGGTCACAGTGGGGTACAGTCAGGCACTGGGGTGCAGTGGAGCACACTCACCGCCATGTTGTAAATGGCCATAGCCACAGCACAGTGGGGAGGTTTGGGGGTGCGCTAGAGGGCTGGTGTGCAGTGGGTTACGGTGGGGTGCACTCACTCACCGTCGTGGTGGGGAGGTTGAGGGGCAGTGAGGAAGTTTGGAGGGGCAGTGGGTAACAGCAGAGTGCACTCAATCACTGCCATGATGGGGAGGCTTGGGGGGGCAGTGGAGAGGTTTGGAGGGGCAGTGGGTCACAGGGGGGGTGCAATCACCGCCATGGTGGGGAAGTTTGGGGGAGCAGTGGGTCACCATGGGGTATATACTCACTCGCCACCATGGTGGGAAGGTTTGGGGGGGCAGTGGGTCAGAGCGGGGTGCACTCACTGCCGTGGTAGGGAGGTTTGAGGGGGAGGTCAGAGGTTGGGGGCAGTGGGTGTGACGAAGCGGGGATTTTCCCTTGTTATGTTGTATGTGTCTAAATGTTGAGCCTATGTGAGTTTTACTGTTTTGCATGAATACTGTGTGTGCCTCAGTTTCCCTGTGTGCTACACCAATACCTTTGTGGTAGGAATAGGGGTGTGTGAATTTGGCTTAGACCTCTGGGACAGGTGAAGCTGCTCCAGCTGCCTGCACATATGCTATGACAGGTGCCCTTTGTAACCTGAGACCCAGGAGGGGGATGCAACCAGGTGACAACCAGGTGACTGCCCGGAAAGTGAGACAAAGAGCGGGGTGGGGTGTCAGAGGTCAGGTGGTTGGAAGCTTACAGTCTGCTTGGGGGGATTGGAAGAGGGGGAGTGCAGGGCTTCTGGCCCAGGACTCCCCAAGATGGACTTGGCTGAAAGTCACTGATTTCTGTGCTAACAAGTTCTGTCCTATGCTGTGTACCTGTCGACTAATAAACCTTCTGTTTTACCGTCTGGCTGAGAGTCACGTCTGACTGCGGAGTTGGGGTGCAGGGCCCTCTGGCTTCCCCAGGAGCCCCGTCCGGGCAGACTAGCTGTGGGAAGCGCACGTTGTGAAAAGGGGATGCTGAATGCTCCGAGGTCAGACCCAGGAAGGTCGAAGCTGTGTAAGCTTCTTACCCTGGAGACAGGATGCTCAGAGAGAGGAGGCTCCCCTAGAGTCCTGACTGGCTTCGTATGGAGTAGTTCCAGAGCATCGCCTTGGTGACTCTGTGACAGTGGGGAGGTTTGGGGGGCAGTGTGTCACAGCGGGACGCACTCACTCACCACCATGATGGTAAGGTTTTTGGGGGGGAAGTTTGTGGGGCAGTACAGCGGGGCGCACTCACCACCGTGATGGTGAGGTTGTGGGGGAAGTTTGGGGGCAGTGGGTCACAGCGGGGCACACTCACCGCCATGATGGTGAGGTTTGGGGGGGGGAAGTTTGGGGGGCAGTACAGCGGGGCGCACTCACTCACTGCTGTGATGGTGAGGTTTGAGGGGGGGAAGTTTGGGGGGCAGTACAACGGGGCGTACTCACTGCCGTGATGGTGAGGTGGGGGGGAGTTGGGGGGGGAGTACAGCGGGGCGCACTCACCGCCATGATGGTGAGGTGAGGGGGATTTTGGGGGGCAGTGGGTCACAGCAGGATGCACCCACTCATCGCTGTGATGGTCAGGTGGGGGGAAATTTGGGGGGCAGTACAGCGGGGAGCACTCACCGCCGTGATGGTGAGGTGGGGGGGAGTTTGGGGGGCAGTGGGTCACAGCTGGGCGCACCCACTCACCGCCATGATGGTGAGGTGGGGGGAAGTTTGGGGGGCAGTGGGTCACAGTGGGGCACACTCACCACCATGATGGTGAGGTTTGGGGGGCAGTACAGCAGGGCGCACTCACTCACTGCTGTGATGGTGAGGTTTGAGGGGGGGAAGTTTGGGGGGCAGTACAACGGGGCGCACTCACTCACTGTTGTGATGGTGAGGTTTGGGGGGGGAAGTTTGGGGGCAGTACAACGGGCGTACTCACCGCCATGATGGTGAGGTGGGGGGGAGTTTGGGGGGGAGTACAGCGGGGCGCACTCACCGCCGTGATGGTGAGGTGGGGGGGAGTTTGGGGGCAGTGGGTCACAGCTGGGCGCACCCACTCAACCCCATGATGGTGAGGTGGGGGGGAGTTTGGGGGGCAGTACAGCGGGATGCACTAACCGCCGTGATGGTGAGGTGGGGGGGCGTTTGGGGGATAGTGGGTCACAGTGGGGTGAACTCACTTACCGCCACGTTGTAGATGGCCATGCCCACGGCCCGGTGGTCATTTATCTTCTCGGTGGAGACGCTCTTGGTCTCGTAGGCCAGGAAGATGCCCAGCAGCAGCAGCAGTCCCTTGAACCCATAGAAAATCCCTGCGTTGGGCACAGGGGATGGGTCAGACCTGTTGGGGGGCTGGAGACAGGATGGAACGCAAGAGACTGGGGGTGTGTGAGGGAGACCTGCAGAGGGAGGGATGTGGGTGGGAGAGGACAGGACAAGAGCAGCCCCCGCTCCAGCAGGCAGGCAGCTGTAGGTTGACTATCCCAGGATCACTCCCCGCAGACACTTCCCTCGCCACTGAGCCAGGGTCCCTCTCCCCCAAACACTGCCCATCCCCCACCTCAACCTGGGCACTCTCCCCCACCAAGTCAGCACCCCTCCCCACAGATACTGCCCATCCCCCTGCCCCCCATGGCCTGTGCCCAGTGCCCCTGCTTACCCAGCCAGGTGTTCATCTTGGTGGAGCTGCAGTGCTCCAGCTGGGGCAGGATCGAGACGTCAATGTCGGTTTTCGGTTCCTCTTTGGTGAATTCCTACGGCAATGGACGGCAGAGGGGTGAATACCAGAGGGCAGGTCAGAGCCCCAAGTCGGGGCCCCCAGGGTTGCAAGTTTCCCCGCCACGCGCCCCCAACACGGGGACCCTGGGGTAGTGAGCTTCCCCAATGCACGTTCCTGACATGGGGATTCCAGGGCCACAAACTTCCCCACCATATGCCCCCAACATGGGAACCCCGGGGCTGCGAGCTTCTTTGATGCACTCCCCTGCCACAGGGACCCCGGTACTGCGAACTTCCCTGCCACATGCCCCCAACATGGGGATTCCGGGGCCATGAACTTCCCCACCACGTGTCCCCGACATGGGGACCCCGGGGCATGTGAGCTTCCCTGATGCACACCCCTGCCACGGGGACCCCCGGACCACAAACTTCCCTGCCACATGCCCATGACATAGGGATCCTGGGGCCACGAATTTCCCCACCACGCGTCCCCGACACGGGAACCCCGGAGCCACGAGCTTCCCCAATGTGTGCCCCGACACAGGGCCCCTGGGGCTGCGAGCTTCCCCACAGCAGTGCCATGTCAGGGCTGTACCTCAATGGTGCGATGCAGCGGGTCGATGATTTGCCAGATGGCCAGCATGACCACGTCCAGCCCCACCAGCAGCCCCACAGTGGCGTACAGCTTCCAGGGCTCAAGGGTCTGCCAACCATGCAGAGTTAGCGCTGCGGTTCAGTGCCCCCTGGCAGCCCCCCAAAGTGCCTCCCAGTGACACCTAGTGCCCCCACACACTGCCCCCCAGCACCCTCCAGTGACCCTTAGCACCCCACACACACTTCCCCCAGCGCCTCCTAGCACCGTCCATAGTACACCCCAGTGACCCCTAGCACCCCCAGCGCCTCCCCACAGCGCCTCCCAGTGCCCCCTGCTCCACACGACCCCCAGCATCCCCTAGATAGTGCCCCTCAGTGCCCCTGCTCCACAGTGCCCCCAGCACTCCTTTACTCCACAGTGCCCCCCAACATAGCACCCCACTCCCTGCAGTCCAGCGATTCTCACCTTGCGTCTCTCCTTCTTCTCCTCTTTCTTGGTGAAGACGGTGTGCACCCACCAGATCTTAGTGAACATGCTGCCATAGGCCAGGCTGAACCCCAGCCCCAGCAGCCAGAGCCGGGCCTGCCAGGGAGCAGAGACCAGAGTGAGAGTGCCCCCTGCTGTGCCCCCCGTCTTCAGCCCTGCCCCCTGCTGGGGCTCCATCTTCAGCCCTGCCCCTGCCGCTGCTGGGCCCCCCGTCTTCAGCCCTGCCCCCTGCTGGGGCTCCATCTTCAGCCCTGCCCCCGCCCCTGCTGGGCCCCCCGTCTTCAGCCCTGCCTCCCGCCAAGTCCACGGTCTTCAGCCCTGTCCCCCCCACCCTGTCTCCCCCCTGCGCCCTGCTGGGCCCATCTTCAGCCCTGTCTCCTGCTGGGGCTCCATCTTCAGCCCTGTTGGGCTCCCCATCTTGTGCTCTGCTCCGCACCTTCAGCCCTGCCCCCTGCTAGGTCCCCCTCATCTTCAGCCCTGCCCCCCCATGCCCTGCCAGCACCCCAACTCTAGCCCTCCCCATCGCTTTTCCCTCATCCCCCCATTCTTGGTCCTGGGCCCTCCCCGCCCTGCTGCATCCCCAGCCCTAGTGCCCTGCCTCACCTGGCAGACAAAGGGGAAGAGCCCAGCCCTGATGTGGTAGCCATCCAGCCCCAGGGGGAAGACAGCTGCCAGCGCCAGCGTGCAGCCCACGGCCGTCATGTTGTTGAGATAGGGCTGGGAGTTCTGGATGTACCTGCAGAGCAGACACAGCCATCACCTGAGGGTGCCCCACAGGCCAGCCCCCGCCCCCTCCCCCAGAGATCAGCCCCTCCAGACATATCCATCATCTGGGGGGTGCCCCGCAGCCCGGCTCCTGCTCCCCATCCCCCAAGACCAGCCCCTCCATCACCTGAGAGATGACCCAAAGCCTGGCTCCCCCCTCCTGCTCCCAAAGGCCAGCCCCTGCAGATGCAGCCATCACCTGGAGGGTGGGGGGCCACAGCCCAGATCCCGCCCCAAGACAGGAGGGGTGGAGGATGGCCTTGGGGCAGGGGAGTGGAAGGCACTGACTGGACGTGCCCATTGTAGAGGTTGAAGGGCAGGCAGATGGTGGTCAGCCTGTTGCCCAGGTGGAGGGTGGGGGTAAACATGGGGCAGGGAGGTGGAGGAGGGGGCACTGACCGGACGTGCCTGTTGCAGGTGTAGAAGGATAGGCAGACGATGGCCAGCAGGATGCCCAAGCTGGGGGCTGGGAGATAGCCGTGGGTCATGGGGCGGCAGTGATGGGACATGCCCCTTGTAGGTATTGCAGGCCAGGCAGAAGATGGCCAGAAGGGTGTCCAGATGCAGGGTGGGGGGTAGCCATGGGGCAGTGGGCGGGAGGAGGGGGGCACTAACCGGACGTGCCCATTGTAGCTGTTGAAGACCAGGCACACAATGGACATCAGGATGCCCAGGCTGTGGGGGAGTGGTGGGTAGCCATGGGTCATGGGGCACCACTGATCGAAAGTGCCTCTTGTAGGTATTGAAGGCTAGGCAGACGGCCAGCAGGATGCCCAGGCCGGGGGGTAGGGGGTAGCCGTGGGGCAGGGGAATGGAGCAGGGGGTGTGATGTTCTGTACCTTGTGGGAACACCCTAAACCCCCATGTTCATCCTTATAATATGGCTGTGTGGTATCTAATGCAAAGTTTGTCATGTTGGGTGTCTTCAGAAGGCTCATGATGCACTGAGCATTGTTGTTATAGTGATGTTACAGTAATGTTATAGGTTATAATTTCATGTATATAGTTATGAGGTTGAAAGTGGGTCCTCATGGCTTAAAATAAGCCCAGACAAAAACTCTCCAAGAGCAGAGAGGCAGTTCACACCTCATCAGGGCACATATGGGACAAACCCAACCCAGACTCACAGGAACAAAGGACTAGGCAGCAACAAAAGGATCTGTTGGACTCTCTAGTGAGTCACTCCCCTTCCTTTGGTCAGTTTGGGATTGTGATAAGGTAAAGATCACCTGTTTCTGAAGGGGTGGGGGTGGGGCGCAAAGCCAAGAGGGAAGAAAGAACATGATAAAAGGGAGAGACATTTGCCATGCTCTTCCTCTCTTTTCCACCTCCATCTACAGTCATCACCACAAAGCGACTGAAGCGCTGATCAAATGGGACAGCTTGGCTGAAGGGCAACCAGCCAGCCTGTGGTGAGAAGTTTGTAAGGGCACTGAAAGTGTTAAGATCAGTTTAGAATGTGTTTTGCTTTTATTTCATTTGACCAAATCTGACTTGTTATGCTTTGACTTATAATAACGTAAAATTTACCTTTGTAGTTAATAAATCTGTTTGTTTATTCTACCTGAAACAGTGTGTTTGGTTTGAAGCGTGTCAGAGACTCCCCTTGGGATAACAAGCTTGGTACATATCAATTTCTTTGTTAAATTGATGAACTCATATAAGCTTGCAGTGTCCAGTGGGCATAACTGGACACTGCAAGACTGAGGCTCCTAGGACCAAAGACATTGGCTAGTGTCATTCGGTTGCAGAATTCAAGGGGCAGCTTACATGCCAGAGGTTGTGTCTGAACAGCCCAGGAGTGGGGGTTCTCACAGCAGAGCAGGGTAAGGTTGGCTCCCAGAGTCAAAGATCAGAGTGGCCTAGCAGATCACCAGTCCAGATAACACCAGAGAGGAATGTCACAGTGGCACAGAGAGCAGGGTGTGTATGTGCAGCTTGTTACTCCAAGTGGAGTTCACACTTTAAGCACTGATATTTGTGATTTTAAGTGATTCTTCAGTGCAGTGGCTAAGAACAGTCAGGAGGAGGTCACAGTTTTGTTATTTTCTGTTTGTTTATTTCGGGTGAGAGGAATAAGCACAAGAAAGCAGAAAAATGACTACCAGTGAGGCAGCTACAAAACTAGAGCTGACCAGATTGGAAGCTACAGAGAAGGAAAAGGATTGAGTTTCAAATGTGGCAGGCAGAAATGAGCTGCGGCCAGGGAAATTATGGAGGCAGAGGCAGCCAGGGAGGCAGCCAGAGAGGAGGCTGAACAGAGAAGGGCTATGGGAAAGAAAGAGAAAGAGAGCAGGGAGAAAGAGCAGAAAGAAAGAGAGAGAGAGAGCGAAAACACCAACTGGACTTGCTAGAGAAGCAGAACCAGAACCCCCCTGACCTGAATGACTCCCATCACTCCAAAAATCCACAATTGGGAATACTTATGTCCTGCATACAGTGAGGAGGACGATATTGCTGAATATCTGACTACCTTTGAAAGGCTGTGTGTAATACATGAAATCCCGGATGATAAGAGAGTTCCTATCCTGACTGCAAAATTAACTGGTAAATCTCAAAATGTATTCAATGGAATGCCTATTGAAGATGCTTTAGACTATTGTAAACGTAAAGATACTGTTTTGCGAAGTATTTGTTAGTTCTGCTGTCCTTAACACAGAAACCCCCCAAGCAATTGAAACCTATCATATTGGTTTTGTGAGGTTAGCCTCTGCAGAACCAGATATGGAGCATGTTAAGGCTGTCCAAATTGATGGCAGTGAATACTTGGGGCAGAGGGATACAGAGGTCCAGATCATTCTGGTTAAGCAGAGTGTGGTCCTGAAGGCCAGTATGTTGCCAGGACAAATGGCAGAGATTGTGGGGGTGGGCAAAAGCAGATTCCTCGTACCACTAGCTAAAATCCATGTGGTGTGGGAAGGTTTGGAAAGTGTTTTGACTGGGGGGGTAATAGAACACCTCCTATTTGACCTGCTCCTTGGTAATGATTTTTTCCACGTAGTTCAGGTTAAAGTATTTGCCTGCAGCAGTAGGGAGTTTTATGCTGGGATCCCCGAGGGAAAGAGTAAGGTCTCAGGAATGCTGAGAGAACGGGAGAGAGTCACCTTCATTCTTCTGCAGCAGGGAGAAGCCACATGCTTCCAGGTGGGAGGGTGGTTGAGACTAACTCCTGCACTGCAGCTGGAGGCGACACCACTATCAGGAAGGGATGGGGGTGTAACGCCTGCCAGAGAAAGAACTGTCCAGGTTGTTAGCTGCCAGCAGGTTGTGGCTGAACCAGAGGCAAAACCTGGCTCTAGGGAGCATAGAGCAATGTGTCCCAGAGGAGAGCCCAGAGAAGGGGCAGGGGATCTCCGAAACCACTGAGGTGGTGAGGGTTCCTGTGGCTCTGTAACACAGGGAAGCAGAGTGCTTCCAAGCATGGGAGGGGCTGAGACTAGCTCCTTTCCAGCAGAAGGCAACATGTCCTCAGGTGCAAGGGCAGGAAAGGTGTTGTTGGTGATTAAGAAAACTGTCCCAGTGGTTAGCTGGCAGAGTTTTACAGCTGAACAAGAGATAGAACCCTTCCTAGGGGGCACAGAGAAATGTGTCTGAGCAGGGGGCCCAGAGGAGGAAACTGGGGAAGGAATAGTGGGGGTACAGGAATGTCTCCTCACTAGTCACTTGGGGCAGGATACCCAGGACACTAGCAGGGTGGCTGGGTCACAATCTGTGCACCCAGGCACTCAGCCTGTGATCCGGGTTCTGAGAAGGACTGTGTCACTGACCTCCTGGAGGGGAGCCATCACACAGCTGACTTCTCAGGGACAGAGAAAGGGTGATGGAGGGTACCCCAATCCAGGTCCCAGTTTTTCAAGATGCTATTTCTGATAAGTTTTTGGAAAGTAATTGTCTCTCTTTACATCAAGATGCAGCTCCAACACCTGTGACAGCAGAGGAGTTGAGACCAGGAAATTGCCAGGTGATAGTTTGTGAGAACACAAATGACCCAACTGATGGGGGTGGGGCATGTTCCCCCAGGCAGGTGAGACACAGAGAGAAATTATGAGAAAGCTGCTGGGAAAAGGGGCATCTGATCAAAGGGTAAACACCCCTCGCCCAGAGAGCCCAGATCACAGCCCTCTGGGGGGCAGGAAAGGACTCAGTGCTGGGAGGGGGACACACAGGGTAACCCCAAAAGGGGAGCTGGATTTTCTGCATATGTACTGTCCTGGGGTTGGGAGACTGTTCCCCAAACGGCCAGCCAACGTGCAGGATCCCCCTTGGACCCTTATCTTGCCAGACCCTGAGATATCAAAATGCCAGAAACATGATTAAATTAAGAGCCCACACAGAGGGGAACACTGGAGGAAAAGAAAGGCCAGTGATTAATTACATGGAAGAGAGTCAAAAGACATCATGGGTAATGAACAAACTAACCTCAAACTACACTATCTGAACAGAGGGCGTGGTATCATAAAGATACTTGTAAACACACATCTGTGATAAAAAATGTGGTATTAATGTTACGTTTCGGGGATAAGAATTTTGACACGGATGTTAAACCTTATGATGCTATTTTTCAATTAATACCTGTAAACAGGTTTAAAGCTTATCACAGCAGAAAAACCATAAAAAACACTGGTTTTCTGTGTGTGAATGGGGAAACTGAGGCACACTGCCTCATGGCCTTAATGGCTGGATGCCAAGAGAACTATAACACAAACTGCCTTCAAGCTAGTCAGTGACTTACCCTCTTGCAGTAAACTAAGGGCAGAGGTGTGATGTTCTGTACCTCATGGGAACACCATACACCCCCATGTTCATCCTTATAATATGATTGTGTAGTATCTAATGCAAAGTTTGTTATGTTGGGTGTCTTCAGAAGGCTCATGATGCACTGAGCATTGTTGTCATAGTGATGTTTTAGTAATTGTTACAGTAATGTTATAGGGATGTTATAGGTTATTTATAATGTCATGTATATAGTTATGAGGCTGAAAATATATCCTCATGGCTTAAAGAAAGCCCAGGCAAAAACTCCCCAAGAACACAGGGGCAGTTCACACCTCATCAAGGCATGTATGGGACAACCAGGCCAGCCTCACAGGAACAAAGGACACTGGCCTAGGCAACAACAAAGGATCTGTTGGACTCTCCAGTGAGTCCCCACTCTTTCTTTGGTCAGTTTGGGACTGCGATGAAGTAATGCTCACCTGACTCTGAAGGGAGGGGAAAGCCAAGAGGGAAGAAAGAACATGATAAAAGGGAGAGACTTTGCCATGCTCTTCCTCTTTCTTCCACCTCCATCTACAGACACCACACCAAGCGACTGAACAGCAGATCAAAGGGAGAACCTGGCTGAAGAGCAACAAGCCAGACTGTGGTGAGAAGCATCTAAGTTTGTAAGGGTACTGAAAGTGTTAAGATCAGCTTAGAATGCGTTTTGCTTTTATTTCATTTGACCAAATCTGACTTATTATACTTTGACTTATAATCACTTAAAATTTATCTTTGTAGTAAATAAATCTGTTTGTTATTTACCTGAAGCAGTGCATTTGGTTTGAAGCATGTCAATAACTTGTCAAGGCTTGGATAACAAGCCTGGTATATATCAATTTATTTGATAAATTGATGAACTCATATAAGCTTGCAGTGTCCAGTGGGCATAACTGGACACGGCAAGACAGAAGTTCCTAGGGTTGTGTCTGGGACCAGAGATCATAGAGTCATAGAATATCAGGGTTGGAAGGGACCTCAGGAGGTTATCTACTCCAACCCCCTCCTCAAACCAGGACCAATCCAGAACTAAATCATCCTAGCCAGGGCTTTATCAAGCCTGACCTGAAAAACCTCGAAGGAAGGAGATTCAACCACCTCCCTAGGTAACGCATTCCAGTGCTTCACCACCCTCCTAGTGAAAAAGTTTTTCCTAATATCCAACCTAAACCGCCCCACCGCAACTTGAGACCATTACTCCTTGTTCTGTCATCTGCTACCACTGAGAACAGTCTAGATCCATCCTCTTTGGAGCCCCCTTTCAGGTAGTTGAAAACAGCTATCAAATCCCCCTCTCACTCTTCTCTTCTGCAGACTAAACAATCCCAATTCCCTCAGCCTCTCCTCATAAGTCATGTGTTCCAGTCTCCTAATCATTTTTGTTGCCCTCCGCTGGTCTCTTTCAAGTTTTTTCACGTCCTTCTTGTAGTGTGGGGCCCAAAACTGGACACAGTACTACAGGTGAGGCCTCACCAGTGTTGAATAGAGAGGAACGATCACGTCCCTCGATCTGCTGGCAATACCCCTACTTATACAGCCCAAAAAGCCATTGGCCTTCTTGGCAACAATGGCACACTGTTGACTCATATCCAGCTTCTTGTCCACTGTAACCACTAGGTCCTTTTCTGCAGAACTGCTGCCTAGCCATTCGGTCCCTAGTCTGTAGCCGTGTATGGGATTCTTCCATCCTAAGTGCAGGACTCTGAACTTGTCCTTGTTGAACCTCATCAGATTTCCTTCGGCCCAATCCCCTAATTTGTCTAGGTCCCTCTGTATCCAACCCTACCTCCAGCATATCTACCACTCCTCCCAGTTTAATGCCATCTGCAAACTTGCTGAGGGTGCAGTCCATGCCATCCTCCAGATCATTAATGAAGATATTGAACAAAACCGGCCCCAGGACCGACCCTTGGAGCACTCTGCTTGATACCGGCTGCCAGCTAGACGTGGAGCCATTGATCACTACCCATTGAGCCTGACTATCTAGTCAGCTTTCTATCCACCTTATAGTCCATTCATTCAGCTCATACTTCTTTAACTTGCTGGCAAGAATATTGTGGGAGACCATATCAAAAGTTTTGCTAAAGTCAAGGAATAACACGTCCACTGCTTTCCCCTCAGAGCCAGTTATCTCATCATAGAAGGCAATTAGATTAGTCAGGCATGACTTGCCCTTGGTGAATTCATGCTGACTGTTCCTGATCACTTTCCTCTCCTTTAAGTGCTTCAGAATTGATTCCCTGAGGACCTGCTCCATGATTTTTCCAGGGACTGAGGTGAGGCTGACTGGCCTGTAGTTCCCTGGATCCTCCTTCTGCCCTTTTTTAAAGATGGGCACGACATTAGCCTTTTCCCAGTCATCTGGGACCTCCCCCGATCACCATGAGTTTTCAAAGATAATGGCAAATGGCTCTGCAATCACATCCGCCAACTCCTTTAGCACTGTCGGATGCAGCACATCCAACATCATGGACTTGTGCTCGTCCAGCTTTTCTAAATAGTCCTGAACCACTTCTTTCTACACAGAGGGCTGGTTACCCTCCCCATGCTGTGCTGCCCAGTGCAGTAGTCTGGGAGCTGACCTTGTTTGTGAAGACAGATGCGAAAAAAGCATTGAGTACATTAGCTTTTTCCACATCCTCTGTCACTAGGTTGCCTCCCCCATTCAGTAAGGGGCCCACACTTTCCCTGACTTTCTTCTTGTAGCTAACATATCTGAAGAACCCTTCTTGTTACTCTTAACATCTCTTGCTAGCTGTAAACCCAAGTGTGATTTGGCCTTCCTGATTTCACTCCTGCATGCCTGAGCAATATTTTTATATACCTCCCTGGTCATTTGTCCTATCTTCCACTTCTCGTAAGCTTCTTTTTTGTGTTTAAGATCAGCAAGGATTTCACTGTTAAGCCAAGCTGGTCGCCTGCCATATTTACTATTCTTTCTACACATCGGGATGGTTTGTTTCTGTTACCTCAATAAGGATTCTTTAAAATACAGCCAGCTCTCCTGGACTCCTTTCCCCCTCATGTTATTCTCCCAGGGGATCCTGCCCATCAGTTCCCTGAGGGAGTCAAAGTCTGCTTTTCTTAAGTCCAGGGTCCATATTCTGCTGCTCTCCTTTCTTCCTTTTGCCAGAATCATGAACTCTACCATCTCATGGTCACTGCCTCCCTGGTTCCCATCCACTTTTGCTTCCCCTACTAAATCTTCCCGGTTTGTGAGCAGCAGGTCAAGAAGAGCTCTGCCCCTAGATTGTTCCTCCAGCACTTGCACCAGGAAATTATCCCCTACACTTTCCAAAAACTTCCTGGATTGTCTGTGCACTGCTGTATTGCTTTCCCAGCAGATATCGGGGTTATTGAAGTCTCCCATGAGAATCAGAGCCTGTGATCTAGTAACTTCCATTAGTTGCCGAAAGAAAGCCTCTTCCACCTCATCCCCCTGGTCCGGTGGTCTATAGCAGAGTCCCACCACGACATCACCCTTGTTGTTCACACTTCTAAACTTAATCCAGAGACTCTCAGGTTTTTCTGCAGGTTCATACCAGAGCTCTGAGCAGTCATACTGTTCTCTTACATACAATGCAACTCCCTCACCTTTTCTGCCCTGCCCGTCCTTCCTGATCAGTTTATATCCATCCATGACAGTACTCCAGTCATGTGAGTTATCCCACCAACTCTCTGTTGTTCCAATCTCATCATAATTCCTTGACTGCGCCAGGACTTCCAGTTTGCCCTGCTTGTTTCCCAGGCTTCTTGCATTTGTGTATAGGCACTTGAGATAACTCGCTGATTGTCCCACTTTCTCAGTATGAGGCAGGAGCCTTCCGCTGTCATGCGCTCCTGCTCGTGCTTCCTCCTGGTATCCCACTTCATTTGGGTGCACAATCCAAGGAGCAGCTTACATGCCAGAGGCTGTATGTGAACAGCCCAGGAATGGAGGTTCTCACAGCAGAGCAGGGTAAGGCTGGCTCCCAGAGACAAGGATTGGAGTGACCTAGCAGATCACTGGTCCAGATAACACCAGAGAGGAAAGTCATAGGGGGGCATGGACCGGATGTGCCCGTTGTAGATGTTGAAGGCGAGGCAGAAGATGCCCAGCAGGATGCCCAGTCTGGGGAGTGGGGAGGAAGCCGTGGGGTAGGGATGTGGGGGGCACTGAACGGACGTATCTGTTGTAGATGTTGAAGGCCAGGCAGACAATGGCCAGCAGGATGCCCAGGCTGGGGGGGTGGGGGGTTGGCATGGGGCAGGTGGGTGGGGGGTATTGACCGGACGTGCCCGTTGTAGATGTTGAAGGCCAGGCAGACAATGGCCAGCAGGATGCCTAGTCTGGGGGGTGGGGGGTTGGTGTGGGGCAGGTGGGTGGGGGGCACTGACCGGACGTGCCCGTTGTAGATGTTGAAGGCCAGGCAGATGATGGCCAGCAGGATGCCCAGGCTGGGGGGGTGGGGGGTTGGTGTGGGGCAGGTGGGTGGGGGGCACTGACCGGACGTGCCCGTTGTAGATGTTGAAGGCCAGGCAGACGATGGCCAGCAGGATGCCCAGGCTCGCAAGCACCGACACTGAAATGAAGAGCTTCTGCGACAGGAAACGGAAGGTGGTGATCACCTTGGTATAGTCAGCCGGGGGAGCATCCCCTGCAGCAAAGAGCACAGTAAGAGGGGGGACTGACCTAAGCACAGCACCGCCCCCAGGTCCCCCCAGCCCCGGAGAAGGGGAAGCCACCTGAAGCGCCAGATCAGGCCCTAGCTCAAGGCAGGGGGAGGTTCACGCCCTCAGTGACCCACACAGTCCCAGCACCCAGACCAGCCCCCGAATCCACAGGGACCCATGTCTGTCCCCATCCCCAGTGGGAGCAATTCCCAAAACCCTTGATGGCAGTGGGGCCAGATCCCTTGGTGACAAGAACCCCAGGGAGGCAGTTCCCACAATCCCCAGTGGCACACAGGACCAGAGACCCTGGTGACAAGAACCCCAGGGCGGCAGTTCCCATAACCCCCAGCGGCAGGAGGTGCTGGATGCCCAGGAACAGGAACCCTAGGGAGGCGGTTCCCACAATCCCTGGTGGTGGGAGGTGCCAGATGCCCAGGAACGGGAACCCCAGGGGGGCAGTTCCCATAACCCCCAGCAGCAGGAGGTGCCAGATGCCAAGGAATGGGAACCCCAGGGGGCAGTTCCCACAACCCCCGGCAGCAGGAGGTGCCAGATGCCAAGGAAGGGAACCCCAGGGGGGCGGTTCCCATAACCCCCAGAAGTGTGGGCAGCCCTGGCTCACCAATCCACTTGTCATTGTTGTACCAGGACAGGTTGTCCTTGGTGCTGTCGTAGTAGCCGATCTTTTTGTAGACCCCACCTGCTGGGAGAGGGGGATGGATCAGACCAGGGGGACGAGCTCCAAGCGCACAAAGCTCCCCCCCCCACCACCCAGTAGCGTAGCTGGGCTGGGGGGGGAGCGAGGCAGGGGCAGCTCCCCCACCCAGCAGAAGTGGCGCCTTTTTAATTCTTTGGCGCCTTTTAAATTTTTACTCACCTGGCAGCGCTCTGGGTCTTCAGCAGCACTTCGGCATTGGGTCCTTCACTCACTCCTGTTTTCGGCGGCATTGCGGGGGTGGTGGTGGGGGGGTGTCCTTCAGTGCCGAAGACCGGAGCGAGTGAAGGCCCCGACGGTGAAGTGCTGCTGAAGACCAAGAAAGCTGCCGGGTGAGGACCGGGGGTGGCACCTTTTTTAATCTCTGCTCCCCCTGTTTTTTCCACCTGGTGACGCCACTGCCCCCACCCCCCTCGAAGCACTGCAGCCTCTGGGGGAGCTGGATGGGAGGAGCACACCTGTGCAGTATGAGCGTGGGGGGCAGGAGGGTGGAGAGCACCAAGTTGTCTGTCATCCTGGAACTAGGGGATGTTGTGTAGTGTTCTGGGGTTGGCATGCCAGGACATGTGGGAGAAAGGCATTGTTGTCTTGGGTGTCCTAGTGTACTGCGGTGTGTGGTATGCTCAGGGATTGTTGTGTGGTGTGGTGTGCTTGGGGGAGTGCTGTTGTGTTGTGCTGGGTGGTTGTGCTGTGCTGCGGGGTGTATGCGGGATCCATGTGTTGCTCTGTGGTGAATCCCTGGGTGGTGTGAGCAGAGGGTTGTTCTGTGGGGTGGGTTTGTTGTGTGTGTGGTGCTGTTTCATGGTGTGGTGTTGTGTTGTGCAGTGTGGAGGGTTGTTGTGCTGTGTGGTGTGTTGGGTGGGGTAGCTATGCTATGTTGTGCAGGGGACTATAGTGTTGTGGTGTTGCACAGTGACAGGGTTGTCGAGCTGTTGTGTAGGGCAGGGGTTGTCGAGCTGTTGCGCAGGGTGGGGTTGTCACTCACCCTGCAGCTGTTCAATGAGGGTCCAGGCCATGCGGGAGCCACTGGCGTCGAATACCACGTGACCCTGGCGGGGGACATACACACAGACCAGCGTCACCAGGCGCTCCTTGCTGGCAGCAGCAGTAGGTTGTCACCTGGTGGGCAGCGCTCACTGACTGGTGACTGCCCTGCTGAGCTGGCAGCAATGTGCAGGGGGTGCTGTGCTGGGGGGCTGGGGAACCTGCGGGCCGGGGAGCAGGGACAGTGGCTTCCTGGCATGGAGCTCAATGCCCACAGAGCCAGGCTGAGCTCTGGGCCTACAGGCTGGGGGAGGGGACTAGGGACTTGCTGGGGATGGGGGGCACTAAAAAGAGTGCAGGGGTTAGGGATAGGGGTTAGGGGTGCAGGGAGTGGGGTCATGGAGTCGGTTAGAGTTATGGGTGCAGGGAGTGACATTAAGGTTGGGGTGCAGGGTTAGGGGTCACAGGGTGTGAATTAGGGGTCACAGGGGTCACTCACCAACACCCCTTCGAAGGCGGAGGAGTTGAGGGCACGGCAGATCCTGTCGGTGATGGGGTAGGTGTTAGAGGTGCAGGATTGGGGTTGGGAGCGCGGGGTTGGGATCAGAGGGTGCAGGGTTGGAGTCAGAGGGCATGGGGGGGTCAATGAGTGACCCCCCCGAGGGTGGAGGAGTTGAGGGCGCGATAGATCTCAGTGATGGGGTGGGCGTTAGGGGTGCAGGATCAGATTCAGGGGATGCAAGGTCAGGGACGCAGGGTCAAGGTCAAGGGCGCAGGGTCAGGGGGTGAGGGGGTCACTCACCGACACCCCCTTGAAGGCAGAGGAGTTGAGGGCACAGTAGATCTCGTCAGTGACAAGGTGGGTGTTAGGGGACGCAGGGTCAGGGACAGCGGGTGCAGAGTCAGGGTCAGAGGGTGCAGGGCAATGTTCCCTCTAATTTTTGACAGGCCGTGTGCGAAAAAAATTTCTTCTGTGCACATTTTTTTGTGTCGGTGTTTAACCGTGTGCATGGGGTTTAGGATCTGTGTGCATACGCACAGCTTAGAGGGAACAGTGGTGTAGAGTCAGGGGGCACAGGGTCAGGCGGGTCAGTCGTCGACACCCCCTTGATGGCAGAGCAGTTGAGGGCATGGTAGATCTCATCAGTGATGGGGCAGGCAATAGGGGGTGCAGGGTCAGGGGGGTGGGGTATGAATTAGGGGGTGCAGGGGTCACTCACCGACACCCCCTCGGAGGCGGAGTTGAGGGTATGATAGATCTCAGTGCTGAGGTGGGCGTTAGGGGTACAGGGTCAGGATCAGGGGATGCAGGGTTGCGGTTGGGGGGCATGGGATTGGGGATGCTGGGTTGTTACCGAGTGTGGGGGAGTCAGGGCCCTGCACCCCCCACTTCCTGCAATTCACTCTGACTCTCAGCCCATTAAAACAAAAGGTTTATTAGATGACAGGAACACAGTCCAAAACAGGGCTTGTAGGTACAGAAAACACGACCCCTCAGTCAACTCCCTCTTGAGGGGTGGGGACCCCAGACCCAAGTTATGGGCCTCCCGCCATCTCCCCAGCCAGCTCCAAACTGAAACACTTTCCTGCTGTCTCCACCAGCCACACCCCTGACCCATCTCCAGCCTTTGTCCAGTTTCCGGGAAGAAGGTGTCACCTGGCCCCAACCCCCTCCTGGGCTCAGGTTATGAAGGCAGCCGCCATTCTTTATATGCTGGCCATCATGTATCATCCCTCAGTGAAGTCACACCCTTATTCCCCATCACCATCGAATATTGATGCAGTACCCCAGGGAAACAGAGGCATGCCCTGTGTTAGCAGAAAACAGTAAACTAGTAAAACTCCCATGCAACATTACCAGGTTAATACTCCCTACTCCGTCACATCTCTCCCCCCTTCAAGACTGAACTGAGCGGGGTCACTCTAACCAGTGACCTGGGGAAGTTCAGGCCCCCCTCTCCAGGACAACACATCAGCTATCACGTTGGCACTCACCTTTACATGGACCACCTCCATATCGTAATCCTGCAGGAGCAGGCTCCATCTCAGGAGCTTGGCATTGACTCCTTTCATCAGGTGTAGCCAGGTCAAAGGAGACTGGTCAGTGTACACAGTGAAGTGTTGCCCAAACAGATATAGCTGTAGTTTCTTAAAGGCCCATACCACAGCAGGCATTCCTTTTCTATGGCCATATAGTTTTGCTCCTGAGGTAACAACTTCTGGTTCAGGTACACGATGGGATGTCTCTCCCCCTTTTCATCCTCCTGCATTAACACTGCACTCAGCCCCGTGTCTGAGGCATCGGTGAACACCATAAAGGCTTGTTAAAGTCTGGGTTTACCAGAACTGGGCCTCTGACCAGAGCCTCCTTCAGTGCACAGAGAGCCATCTGGCACTGCTCAGTCCAGACCACCTTGTCTGGCTTTTCCTTCTTGCATAGCTCAGTGATGGGAATGGCTATGGAGCTAAAGTGTGGCACAAACCTTCGATAATACCCAGACATTCCAATAAAGGCCTGGACCTGCTTTTTTGGTTTGGAGAACGGACCAGTCTCTGATCGCCTCCACTGTTGCCGGTTCTAGCTTTAGGCAGCTGCTCCCCACCTGGTGGCCCAGGTAAGATACTTCGGCCATCCCCACCTTGCACTTCTCAGCTTTTATGGTCAGGCCAGCCTCCTGGAGTCAGTCCAGCACTTGTTTAACCTGGGACACATGGTCCTCCCAGGTCTGGCTAAAGACGCAGATGTCATCAATGTATGCCACAGCAAAACTCTCCATCCCCCTCAGCAGCTGATCCACCAGGCGCAGGAAGGTAGCAGATGCCCCCTTGAATCCGAAAGGCAAGGCCAGGAACTCATAGAGCCCTAGAGGTGTGATAAAGGCAGATTTCAGCCTGGCATCTGCATCCAGCAGCACTTGCCAGTAGCCCTTTGTAAGATCCACAGTGGTAAGGTAGTGAGCTCCTCCCAGCTTGTCTAGGAGCTCATCAGGCCTGGGCATGGGGTAGGCATCAGATACGGTGATGGCATTAAGCTTCCAAGAGTCCACAGAACCGGATCGACCGTCCTTTTTGGGGACCAGCACCACCGGCAAGGCCCAAGGGCTGGCAGATGGCTGGATCACCCCCAAAGCCAGCATGTCACTGACCTCTCTTTCCAGGTCCTGAGCAGTTTTCCCTGCGACTCAGAAGGGGGAGCATCCTATAGAAAGATGCAATCCTGTCTCCACCTGGTGGACAGTCAGATTAGTGAGTCCAGGCTGGTTGAAAAAAAGCTGTTGGTACAAATGCAGCACCCCTCTGATCTCAGCTTGCTGGGCAGGTGTTAGCTGATCAGAGAGGGGAATTGTTTCCAGGGAGGAGCCAGTTCCTGTCTCAGGGAATAGATGCACTAAAGGGTCATCTCCCTGCTCCTCCCAATGCCCACACACGGCCAAGACCATATTCCCCCTGTCATAATATGGCTTCATCATATTAACGTGGTAAACCCGGTGGCGGTGTGCCCGGTTAGACAGTTCCACCACATATTTCAGAGTAGCAGCCGTGTTAGTCTGTATTCGCAAAAAGAAAAGGAGTACTTGTGGCACCTTAGAGACTAACAAATTTATTAGAGCATTAGACTAATAAATTTGTTAGTCACTAAGGTGCCACAAGTACTCCTTTTCTTTTTTCCACCACATAGTTTACCTCATTTAGTTGCTTAACAACTTTGAAAGGGCCTTCCCAGGAGGCTTGTAATTCATTTTTTCTCACGGGGATGAGAACCATCACCTGGTCCCCGGTGGCGTAGGCGCGGGCCCGCGCCGTGCAGTCATACCAGACCTTCTGTTTCCTCTGGGCTCTGTCCAGATTCTCCTTGACCAGGCCCATGAGCTCAGCAAGTCTTCCTCAGAAGGTCAAGATATACACCACCACTGATTCTCCATCGGGAGTGGCTTTCCCCTCCCATTTGTCTCTCATCAGGTCCAGGGGCCCCCTTACCCTCCTTCCATATAACAGTTCAAAAGGCGAAAATCCGGTAGACTCCTAGGGTACTTCCCTGAACGCGAACAGCAGGTGAGGTAAATACTTGTCCCCAGTCCTGTGGGTGCTGGTTCATAAAGGTTTTCATCATCATCTTTAGAGTTCCATTGAACCTCTCCACTAGCCCATTGGACTGGGGGTGATATGCTGAGGCCCAGATGTGCCCGATCCCACATTTCTCCCACAAGCATCGGAGCAGGGCTGACATGAAGTTGGATCTCTGGTCTATCAAGACTTCCTTGGGGAACCCCACTCGGCTGAAAATGGTCAGGAACGCATCTGCCACTGGGTCTGCTTCAATAGACGACAAGGCCACAGCCTTGGGGTAACAGGTAGTGAATTCTACCACCACCAGAATGTATTTCTTCCCCAACTGGGTCGTCTTGCTGAGAAGCCCCACTATGTCCACAGCCACCTTCTGAACAGGCTCCTCTATCATGGGCAAAGGTCTCAAAGCCGCTTTCCCCTTATCCCGGGCCTTCCCCACCCTCTGACAGGGGTCACAGGATCTGCAATGCTGTTGGACAGTATTAAAGACTCCAGGCCAGTAAAAGTTTTGTAGCAGCCTCTGCCTGGTGCATCAGATTCCCTGGTGTCCTGCGAGAGGGATGTCATGGGCCAGGTACAGTAGCTTGCGGTGATACTTCTGGGGGACCACCAGCTGCCTCCAGATTCCCCCACTACTCCACATCCCCTGGGGGAGCCCATTCTCAGTACAGGAATCCCTCTCCCACAAAAACCTCTCCTGGCAGCCTTTCCCGCACTGAGGCCAGCCAGGTCCCTTAGCTTTTGCAAGGAATGATCTTTCTGCAACTCAGCCTGGAATTCAGCAGCTGGGGAAGAGATGGGGCCCTGCTCTCTCTCACTGGCTGGGTCTAAAGCCTCAGCCCCTCTGAACTTTGTCCCTGGACACTCCCTCCTCACCAGGGTAGTGTCCTGCGCCTCCGGTGAGGTACCCTCTCCAATGTCAGGATGTAGTGACCCTTGCTATGGGTCACGACAAGGACGTTCTGGGGATTGCTTGGCCAATCCTCTAGGTCAGCCCTCATCAACACCTCAGTGGGCAAATGATGGTGCACCCCCATGTCCTTGGGGCCCTTCTTGGTCCTCCATTTCAGAAGTACCCTCGCCATGGGCATCTTGAATGGGGTCCCACTCACACCTATCAGGGTCAGGTAGGTATCGGGCACCACCCGATCTGGGGCCACCACCTCGGGCCGGACCAGCGTCACCTCAGTGCCCATGTCCCAGTATCCACTGATCTTCCTGCCATCCAGCTCTAGGGGAACAAGGCACTCACTCCACAGGGACAACCCCGAGCCCACCCTGTAAACTGAGAACCTTGAGTCCGGAGCATCAAGCCCCTCAGAGGAGAGGATCTGGGAAACTCCTCCTCCTGAGCAGTTGGTAAGCTGCCAGCCCCTACTGCCTGGGAAGCCTGCCTCTCCTCCAGCTGCGTCCCTACCCAGTTATCCCTGTGAGGGTTCAATTTGCTCAGTCTGTCCTTAAGCTTGGGGCACTGGGGCTGTATGTGGCCTCTCTGCCCACAGTAATAACAATTCATGTTCGGTTGATCCCCTCGAGCCGGTCGGTTGGTCCTGATACCAGTTGTTCCCCTTGAGAGGGGGGTCTTCACATTCCCCCTTTGTGGGGTCCCGGGGTGACTCTCTCTCTGCACCGTGGTGGGCTTATTCTTTTGGGACTCCTCCGTTCCACCCCTTGACCGGTTGTCCACAAAATCGTTGCCCAGCTGTCCTGTGCTCTGCAGGTCCTCTGGCTTTTTGTCTTCAGGTCGGATGGACAATGTTCATACAGGTGCTCCAATACAACCAGTGTAACCACGTCCTCCTTAGTCTGGGCTCCATCTGCCCACTTGTTGACATAGCCATCCATTCGGAGGATCAGTTCCAGATATATGTCCTCAGGGGTTTTATGCTGACTCTGGAACTTTTTCCGGTATGCCTCAAGAGTCATCCCAAATTTACATAACAGGGCCTTTTTGAACAGTTCATAGTCCCCTGCCTCCACCCTTCCATTTGGCTGTACATCCCTACGGCTTTGAGGTCCTGTAAGGGGGTGAGAAACCGGAGCCTGTCTGCAGGGTCAACTCTGTGCAGCCCACAGGACTTCTCAAAGGCCATCAGGAAGTCATTTATGTCCTCCCCTTCCTTAAACTGGGACAGGATGTGCTTATCAAAGCTCCATGCAGTCCTGGGTCCCCCCCTCACTCACTGCAGCAGGGGGCTCTCTGCTCCTCAGCTTTGCCAACTCCAGTTCATGCTGCCGCTGTTTCTCCCAATTCTCCAGCTCTTTCAGTTTTATCTCTCTCTCCCATTCCAGCTGCCTCAGCTCCAGTTACAGGGAGCTTGGCCGTGAGGATCTCCTGCTGGCCGCGGGGGTCACAGTGCCCACGGGGCTTGCCTGGCTGCTTCTAGCTCCTCCCCTAGCCATAGGTAGGAAGGGCCTCAGAGTGCCCTTAGCAGCAGTCTGACCACTCCCAGCCGGTACAGATACCAGTGCCAGCGCTGCATCTGCCGGGCTGCTTCCCTCAGGAACAGGGATCAGCTCCTCCTAGTGATCCTCCTCCTCCAGCTGGGCAATCAGCTGTGCTTTGATGCCTTTCCCTCTGCGAAGCCCCCTCTCCTTGCACAGCTCTACAAGGTCCCTCTTAAGGAGATGGTTATACATCTCCCCACTGTTCCCAAGTTGTTGTGGACTCACAGGCCTGTGTGTTCTCAGCTCCCCACGGTTTTCCAGAAGAACCCCTACTGTGCCAGCCCTTTTCCAGCTCACCACCTTGCTCCCAAGGTCAAGCCACAGACTCCTATGCCCCTGAAACTGCTCACCGCAGTCCCCGGGGGACCCCATTACTGCAACAGTCCTTCTCGCTGGTCACACACTCCCAGGGATTAAGCGTAGCTCCTCTGCCTCCTGAAACCACTCCTTTCTGAGCCTTCAGCACACCCTGTCCTCATTAATCCCCCTTCATTTTGCTGCTCCTCAGTCACTTACTGCAGGAAGCGCCATCCATGAGATGCAGTACATCTCACGTCTTCCACCAATTGTCACGGAGTGTGGGAGAGTCAGGGCCCTGCACCCCCCACTTCCTGCAGTTCACCATGACTCTCAGTCACCCAGTAAAACAGAGGGTTTATTAGACGACAGGAACACAGTCTAAAACAGAGCTTGTAGGTACAGAAAACAGGACCCCTCAGTCAGGTCCACCTTGGGACAGGGAGCCCAGACCCAGGTTTTGGGCCTCCCCGCATCTCCCCAGCCAGCTCTAAACTGAAACACCTTCCCACTGCCTCCACCAGCCACACCCCTGGCCCCTCCTCCAGCCTTTGTCCAGTTTCCCCCGGTGCAGAAGGTGTCACCTGGCCCCAAATCCCTCCTGGGCTCAGGTTACGAAGGGCAGTCGCCATCGTTCATGCTGCCTGTCAAGTATCATCCCTCAGTGAAGTCACACCCTTATTTCCCATCACCATCTACTATTGGTGCAGTACCCCAGGGAAACGGAGGCACGCCTTGTGTTAGCAGAAGACAATAAACTAATAAAACTCCCATGCAACATGACCAGGTTAATACTGCCTACTCCCTACTCCGTCACAGGGGTTGGGTCAGGGGGCGCAGAGTCGGGGTGCACAGGGCCAGGGGCAGAGGATCAGGGTAAAGAGGTGCGGGGGTCACTCACTGACACCCCCTCAAAAGTGGAGGAGTTGAGGGCACGGTAGATCTCGTTGGTGATGTGGTGGGCATTAGGGGGTGCAGGGTCAGGAGGCCGGGTTGGGGTCGGCAGTGCAGGGTCAGGGGGCGTGGGGTCAGGGTCAGGGGGTGCAGGAGTCACTCACCGACATCCCCTCGAAGGCAGAGGAGTTGAGGGAGCAGTAGATCTCGTTGGTGACAAGGCAGGCGTTTGGGTCGGGGGCGCAGAGTCAGGATCAGAGGTTGTGGGATCAGGGTCAGGGGGGTGCGGGGTCGGGGTCGCAGGGTCAGCGTTGCAGGATCAAGGGCACAGGGGTCACTCACTGACACTCCCTCAAAGGCGGAGGAGTTGAGGGCCCGGTAGACCTCGTCAGTGATGAGGTGGGCATTAGGGGGCGTGGGATGAGCTTTAGGGGGTGTGGGGTCACATGGGCTGAGGGTCGCATGGGGTCAGGGTCAAGAGGCACAGGGGTCACTCACCAACACCCGCTCAAGGGCAGAGGAGTTGAGGGCGCAGGAGATCTTGTTGGTGATGGGGTGGGCATTAGGGGGCGTGGGATGGGTGGTAGGGGGCATGGGCTCGGGATCAGGGGGTCGCAGGGTTGTGGTTGCACAGGGTCAGGGGCGCAGGGGTCACTCACCGACACCCCCTCAAAGGCGGAGGAGTTAAGGGCGCGGTAGATCTCGTCGGTGATGTTCTTGTTGTTGTAGTTGAAGTCCTCCAGTCGCAATCCCTTCTTCACCAGCTCGGCCGAGGTCTTGTTGAGCGCCAGGGCCAGGGCCCAGATGGCATCATAGGCCAGAGGTGCCTCCTGGAAACCCCCCGTCTCCTCCGGGTTCTTGCCCAGCCGCTTCTGCAGCTTCTCAATGAACTCCTGGGAGGTCTGCAGGGCCAAGGGGTGAGGACAGTGAGCCAGAGGAGGGGAAGTGATATGGGGCCCACTGCCCCCTCCCTGTCTCTCTTCATCAGTCACCCCAGGTCTTCCAGTCCCACATTGACCCCCAGTCCCATTGCCCTCCTCCAAGGTCTTCTCTGATCCCCCTCTTCTTCCCGGTCTCTGCTGCCCCTCCACCCCAGCTCCCGTGCCCTCGCGTCCCTCTTGGCCCCCCCACCCCTCTAGTCCCTCGTGCCCAGCAACTGCCCCCTCCCAGGCTTTGTGCCCCTGTCGTCCCCACTCCCAGGCCTCCCAGGTGCCCAGGTCTCCCTGCCCTCACCATGTTGGAGATGCTACGGGTGTTCTCAGGGTTCAGCATGACGATCTCGGTGGTGACATGCCCCTCTACTGCCTCCGCCATCTCTGCCTCTGTGCAGTTAATGGCGGGGTCCTTGATGCGAAACCAATTGTCGGCATACCAGCCGATCAGGAACCAGACGTACCGCTTCCCATACAGCTTCTCCTTGTACACCTGCATGGAGGCAAGTCTGAGAGATGGGCTCCCCGCTCAGACCAGCATGCAGCTCCATCCAGCCACCCAATCATCCCTCCATCCCCTACTTCCCCTCCATCCATCCACCTGTCCCCACACACCCCCTCTCCATCCATCCGTCCCCATGCACCCCCTCTCCATCCATCCATCCCTATGCGCCCCCTCTCCATCCATCCATCCATTCCCATGCGCCCCCTCCATCCATCCATCCGTCCCCATGCGCCCCCTCTCCATTCATCTGTCCTTCCCCATGCGCCCCATCTCCATCCATCCATTTCCATGCGCCCTCTCTCCATCCATCCATCCATCCGTCCCCATGCACCCCCCTCCATCATCCATCCATCCATCCCCATGCGCCCCCCTCCATCCATCCATCCCCATATGCCCCCTCTCCATCCATCTATCCCCGCCCCCCCTCTAATCTAGCTAAGCTCTGTACCTCTATGTTTGGATCCACCTGTCACTTTCCACACATCCCCTCCCCACCCCCCAGGCCTTGTTCACACACACACACACGCTGTCCATCTGTCTCTCTATGGTGGTAGTTATCTGTACAGCCCGCTAGGTGGACAGTTACACCGCTATCAAGGGTCTGAGGCTAGTCTGGCTGTTCCCAGACTCCCGGATGGGGAAGGGAATCATCTCCACTGAGACAGGGCACTTGGAGACCAGTACAACTGGGCCAGGTGAGGGGTTACACAACTGTGACTGACCCAGTATCAAACCACCCATAAGGGACACTATTACACATGGGCACTGACACGCGGCAGAGCAGGCCTGGGTCCCTACAGCAGAGACATGCAGGCCACAGGCTGCGACAGCGGAAGTGGCACAGACAAGATCTCAGACTGGGGGGTGGCACTGGGGGTGTCATAGGAGGCCATGGGGCTCAGCCCCACATCACCAGAGAGCCATGGAGACATTAGGGGGAGCGCCAGAAATGTTTGGGGAGCTGGGTGGGGAGCAAGAGAGAGAGCAGAGACTGATCTGGCTGGCTAGGCTCAGCAATCTCCTGTTGTGTGTGTTGTGTGGTGTATGTTGTGCAGCGTGTGCGTTGTGGGAGGGGGGGCCTGTGCGTTGAGGAGCGTGGGGCGTTGTGGGACGTGTGTGCGCTATGGGGCACATGCATGCTGCGGGGGGTGGGGCATGTGCACACACACTGCAGGGAGTGGGGTGTGCATGCTGCAGGGCACGCACACTTTGCAGGCTATGTACATCTTGTGGGGCATGCGTGTGTTGTAGGGCATGTGTGTGTTGTGGATGTGTGTAGGGATATGGGGTGTCTCCCTGCAGTTATCTGGCACACAATGGGGCAGGAGGGGCAAGGCTGAGTCAGGGGCTGATCCCAGCAGGGCTCTGTGGTGCGGGTGCAGTGTCTCCCCAGGGAAGGGGGACCCCTGACTTGGACCATACTCAGCCCAGCAATTCTGGTGCTGGCCTCTGGGGGACTGGGGGGAACAGGACCCCGGTGTCTGGGACTATGGGAGGTAGCCATCATTGCTCCTCTGCCCCCCAGCTCCTCCCCAGACCTTGGGCATCCCTCCAGGGCTGCCCCCCAGCACTGAGCCTGACTCCCCCATCCCAGCTGCCCCAGCCCCAGTACTAAGTCCAGCCCAGCCCCGCTTCTCCTTTGGCTGCCCCCCTAGCACAGAGCCCGGCCCCCTATCTGGCTGCCCCCCAGCACTTAACCCCGCCCCCAGGTCTCACCTCACAGAAGACCTTGCGTGCTTCGGTCTCGTAGAAGAGCCCCACGATGATGCGGGCGTCCTGGCGCTGTGGGGACGGCCACCAAGGGGGAGGGGGGGAAACTGTCACGACCCACGTGAACCGGGGGTAGACAAGATTACTCCCCTGCTCTACCTCCAGACACCCCAGCACAGACCCCGACCCCATGTACCCCCACAACAACCCACTGCCGCCCACTCCACTCCCCAGCCCCTCACTCACCACTTCACAGGCGGTTGCCCGTTTGCATATGTTTTCATATCTTTGCACGGCTCTGAGCATTCCCCACCCCAATGTGAGGCTGTGACAACCCCCATGGGAGGAGGTTGTGGGAGGATGGAAGGTGTCCCATGGGCCCTGCCAAACCTGGGGGCACCCTGGGTCCCTGACCACTTCCCCCCTCCCTGATCCCCAGATCCCAGGGGAGCCCCATTGTGTGTCTGGGTGCTGTCCCAGGGCAAACCAGCAGCAGATGGACAGATGAATGGACAGAGTGCCCGGCTGGGAGGGGGTGTGGGGAGCACAGGGGGGATGGGGAGCATACTGGGGTGGGGCAGGGTTTCCCACCAGGGAAGATAGGGAGAGCCCCCCACCTGCCCGGCCCAGCCCCAGGCACCGGCCAGCCATCGGCTCATCTTCCCCATTCTCTGAGCTTCCCCGCCACTCCAGATGCCAGGCCCCTGCCATCTTACCCTTGGGTACCCCGCTCCAACCCTAGGCCCCTCCTCCCACAGATCCCCCCCAAGCCCCAGCTCGGGGGTCTCTCACCTTGAGGCTGCGGACGGGTGCGGCAGGGTCAGAGAAGAAGCTCTGGCGGAAGGTGATCTCAATGCCAGCCTCCTTCACCCGCTGGTCCAGGTCATCTAGGGTCTAGGAGGGGAGGGGGCATGGAGAAAGAGCAGAGAGGGTCAGGGAAAGCTGGGGAGCTAGCGGGAGGGGGCATAAGAGGGAGAGCAGGAAGCTCTGGGGCATGGTGGGAACAGGGAGTTGGGGTCGGAAAGGAGCCGGGGGCACTGGGAGGGTACTGGGGGGGATGAGGGGCACTGGGCAGGGGGCACTGTGGGATCCAGGGTGGCTGTAGGAGTCAGAAGCACAGGGCACGGGAGTCTGGGGTGGTTGCGAGGTCAGGGGCGCTGTGTGGGTCACGGTGTTGTGGGGATTGGGGGTCTGGGTCACTGTGGGAATCAGGAGGTGCTAGACTGTGGGCCCAGGGTGGCTGCAGGAGTCAGGGGTCCTAGGCCCCCAGGGGATCAGGGAGGATGTGGTGGGGTGGGGACCAGGATCTGGGAGTCGGGGTCCGGTGCTTCATGGGGGTCAGGGAGGATGTTGGGGGCAGACTCCTGCGGCGATCAGTGGTCCAGGGCACCATGAGGGTCAGGGAGGATGTGGGGGCAGATCCCTGTGAGGGTCAGGGGTCCGGGGTGCCATGGGGGTCTGGGAGGATGTGGGAGGCAGATCCCTGTGGGGGTCAGGGGCCCGGGGCTCCGTGGGGATCAGGGGGCCGGGGTGCCGCAGCCATACCGAGGTGAAGACCTCCGTGGTCTGCTGGATGGTAGCAATCTTGGTCCAGCCCCACTTCTTGAAGAGCTGGACGCGCGTGGGGTTGTGCAGCGTGGCCGACGGGTGGGTGCGGAAGAAGGTGGGGAAACGCTGGCGATTGGAGAGCGCTGGGGAGCTGGAGCCATATGACAGCTATGGGGGTGGGGGGGAGAGCTGGCTCAGGGCGGGCACCCCAGAACATGCTCCCACAACACCCCAATGCCCAGCCCTCCCACCCCAACACCCCCCTAACCCACGCACCAACAATACCCTGACACCCAGCCCCCCCCACACAATATCCCAACATCCAGCCCCTCACCCCAACAGACCCCTAAAACACCCACTCCAACACAATACCCCGACACCCAGTCCTCCACGCTAACACACTCACCACAACACACACACACAATATCCCAACACGTAGCCCCCCATCCAAACACTCCCCCGAAACCCACACCATACCCCGACACTTATCCCCCACAAAATACAATACATACAACATCTCCCACCGCAACACACACAACATCCCAAGACACGACTTCCTGTGACCAAGTGGGAATATTTCATAATGTTTTGCATGAATACAGTGTGTGCCTCAGTTTCCCCCATATGCTGCACAATTGACTAGGTGGGAGGAAAATTTGTTTACTCTTTACAGAGATCCAGGGATGACTGACACCTGGCTGCCCCATGCCCTGAAGAGTCACAGAAGACATTTGCCTGGACATTCGGTACCTAGCGACTACCAACCATGGATGACCCTCTGCAGGAAGCCAACCAGGAGTGACCAGCTGGAGAACAAAGGGCTGGGGGACAATGTTTGCCCGGGAACAAGCACAAAGGACAGAGGATGGGCCCAGTGGGGTTGCGGGAAGCGGGAGAAGTTTCTGGACAGGGCCAAAGAAGGGGTTGGAGGAGAGCTCTAGGCTCTGAACTGACCCAGATGGACCGTGCTGTTCTCTGTGCTACCCAAAGACTTGGCATGCTATGTTCCAGACGTCTAACAAGCCTCCTGCTTTCACAATGCTGGCGGGGAGGCACTGCAGCTTAAGGACACCTGAGGTGCATAGCTCCCTTTGAGGGGAAGGAGTATCCCTATGTTGGGGAGCCAATCCAGGTGGACTCGCCGTAGGGAGCTCATGGTGCAAGGCAGAGGTGCTCCTGGCTCTGAGGTTCGGTGCCAGGAGGCGCTGAAGCCAAGGGGCACACCCAGGGGAGAGAGAATGACCCTAAGGGGGCTGCCACACTGAAGGGGTCCTCCCAGGGGCTATTCCAGAGCTGTGTGAGATCCATGAAACTTCCCCACACACACACCAACCCTCACACAACCACCACACTCACACATACGAATCCTTACAACCCTTCCCCACCACGTAACCTCCCCTCGCCCCTCCACACCCCAGAGATGCACCCACACCAATCCCCTGGCCCCTCTCACCACAATGAGGTTCCACATGCGGGCAGCCTCGGCCACCAGAGTGGAGACGCTGCTGCAGCCAGGCATAAGGATGATCTTGATGGGGTCATTGTAGAGCAGTTCGTACAGGTACTTGGTGGCCTGGCCTGGGTCGCACTGTGGGGCACAGACCCACCATCACACTCATGGTATGCCCCACCCCAGCTCTAACTCCATACCCCACCACGCCGCTCCCACAGCCAGGATAGAACCCAGAAGTCCTGACTCCCATCTCACCCAGCTCTATGCCAAGAGTCCTGACTCCCAGACTCCCCACTAGACCCCATTTCCCTCCCACAGCCAGATATACAACCCAGGAATCCTTCCCTACTCTAATCCACTACACTCCACTCCCTCCCGCACCAGACCTGGGGATAGAACCCAGGAGTCCTGAATCCAAGCCCCCCTGCTCTAACCACTAGACCCCACAGCCCTCCCAGAGCCAGGGATGGAACCCAGGAGTCCTGGCTCTCTGCCCCCCCCCCCAAAACTCCTCTCTGGACGTCATAGCCCATCCTCCCTATCCTGGCTGGACACCAGGAGGGGCCCATGAATTATTCAGGGCATGGCAGCTGTGAGAGAGAACATCAGTTTCCATGACAACCCCATCAGCAGGAGAAGCAGCTTGTGCTGCCATGGCAACCTGTCAGCCACAGGGAGCAGGGGACATGGAGCGGGGACAGTTGGGGAGCTAAGGAGGAGCAGAGAGAGACAGAGAGGTAGGGACACAAAGGCAGGGGAGATACTGAGACATGGGGACAGGCAGAGAGATCAGAGAGAGAAGGAGGTTGGGATAGATAGATAGATAGATAGATAGATAGATAGATAGATAGATAGATAGATATAGGGAATAAAGCTGTCAGGGGACATCAGGTCTCGCTCTCAATACTGTGCATTTTGAGAAGGGAAGTTTTAGTTTCTTGGGAATTTTTTTTCCAAATGTCATTGAAATATTTGCTCCCCAGGGAACAAAAAGGGGGGAGAGGAAAGCAGCTCACCCACACCCTACCGAGATCCCACCTTTCTGAGCAGAGAATAGCAACAACCACCCCCTCCCACAGGAATATTCTGCAGACTTTCCCACTCCAGCCAATTCCTTGGGTACACTTTAGACAGCTCTCCTGGTGACAGACACAAAGAGGAAGCATGGCTGGGGAGCGTGAGGGGGCAGAGTGGGAGTCCTGGCTCCCATCCTCCCCGTTATAACCCACCAGACCCCACTCCCCTCCCAGAGTCAGGGATAGAACCCAGGAGTCCTGGCTCCCATCCTCCCTGCTCTAACCCACTAGACACCACTCCCCTCCCAGAGGCAGGGACAGAACCCAGGAGTCCTGGCTCCCAGCCCCCTCCCCACTTCTAACCCACCAGATCCCACTCCCCTCTCCAAGCCAGGGATAGAACCCAGGTGTCCTGACTCCCAGCCCTCCTCTACCCCTCTAGACCCCACTCCCGTCCTAAAGGCAGCGAGTTCTTGGTGAAGAAGGGACTGGAAGAGAGTAGGTGGGTGTGAGGGATGGAGTGAGCAGGGATGAGTGTGCCAGGGCAGAGTGACTCCAAGTGCCCCTGAGAACCAGGGAGTGGGCGTGCGAGAGAAGGGCTGAGCACCGAGTGCACAAAAAGCCGGTGAGTTTGCAACCAGGCCAGGTGTACATGGAGTGGAGTGAGTGTGAACACACGAGGAACAGAGCCAGCAAGGGCAGACCTGTGTGAGAGACATACAGCACAGGGGAGTGTGAGGGGGCAGGGTGAGTGTGGGAGGGGCAGCACAGGGGAATGTGGGAGGGACAGGGGAAGCGGGGGGGGGGGCAGCAAAGGGAGTGTGTGAATGGGCAGGGTGAATGTGCCAAAGGCAGCACAGGGAGTGTGAGAGGAGCAGGGCAAGTGTGCAAGGGGCAGCACAGGGAAGTGTGAGGGGGCAGGATGAGTGTGCAAGAGACACAGCACAGGGGGGCATGCATCTTTCAGTGTCTCCCCTCCAGCCATTTGCCTCCCCAGCACAGCCCCCCCCACTTCTGGAATGCCACCTCCTCCTCCCATTGCCCCTCCCCGGTGCCCCTCAGGCCCACCTCCCCCTGATGGTGCCACCTGAGCCCTGCTCACCTTGCTGTTGGTACCCCCCGTCTGGTTCTGTACCCCTGGTATCCCATGTGCCCAGCCCAGTACCCCTGAGCTCAGCTTGATGTTGGTGCCCCCCATGCCCAGCCCCGTGCCCAACCCCATTGGTGTCCCCCTTGTTCCCCAGGTCCCTGTGCTGTCAGTACCCCCCATGACTAGCCCTGCACTCCCTGTCGATGCCCCCCATTTGGTGCTCTGTGTGCCCAGCCCTGTTGGTGCCCCCTTGCTCCCTGTGCTGTTGGTGCTCCCCATGCCCAGCCCCCCGTGTCATCTGTGCTCCCCAGCCCCACGCCCCCTATACTCAGCCCTGCACCTCCTGTGTACAGTCCTGCACCCCCCATACCCAGCCCCATGCCCCCACCAGTGCCCAATCCCCAAACCCATCCCTGTGGCCCCCACTGGTGCCCCCATGCCCAGCTCCCTGCCCCCCACCAGTGCCCCCATGCCAAGCCCCTCACCCTTCATGCCCAGCCCCATGCCTCCTGCTGGTGCCCCCCGTGCCCAGCTCCTTGACCCCCACTGGTGCCGAGCCCCGCGCCCCCCGCAGGGGCGCCCCGTGCCCAGCCGCACCCCCCATGCCCAGTCCTGCGCCCAGCCCCGTGCCTCCCGCCGGTGCCCTCCGTGCCCAGCCCCTCGCCCCCACTGTTGTCGACCCCCGTCGGCTCCCCCCGTGCCCAGCCCTGCGGCCCCCACGGGCGCCCCCCGCACCTTGCTGTCGTGGTGGATGAGGCGCAGCTCGTGGTCCGGCAGGATGTCCCGGCGGCGGTTCACGTCCTCCAGCGCCATGCGCACGGCGGGCAGACAGGCCTGGCCCCCCGGCCAGCCGCCGCTCATGGGGAAGAGCGCCCCGATGTGCACCGCCCGCCTGCCTGCGGCCAGCGGCCAGCCCGTCAGCAGCAGCAGCGGCAGCAGCGCGGCGGGGCGCATGGCCGGGCCGGGCCGGGCCGCTCAGGGCTGGGGCGCGCGGGGGGCGGCGGCGGCGGCCCGGGGCCCGGCCATGGCGCGCGGCTCTGCGGCGGCTGGGGGACCGGCCGGGAGGGACGCGGCGCGGGGGCGGGGGGATGCGGTGATGCAGCGAGGGGGAGGGATGCAGGGAGGGGAGGGCAGTGGGAGGAGCGAGGAAGGGAAGGGGGACGGATGGAGGGATGCAGGGCCACGGAGGGGTGGGGGAGGATGGAGGGATGCAGGGAGGGGCGGAGGGGGAGGGGGAGGATGGAAGTATGGAGGGGAGGAGGGAGAGGATTCAGGGATACAGGTGTGGGAGGGGGAAGGATGGAGAGGTGGGGGAGGAGCAAAGGGAGGGAAGGGGAGGGATGCAAGGATGGAAAGGGGAGGGAGAAGATTGAGGGAGGGAAGGGGAAGGATGAGCGTGGGCAGGGGAGGAGCGAGGGGAGGGAAGGATGGAAGAATACGGGGATGGGATGGGGAGGGGAAGAGGGATGGAGGGGAGAAGGGATGGAGAAAGGAGAGGGGAGGGAGAGGATGGAGGGAGGGAGCTGGAAGAATGAGAGTGGGGGAAGGGAGGGGAGGGAAGGATGGAGGGATGCAGGGATGGGAGGGGAGGAGGAAGGATGAGAGTAGAGAGGAGAGGGACAGAGAGGGGAAGCACTGGGAGGGGGAAGATGCAGAGGTGGGAAGGGAGGGTAGAGGGAAGAGAAGGATGGAGGGGAGGAGCAAGGGAGGGGAGAGACTGAAGGATGGTAGGATGGGGGTGTGGTGAAAAGCAACGGGGGAGTGGGGCAGGGGGGTTGGTGGGGGAGGGTGTGTTGTGGAGGAAGCAGTTGGTGGGGGGTTGTGGGGGAGGGGCAGGGAGGGGGTTGAGTGGGGAAGAGGGCTGTCAGGGAGGAGCAGGGCAGAGGTTCCTTCCCACCATCCCCTGGCATTTGGCTGCATTCACACCCAGTGGGGCCACAGACCAGGGCAGGGATCCCCGCAGGGAGTGGGGGAGGGACATTTGGGGACACCCCCCCCAATCAACACGCTCTAAGAACAGCACCCTCCCCCCTCCCACTCTTAGCCCAGGTAACAACCCACGGCTGCGCTCGGATGGACACCAGCAGGGGATGCTTGGAGGGAAGCAGAACTTGGGGTGCGGCATACCCCAAAGACACATGACAGGAGCTCCCTGGGTGTGGAGGAGGGCATCTCCCCTGGGGAGCAGGTGAGGGGCAGGGGGTATGCACATGGCAGAGTGCTGGGCTCTACCCATCTCCTAGGGATGTAGGGGCCATGGTTGCTTGGAGCAGCAGGGGGCGCTCTTCACCCAGGCCTCACCCACCCCACTTCCTGCAGCCTCAGCTGGACCAGAGAACAGGTGGGTGGCTAGATAGAGGGAGGGCTAGCTAGCTAGAGATATGGATGGAGGGAGAGAGCAAGATGGATGGGAGGGTGGATGGGTGCTAGAAAAATGGATGGAGAGAGATGGCTAGATGGATGCGAGGGATGGATAAAGAAATATGGATGGATGGAAACAGGAGAATGAATGGGTGAATAGGTAGAGGGATGAACAGCTAGGGAAATGGATGGGTCAAAAGAGACTGGAAGGCCGGGTGGATGGAGGGATGAGCAGGTGGCTAGAGAGACAAGGGGATGGACCGACAGGTGGACAGATAAATTGACAGATGGATAGACAGCAAGAAACAGAGTGAGGGATGGATGGATGGATGGATGGATGGGATGGAGGGACATAGTTGGGCAACAGGATGCACAGATAACAGGGATACACAGATAGCTGAGAAAATGAATAAGGAAATAGATAGGTAGATAGATAGATAGGAATGCAGCCTTTGCCCAGCTCCACCTGCCTTCACTCAGGCAGCAATGTGTGTGTGTGTGGGGGGGGGAGGTGCCAGGCCCTTCGCCAGCCTGCCCCATATGTGGACGTCTGCCACACACAAAAGGGACTGAAGTTAACTGTAGCCAGGTCCCTTGGCAAAGATTGGCCCCATGGTTTCTATCTCCCAGTTCCTGGACTCCACTGCCCATCCCCAGAGGGCTTGTGCAAGTCACGACATGCAGGGTCTGCTGGAGAACCTCCCCCACCCCAAGGGGCATTTGGAGTGACCTCAAATGAACATACTGAGGTTGGGGCCCTGTCATGCCAGGTGCAGCCCAGACAAGCAGTGACTGAGATCAGGGTCTTGTTGTGCTCGGCAATGCACTTGGAGTCATTCCCTGCCCTGTAGAGCCCATTTACAGATGGGGAAACTGAAGTACCAGCAGGGGAAGTCACTTTCTCTCATGTGGGGCCTGTAGCAGGGCTGCAAATGGAACCCAAGTGTCCTGAACCCCAGCCCGGTGGCTGATACCCTCGAGCTGGCTGCCAGATTCCGGGACAGAAGCATTTGGCTGGAGGTTTCAGGCGAGGCTCAGCATCGCCCTGATGGGTCGACTGGCCGCGCTGTTGAGACAGGGTGGGGGAAGGGAACGTGGGGCTCATTCTCCCCCAACCAGCAGCGTGATACTGCCTACAGGATGGCCCCAGAAGTCCCCCCCCATGGCCGCACAACGAGCGTGTAAGGGGAGAGAGCGCAGGGGAAGGAGCCAGTTGGCTCTGGAATCTGAGGGGGTCACCAATCTCTCTGGGGCGCTGGGAAGTGGGGGGCCCAGCCCCTGGTTCTGCAGCTAGCTGAGGGAACCAAGGAATGTAAATGCCCTGGAGTGACCAGTGCCAGGCTCAGTGCCTCGGGGTGCCTGGCATGGGCAGCAGGGGAGCTGCCCACAGGCCCAAGTGCACAGCTGAGAATGGGCAGAGCTCAGCACCTGCCCCGGGGGGTTGGGGAGACGGAGGAAGGGGACCTGCCAAGATCCACTCACCTGTGGAGATGGGGCGTCGCACTGTGGAGGGAAGGAGAGAGGGGCTGAGACTGATGGGAGGGGGAGATGCCACAGGCACCCGCCCCCACCCCAGAGATGGCCCAGACGACCCAGCCCCGCCGATAGCCCTGCCCCAAGACACCGCCCATGGACTCTGGCCACCCCATAGACCCTGTCCCACACACCCTTCCACCCAGAAACACCCCCACACACGGACCCTGGCCCACTCCATGGACCCTGCCCTACATACTCCTCACCCCAGAGACCTACACACACAGAGCCTGCCCCACACATCCCTCTTCCCAGAAACCCTCACACATGGACCCTGCCCCACACACACCTCACCCCAGAGACCACCACATACAGATTCTGACCCACTCCATGGACCCTGCCCCACACACCCCTCACCCCAGAGACCCCCACACACAGACCCTGGCCCACCCCACAGACTCTGCCCCACACACCTCACTCCCCAGAGACCCCCACACATGGACCCTGACCCACCCCACAGACCCTTCCCACCCACAGCTCTCCCCAGAGACCCACACACACAGACCCTGGCCCACCTCATGGACCCTGCCCCATACACCCCTTATCCCAGAGACCCCCACACACACAGACCCTGACCCACCCCACAGATCCTGCCCCATATGCCCCTCTCCCCAGAGACCCCCACACATAGACCTGGCCCACTCCATTGACTCTGCCCAATGCACTTCTGTCCCCACAGACCCACATACATGGCTGCTGACCCACCCCACAGATCCTGCCCCCAGGGCCAATCAGAGGGGGGCGAGGAGGGCCAATTGGCCTGGGCCTCAAGCTCAAAGAGGGCCTCAAATGTAGACACTTGTTAACTTTTTGGCATTTGATAAGTTTCGCAACTTATTTTTATGCGCATCCCTATTGGACCAAAATGTGACACACTCTCTCAGCTTAGAGCTGCAAATTTAAGCAAATAAGAGATGTGATTTGGTAAAAGACATAATTTTTTTGTTAACTGATATAGATTTTGTCATATTAAAGAGTTTAAAATGTTCATAAATATTAATAAAAATATATTGATTCTGATAGCACACGATTAGACCGTGATGAACATGTCCTTTCAGATCAGCTGATTATATAAACAAACCACTACTAGTGGCTGGTGCTGGATCAAGTGTGTGTTGAAAGGTGGAGAATTGTTACATTTTAGTGTCTTTATAGTTTTACGTCTATTTGACTAAGGAATTATTTATGTGTGAGAATTCCTCATTATTATATACATATAGTAGCTAAAAGAGGTGACTGGTTGGTTGGTTGATTGATTGGTTGGTTGGTTGGTTGAGCGCTAGCTCAGTAGCTTGGCCATCATCATAGGCTTTCGTAGTCTATAGGCCCAGATTCAAGGTGAAAATTTGTGAGGACAATCTTGTACAGTGAGTTTTGTGAGGGTACACATTTTAAATTTTTGTACAATATCCTTCTGTCTGTATCCATTTCTTTGTGTTTACTATATACGTCATCCCTTTGTCTTCAGCTCAGCCTGTTATATTATACCTTGCGTGCTTAAGTTTTGATTCAGTGATAAGGATAATAACCTGTCTGACTGTTTCATTTTGTGTTCTTAATTAGTATTCCTTCATTTTAAGTCTTTTCAGCATTTGTGTACCATTCAGCATTTATGTACATGTTTATAGTAGAAGATTTCAAGTGTAGATAAGCTACTTATTTACAGCAGAATATTTCAAGTATGGATAGGCTACATATTGACCAGATAAATCACTATGAAGAGGAGATTTGAAAGTGGTGCAAGCAAGAGACGGTGAAAACAACTGAGTGACACAGCAGCTAAGAGCTCAAAGCCAATAACTTCATTTCTCAAACTACTGGAAAACACACCTTACCCAACAAACAATGCTACAGATAATGAAAACTCTGCAACTGCAACAGGTGTTATTTCAATGCCAATACCTGAACATGAAGACAGTAGTCAAGAAGGAGATGTGCCAACAGTAACAGATGCAGCAGAATCATAGAATCATAGAATATCAGGGTTGGAAGGGACCCCAGAAGGTCATCTAGTCCAACCCCCTGCTCAAAGCAGGACCAAGTCCCAGTTAAATCATCCTAGCCAGGGCTTTGTCAAGCCTGACCTTAAAAACCTCTAAGGAAGGAGATTCTACCACCTCCCTAGGTAACGCATTCCAGTGTTTCACCACCCTCTTAGTGAAAAAGTTTTTCCTAATATCCAATCTAAACCTCCCCCATTGCAACTTGAGACCATTACTCCTCGTTCTGTCATCTGCTACCATTGAGAACAGTCTAGAGCCATCCTCTTTGAAACCCCCTTTCAGGTAGTTGAAAGCAGCTATCAAATCCCCCCTCATTCTTCTCTTATGCAGACTAAAGACTAAAGACTTCTGCATACACAGAAGATCCTGTGTATGATCAAGAAATTCCACAGCAACAGGAGTTCATTCATGAGTACTACAGATTTGACTATGACTGACGTTGGAATTATTGACAAGAGCAATGCTGCCCAAATGCAATCTTTTCTTCAAATTAGTTGTTTTGAAATTCCAAGTAACATTCCACAAGATGCTGATAATCATGCTTTCCCTACTTGTCTTCTGACAAAAACTTTTCCAAATGGTAAGACCTGCACAAGAGACTAGTTATCCTGGAGTACGGAAAAACAATTTCTGTACTGTGCACTCAGCTTCATTTTGAACAAAAGTGCTGCAAATGCATTAGTTCTCTCTGATCAATCATGATGGAGCACCAGCAGAGGTTGGAGGAAGTTGAAAGGCCGAATACCATCACATGAGAGTTCAACGTCACACAAAGAAAACTATGTTGCATGGAAATCAGCCAGCAGGGTGATCAGCTGAAAGTTCAGTTGAGAATTTACTCTTGACTGAACTCTCTACAGAAACTAATAACTGGAAAAAACTTCTTGAGTGCATCCTGAATGTCATCCTTTTTCTTTCTGAGCAGGGATTGGCTTTCTTTGGTTCCAGTCAAGGTATTGGTGATCATGCAAATGGAAACTTTCCAGGCATAGCTGAGCTCCTCAGCAAATATGACCCACTTTTATCAGAGCATGTTAAACGTGTTCAAGAATTGCAAGAGAGTCAAAAGCGCATGCAAGTCCATTATCTCTCCACACGCATACAAAATGAGTTTATTGAGCTATGTGGGTCATTCGTACAAACAACAATTCTTGATGATATTCAAAATGCCAAGTATTTTCAATCATTGTTGATGCCACTCCAGATTGTTCTCACAAGGAACAGATGACTATGGTTATTCGATATATTAAGATTGTAGACAGCTCAAAATTTTCAATTGAAGAAAGGTTTATTTTGTTTGATAATATCACGAGAAAAACTGGAAAAGAAATTGCTGCTTGAGTACTAGCAATTCTAGAAGGTTTTAAGTTAGATTTTCAAGTCTGCATTGGTCAAGCCTATGACAATGGATCTAAGTACAAAATACAAAGTACAAAGGTGTACAAGCAGTTCTGCTTGAGCATACTTCAAACTGTATTTTCTCCAGCTGTGGAAACCACACACTAAACCTTGTAGGTGTTGACTGTGTTGAATCATGCAAGGAGGCAATTACTTACTTTGGAACTGTTCAGCAAATGTACAATCTCTTCAGTAGCAGTCCACAAAGGTGGGAAATTCTGAAGCAATATCTTCCTGTTTCACTGCATGGGATGTCCAAAACTAGATGGTCTGCAAGGATTGATGGCATTCAACCAGTTGCGCAGCATTTGAATTCAGGGAGAAAGGCTTTAAATGAGCTTGAATCTCTCAATCTCACTGAACAAGCTCAAACTGAACTTCAGTCTATTCAGAAGCACATGTCCAAATTTGAATGCATTCTGGTGTCATCTTTGTGGAGGAAGCTACTTACAATAATCCACCAAACTAATCTGGTAAATGAAGCACGCAATGCTGCACTTGATGTTGAGAGCGATAACATTATCAATGACATTCAACAGATTTGTGAACAATGGGATGAGATCTTGACTGAGTCCAGATTAGTAACACAGAATATTGGCATTTCATATGAGTTCTTCACCGATTGCAATTTACCTACTGAATCTGATGCCGAGCAGCATTATAGGGTCAATTATAGGGTCTCCTTTGTCATCATTGACTCTATTCAATGAGGTCTTACACGTTGATTTGAGTCACTGCGACTAATTTGTACCTTTTGGGGTTTCTTTGGCAGTTCAACAGATTGAGTAATGAAGATCTACTTTCTGCAGCTGAACAATTTCAGCAAGAGTACAACAAAGAAATCTCAAAAGATCTCAGTGACGAGGTCATCTTCCTCAGATGAGTATATTCCATGAACTTTAAATTGGATTGCAAGCCAAAGGAATTGCTTCAAGAAATATTCAAACCTGGAGTTTCTGGGGTGTTTCCTAATATCACAGTTGCATTGTGTATTTTTGTCAGTTTGCCTGCATCATGGCTTCAGGTGAACTCACCTTCCACATGTTGAAGCAGGTAAAGAACTACCACTGTTCAACTATGGGACAAGAGCATTTCAATGGGCTCGCCATGCTTAATATCAACTGTGACATTACATGAAAGCTAGATTTTTCCACAGTAATTAGTGCATTTTCACAGACAAAGGCTAGAAAAACATTTGTTAAATAAAAAAATGTTCAAAAATTATGTCTCATTCTTTTTTTGGTGCCTTATTTTGTTTTCGGGTATCATCATTTTTTATTTTTATTATGGCTAGGGGCCTCAAAAGCTGGAAGTGGCCCGGGCCTCTCTGGACCTCTGAGAGGGCCTGCCTGCCCAAAACACTCCTCTCCCCACAGACCCCCACACATAGACTCTGGGCTGCCAAATGGACCCTGCCCTACATACCTCTCTCCCCAGAGACCCCTCCCCCACATAGACCCTGCCCTAGAGACATCTCCTATAGATACCGGCCCACCCCACGAACCCTGGCCCACACACCCTCACCCCAGAGACCCCCACGCACAGACCCTGGCCCACACCACAGACCCTGCCCCACACACCCCTCTCCTCAGAGACCCTCACACATGGACCCTGCCCCACCCCATTGACCCTGCCCTCCATGTCCCTCACCCCAGAGACCCCACACACACATAGACCCTGCCCCAGAGATATCTCCCATAGACACTGGTCCACCCCACAGACCCTGGCCCACACACTCCTCTCTCCAGAGACCCTCACATGGACCCTGCCCCACACACCCCTCTTTCCAGAGGCCCCACACACAGACCCTGGCCCACCCCTTGGATCCTGCCCCACACACCCCTCATCCCAGAGACCCACATACATGGACCCTGCCCCCTCCCCAGCCATGGACCCTGCCCCACTCACCCCAGACATGCCCCTAAGGGGCCCCCTCCGCTCACCTCCCCCCTGTGCCCTGACTCACATTCGCAGATAGGTTTGGGGAAGCTCCAGCGCCCCACCTTGGTGCAGTTGCTGCGGGCGCTACCCACCAGGCGGAAGCCGGGGTTGCAGTGATACTCCACCCAGGTGCCCTCCACGGGCACCCGCTCCATGCCGCGTGGCACCGCCTGCCCGTTCTCCAGGCTCAGGTGTATCTTGGGACAGGTCCGCACTGTCGGGGTGGAGGATGGTCAGAGCCAGAGCCCCACCCCCTAAGACATCCCATCCTCGGCCTGGGTTGGAGCCAGTGCCTCCAAGAAGGGAAAGGCCCCAGGCCCCATTCCCCACCCCCTGAGCTAGGCTGTCCCTACTCTGGGGACGGATGGGAGCTGGTGACCCCTAGAGGGGAAAGACCCCGTTCACCATTCCCTGCTCCCCAGAGCCAGCCAGTCCCTGCCTTGGGGCCAGATGGGAGCCGGCACCCACTAGAGGGGAAAGGCCTTGTGCCCCATTCCCTGCCCCCCTGAGCCAGCCAGTCCCCCAGCCTGGAGCCGGATGGGAGCCAGCGCCCCCTAGAGGGGAAAGGTCCCATGCTCCATTCCCTGCCACACCCCCAGCCCCCCCCCAGCCAGCTAGTCAGTCCCTGCCATGGGCCTGGGTTGGACACAGCACCCCCTGGAGGGGAAAGGCCCTGTGCCCCATTCCCCACCCCCTCTGAGCCAATCCCCCCACCCTGGGGTCAGATCGGAGCTGGTGCCCCTTAGGGTGGAAAGACCCTGTGTCCCGTCCCCAGGGTGGGTATGGGGGCCGGTGGTGACTCACGGCAGCGGCTGGCATGGCCCATCTCAGTCCAGGTCCCGTTGGGCAGACACTTGCGCACCTTGGGCCCCACGATCTCACGGTCGGGCCGGCACACATACTCAATCTCATAGTCGAAAGGCAGGAAGCGCACTGTCTGCACCTGGTCTGGGGTGAGGCCCCGGTACCGGATACCCCCGTCCCGCGGCGGGTGGATGATCTCACAGCCTGGGGGGCGCAGAGCGGGGCACCATCAGGTTGGGGGGCCTCCGGCTGAGCTGGGGGGACAGGAGCGGGGTGGGTGGGGGAAGAGCAAGTGTGTGTGCAGGGAGAGGTGTCCTCGCACGAGTGTACTTTTGTTGGGTTCCCCATGCTTGTGTCCATGTGTGTCCCCAAGTGTATGTGAGTGCATGCACATGCGTGCACAGAGGAGAGGAGTGCAGAGCTGAGTATGTCTGCGTGTGCACGGGGGCACACGTTGGGGTATACATGGGAGTCTGGGGGGGACTCCTTGGGGACTGAGCACCGCTGGCACTGGGAGGCTCTGGTGTAGATTATGGGGTTTTCAGTGGGTGGGGTGAGCGGAGAAGCCTGGTGGGTCTGACCCAGCATGTGAGGCTGGAGGGGGAGCGGGTCCCACTTACCTGTCGTGCTGTTGAGTCCCAGCGCCCCAGAGCCAGGATCTGGAATTAGCACAGCGCTCAGCAGCAGGAGCAGCATCTGCAGGGGTGGAGGAAAGAGGCAATTAGAATGGGGATGGGGATACAACCTGTCCCCCACATGATTACACAGAGGGCCAACCACCACAGGGTTATGACAAGGCAAGAACCCAGGAGTCCTGGCTCCCAAAGACCTTACTCCTGCTCTAACCCACTAGACCTCACTGCCCTCCCAGAACCAGTAGGGAGCCCAGGAGTCCTGGCTCCCAGCCCCCCTGCTCTAACCCACTAGATCACACTCCTCCCCACAGAGCAGGGGGTAAGAACATGAGAAAGGCCAGACTGGATCAGACTAAGGGTCCATCTAGCCCAGTATCCTGTCTTCCAACGGCCATGGCAGGGGCCCCAGAGAGAATGAACAGAACAGGCAATTATCAAGTGATCCATCCCCTGTCACCCATTCCCAGCTTCTGGCAAACAGAGGCTAGGGACAGCATCCCCGCCCATCCTAGATATTTAGACTTATCCTCCATGAATTTATCTAGTTCTTTTTTGAACCTTGTTATAGTTTTGGCCTTCACAACAGCCTCTGGCAAAGAGTTCCACAGATTGACTGTGCGTTGTGTGAAGAAATTCTTCCTTTTGTTTGTTTTAAACCTGATGCCTATTCATTCCATCAAGTGACACTAGCTTTTGTGTTATGGGACGGGATAAATAACACTTCCTTATTTACTTTCTCCACACCCATCATGATTTTACAGATCCCTGTCATATACACTGTATCCACTGGATCACCCTTGTCCACATGCTTCTTGACCACCTTAAAGAATTCTAGTAGATTGGTGAGGCATGATTTCCTTTGACAAAAGCCATGTTGACTCTTCCCCAACAAGTCATGTTCACCTATGTGCCTGGCAATTCTGTTCTTTATTATAGTTTCAACCAATTTGCCTGGTACTGAGGTTAGGCTCACTGGCCTGTAATTGCCAAGATCACCTCTGGAGCCTTTCTGAAAGACCACAGCTAGATAGGACCAGGAATCCTGGCTCCCACCCCCCTGCTCTAATGACTAGACCCCATTCCCAGGTCTTTAAAAAGGTCTGAATGACGCAGTAAGCACCACAGAGGGAAAGGCTAAAGATTCTGGGCATAATGGCAGAGTTAGAGAATAAGCTCCGGAAGATCCTGTGAATACCTACATATTCCTGGTTCCCAGCACCCCCATGTGGACTTTGCATAGGAATAGCTGCCCCCACTGCTGACCCCCACCCCCTGTGTGCCCACTACAAGGGAAGAGCTGTCTCTGTCCCTGAGCCTACAATATCCAATCAGTGCCCCTCCTGTCGGTTTGTGAATTGGATCTAGTGGGTGAGACCCAGGACTTAGAGCCAGGACTCCTGGTTTCTAGCTCTGGCTCTTTGGAGGGGAGTGCGGTCTACTATTTGGGGGGGGGGTACTTGCTAGAGTATCCCAAATGTCTGTGGCAATGGTAATGTGTGATATGCCCAGTCCCAGCATGAACAGAGACAGCAGTGCCCACAGAGGCTGCTGAGGGTGATATACACAAACACACAAAGCGCAGGGCTTGTTCCCTCCCACTGGGGCAGCCGGGACGGACATACACACACAAACACAGCAGGACTCATTCTACAGGAGGGACAGACACATGCTGAGTAAATCTCATTGCCTCTGTGATGAAGTCTGACTGTTCTTAATGTTTCCTCTGAATACTGTAGGGGTGCCTCAGTTTCCCCTATGCATTTCTTAAGTCTCTAGATGGTGGGATAAGGGGGTGTAATTGTTGCAGAGCAAAGGACCAGTGTACACAAATGGCCGACACTCTGTCTCCTGGCAACTGATGACCTAGGCCCTTACCCCATGCAAGGTGATAGCTAAAGGTGCTGGAGAGCAAAGGAATCAGGCGACCTCCTGGCCCAGGAAAGGGACAAAGCCCAGAGGAGGAGGGGCTGGAGGGTGAGTCAGTTTGAGGCTGGCTGGGGACATGGAGTGAAGTGCAGACGTAGTTGTCTGGCTCACTGCCCCCCAAAATGGACCCGGCTGAGGGGTCCTGTTCTCTGTACCTACAAGCTCTGTTTTAGACAGTGTTCCTGTCATCTAATAAACCTTCTGTTTTACTGGCTGGCTAAGAGTCATGTCTGACTGCGAAGTTGGGGTGCAGGACCCTCTGGCTTCCCCAGGACCCCACCTGGGCGGACTCACTGTGGGAAGCGCACAGAGGGGCAGAGGATGCTGAATGCTCCAAGGTCAGACCCAGGAAGGTGGAAGCTGTGTGAACTTCTTGCCCTGAAGATAGTCTGCTCACAGAGAGGAGACTTCACCAGAGTCATGACTGGCTTCATAGGGAGTTGTTCCAGAGCATTGCCCGGGGACTCCGTGACAACTGGTGGTAGAGGTGGGATGCACTGCACCCCGTGGATGGTGCTTCCTGCAGTAAGTGACTGGGGAGCAGTAAAACGAAGGGGGATTGATGAGGACCAGGCACGCTGAAGGCTCAGAGAAGAGCGGTTTCGAGGGGGCTGTTAACCCCTGGGAATGTGTGACCAGAGAGAAGGACTTTTTCAGTAACAGGGTCCCCCTGGGGATTGCAGCAGTGGTCCCAGGGGTGGAGGAGTCTGCAGCTTGACCCTGGCAAAGAGGTGGTGACCTTGAGAAGGGCTGGCACACGAGGGGTTCTCCCTTGAAACCATGGGGAGCTGAGAGCACACAGGCCTGTGAGTTCACAACAACTTGGGACCAGTGGAGTGATGGCCTATCACCGTCTCCTTAGAAGGACATTGTAACCTTGTGCAAAAAGAGAGGGTTACATATTGGAAAGTTCACCAAAGCACAGTTAATCATGCAGCTGGAGGAGAATGACCACTCTAAGGAGCAGATTCCTGGCCCAAATGGGGCTACAGCAGGATCTGGGGCAGCTGGAGTGGTAGCCAGGCATCCCCAAGACTCCTGTCTCTGACCAGATGGGGGTCTTCATGATCGGGTTCCCCATCAGGGGATCAGAGACGGACGGGATTGGAGCTGAGTCCGAGAGAGCAAGAGGACTGTGAGAGACAGCGAGAGCCCAAGAAAGAGCTGCAGAAGCAGCAGCAGCATGAACTGACGATAGTGGAGCAGAGAGGTATAGGAGACTTCCTAGGGGTGAGTGGGGATAGACCCCGGGGGACCAGCTCCGCAGGGAACCTCGAGACTAAATTGCTGCCCCTGATTAAGGAGGTGGAGGGATGTGGATGCCCACCTCACTGCCTTCGAGCAGGCTGGCAATTTGAACCAGGGAGACAGTGCAGAAAAGCCCTGGTATCTAGCTCCCTTGCTGGGTCCCAAGGCCATAGACTCCATCAGCCAGATGGGTGGGGTGGTGGACAGGCTTCCACTCCTGTCCCCAGCCTATGTGTCTGGGCTCAGGCCCCTCAGACCCTGAGTTGGAGCAGAAGGTGGTGGTCAATGGGGAGATATTCCTGGGGTGGCGAAACCCTGGAACAGAGAGAACTGTTGTCAGGCCCGGGGTGGTGCAGCCTCAGACGCTGAGGGGCTGCGTGACCTGGATGAGGGTCCTAGGGATGGAACCATTCACCCTGCCTATGGCCCAGATCCCTGTGCAGACCCAGGAGGGGTCAGGCTGGCTGGTCGTTGGGGTTCTCCAGGATATCAGCTGTGAGATCTTGTTGGGGGGTGACTGTGTCTCTTTGGGACAGGATCCAGGCCCTGCTCCTGTAATGGCGGAGGGTTTGAATTTGAATCAGGGAAACCAATCGGCTGAGACAGAAATGGTCAGTGAAAATGCAGATGACCTGACTGGTGGGAGGTGGGTGGGTGGGGAGGGGGAGGAGCCGCTAGGCTCAGGCTACCTGCCTGCCTGTAAGCAGACCCCTGGGGCTGGGTGGGGCAAAGAGATGTTCCCTGCCCCACTGCACACCGGAGAGGGGGCTCACGCTGGCTCTGTTGCTGTAAGGAGAGCAGAGAGCTTGCTGCCTGCCCCCACTGGGACAACAAGTAGAGCACTGAGCAAGGGGGGAGATAAGACCCCAGCTGAGTGGGAGGGGACACAGGCAGGGCAGGACATCCGCCAACCAGGTTTGCCTGGTTCAGACGTGCTGCTGGGAAGTGATCCCCTGGCAGGGAAGGGGGCTCTGGATATAGTGAGGCCCCTTAGCAAGGCGAGTGATATATTTCACCAACCGCTACCCAGGGGTGGGGGATCTGCCCTCCACCGAGGCAGACACGCTGCTGACCATCTTCAGCAAAGAAGGGGTCCCCAGTGAGGTCCTTACAGACCAGGGGTCAAATTTCATGTCAGCTCAGCTCCGAGGCTTGTGGGAGAAATGTGGGGTCTGGCCCTGGACCTCTTCATATCACCCTCAGTCCAATGGGCTGGTAAAGAGGATCAGAGATTGGCCCATTCTCCAGACCAAGAAACAGGTCCAGGTCTTTATAGGGATGGCAGGGTACTACTGGGGGTTTGTACCCCACTTTAGTTCCTTAGCTACTCCCATCACTGAGCTACGTAAGAAGGAGAAGCCAGACAAGTTGGTCTGGACTGAGCAGCACCAGAGGGCTCTCTGTGCACTGAAGGAGGCTCTAATCCAGGGCCCAGTAAATCTGTTAAACCTGGACAGTGCCAAGCCCTTTACAGTGTTCACAGACACCTCAGATGCAGGGCTGGGCACAGTTTTAATGCAGGTTGATGCTAAGGTGGGGAGACACCCCATTGGGTGCCCAAGCAAGAAGCTGCTGCCCTAGGAGCAGAACTATGTGGCCATAAAGAAGAAGTGCCTGGCCATGGTGCGGGCCCTTAAAAAGCTGCAGCCGTATCTATCTGGGTGGTGTTTTGCAGTATATACTGACCCCTCTGCCCTGAAAATGGCTGCATCCAATGAAAGGGGCTGATGCCAAGCAGCGGATGACAGAGACACCTGGTCAGAGGGTGGCCAAGGTCAAGATGGGGGCTCTTAACCAAGAGAGCTCAAATCACAGCCCTCCAAACTGGAGCGCTGGGAGAAGACCCGATCTCAGTTTGAACCCAAGGGGTTTTGGGATGGCAAAAGGGCATGGACCGCATAAACCTTCCCACATGCCGCCAGCAAGTGCCATCAAGCACACCCGACCCAAGGAAGGGTGTAAAACTGGAAGGGCTTGGTGTAACTCCCCCCAAGGAATGGGAGAGATGCTGGGGCATCCATGAGAATGTTGGTGGGTTTGAACTTTCCCCAGGTCACTGGCCAAAGTGATCTCACTCAGTTCGGTCTCGAAGGGGGGACAGATGTGACGAAGTGAGACTGCTCTTAATGTTTCCTCTGAATACTGTAGGGGTGTCTCAGTTTCCCCTATGAATTTCTTAAGTCTCTAGGTGGTGGGATAAGGGAGTGTAATCGTTGCAGAGCAAAGGGCCAGTGTACACAAATGGCTGACACTCTGTCTTCTGGCAACTGATGGCCTGCGCCCTTACCCCATGCAAGGTGATAGCTAAAGGTGCTGGAGAACAAAGGACTCAGGGGACCTCCTGGTCCCGGGAAAGGGACAAAGCCCAGAGGAGGAGGGGCTGGAGGGTGAGTAAGTTTGAGGCTGGCTGGGGACATGGAGTGAAGTGCAGACATGGTTGTCTGGCTCACTGCCCCCCAAAATGGACCCGGCTGAGGGGTCCTGTTCTCTGTACCTACAAGCTCTGTTTTAGACAGTGTTCCTGTCATCTAATAAACCTTCTGTTTTACTGGCTGGCTAAGAGTCATGTCTGACTGCGAAGTTGGGGTGCAGGACCCTCTGGCTTCCCCAGGACTGCTTGGGCGGACTCGCTGTGGGAAGCGCACAAAGGGGCAGAGGATGCTGAATGCTCCAAGGTCAGATCCAGGAAGGTGGAAGCTGTGTGAGCTTCTTGCCCTGAAGACAGTCTGCTCACAGAAAGGAGACTTCACCAGAGTCCTGACTGGCTTTGTAGGGAGTAGTTCCAGAGCATCGCCTGGGGACTCTGTGACAGCCTCCAGCAGGGGACAGCAGACACACACACACACACACACACACACACACACACACACACACAATGCAGAGCTCATCTCTCCAGCTGAGGGGCACACATGCCCCCGCCCTCACCAATGCACAGCAGCAGCACTCATCTTCTCCAGAAGGGACACACACACACAAACACAGAGTACACGACTCATCTCGTCCAGCACGGGGCAGCAGGAATTTAGACAGACAACCCATGCCAGTGGAGGGTAGGCAGCAGCGTCACTTTCTGCACACACACATATATACACACCCTCAGAAGTAGCAGAGGGGTAGCTGTGTTACTCTGTATCCATAAAAACAATGAGGAGTCCGGTGGCACCTTAAAGACTAACAGATGTATTTGGGCATATGCTTTCATGAGTAAAACCCCACTTCTTCATATGCATGAAGTGAAAATTACAGATACAGACGTAAATATACCTGCACATGAAGAGAAGGGAGTTACCTTACAAGTAGAGAACTAGTGCTGACAAGGTAAATTCAGTCAATTCTACAACCTATCCTGGAAAAGGTTTCAGAGTAGCAGCCGTGTTAGTCTGTATTCGCAAAAAGAAAAGGAGTACTTGTGGCACCTTAGAGACTAACAAATTTATTAGAGCATAAGCTTTCGTGAGCTACAGCTCACTTCATCGGATGCATTTGGTGGAAAAAACAGAGGAGAGATTTATATACACACACACAGAGAACATGAAACAATGGGTTTATCATACACACTGTAAGGAGAGTGATCACTTAAGATAAGCCATCACCCACAGCAGGGGGGGGAAAGGAGGAAAACCTTCCATGGTGACAAGCAGGTAGGCTAATTCCAGCAGTTAACAAGAATATCAGAGGAACAGTGGGGGGTGGGGTGGGGGGGAGAAATACCATGGGGAAATAGTTTTACTTTGTGTAATGACTCATCCATTCCCAGTCTCTATTCAAGCCTAAGTTAATTGTATCCAGTTTGCAAATTAATTCCAATTCAGCAGTCTCTCGTTGGAGTCTGTTTTTGAAGCTTTTTTGTTGAAGTATAGCCACTCTTAGGTCTGTGATCGAGTGACCAGAGAGATTGAAGTGTTCTCCAACTGGTTTTTGAATGTTATAATTCTTGACGTCTGATTTGTGTCCATTCATTCTTTTACGTAGAGACTGTCCAGTTTGGCCAATGTACATGGCAGAGGGGCATTGCTGGCACATGATGGCATATATCACATTGGTAGATGCGCAGGTGAACGAGCCTCTGATAGTGTGGCTGATGTGATTAGGCCCTATGATGGTATCCCCTGAATAGATATGTGGACAGAGTTGGCAACGGGCTTTGTTGCAAGGATAGGTTCCTGGGTTAGTGGTTCTGTTGTGTGGTGTGTGGTTGCTGGTGAGTATTTGCTTCAGATTGGGGGGCTGTCTGTAAGCAAGGACTGGTCTATCTCCCAAGATCTGAGAGAGCGATGGCTCGTCCTTCAGGATAGGTTGTAGATCCTTGATGATGCGTTGGAGAGGTTTTAGTTGGGGGCTGAAGGTGATGGCTAGTGGCGTTCTGTTGTTTTCTTTGTTGGGCCTGTCCTGTAGTAGGTGACTTCTGGGTACTCTTCTGGCTCTGTCAATCTGTTTCTTCACTTCAGCAGGTGGGTATTGTAGTTGTAGGAATGCATGATAGAGATCTTGTAGGTGTTTGTCTCTGTCTGAGGGGTTGGAGCAAATGCGGTTATATCGTAGCGCTTGGCTGTAGACAATGGATCGAGTGGTATGATCTGGATGAAAGCTAGAGGCATGTAGGTAGGAATAGCGGTCAGTAGGTTTCCGATATAGGGTGGTGTTTATGTGACCATCGCTTATTAGCACCGTAGTGTCCAGGAAGTGGATCTCTTGTGTGGACTGGTCCAGGCTGAGGTTGATGGTGGGATGGAAATTGTTGAAATCATGGTGGAATTCCTCAAGAGCTTCTTTTCCATGGGTCCAGATGATGAAGATGTCATCAATGTAGCGCAAGTAGAGTAGGGGCATTAGGGGACGAGAGCTGAGGAAGCGTTGTTCTAAGTCAGCCAGAACCACTAACCCAGGAACCTATCCTTGCAACAAAGCCCGTTGCCAACTCTGTTCACATATCTATTCAGGGGATACCATCATAGGGCCTAATCGCATCAGCCACACTATCAGAGGCTCGTTCACCTGCGCATCTACCAATGTGATATATGCCATCATGTGCCAGCAATGCCCCTCTGCCATGTACATTGGCCAAACTGGACAGTCTCTACGTAAAAGAATGAATGGACACAAATCAGACGTCAAGAATTATAACATTCAAAAACCAGTTGGAGAACACTTCAATCTCTCTGGTCACTCGATCACAGACCTAAGAGTGGCTATACTTCAACAAAAAAGCTTCAAAAACAGACTCCAACGAGAGACTGCTGAATTGGAATTAATTTGCAAACTGGATACAATTAACTTAGGCTTGAATAGAGACTGGGAATGGATGAGTCATTACACAAAGTAAAACTATTTCCCCATGGTATTTCTCCCCCCACCCCACCCCCCACTGTTCCTCTGATATTCTTGTTAACTGCTGGAATTAGCCTACCTGCTTGTCACCATGGAAGGTTTTCCTCCTTTCCCCCCCCTGCTGTGGGTGATGGCTTATCTTAAGTGATCACTCTCCTTACAGTGTGTATGATAAACCCATTGTTTCATGTTCTCTGTGTGTGTGTATATAAATCTCTCCTCTGTTTTTTCCACCAAATGCATCCGATGAAGTGAGCTGTAGCTCACGAAAGCTTATGCTCTAATAAATTTGTTAGTCTCTAAGGTGCCACAAGTACTCCTTTTCTATCCTGGAAAACAATCCCTCACTCTCACAAACCTTGGGAGACAGGCCAATCCTCACTTACAGACAGCCCCCCAGCCTGAAGCAAATACTCACCAGCAACTACACATCACACCACAGAAACACTAACCCAGGAAACATTCCCTGTAACAAACCCTGTTGCCAACTCTGTTCCCATATCTATTCTAGCAACACCATCAGAGGACCCAACCACATGAGCTACACCATCAGGGGCTCATTCACCTGCACTTCTACTAATGTGATAGATGCCATCATGTGCCAGCAATGCCCCTCTGCCATGGACATTGGCCAAACCAGACAGTCTCTATGTAAAAGAATAAATGGACACAAATCAGACATCAGGAATGATAACATACAAAAGCCAGTAGGAGAACACTTCAATCTCCCTGGGCATTGAATAACAGATTTAAAAGTAGCCATCCTTCAACAAAAAAACTTCAAAAACAGACTTCAAAGAGAAACTGGAGACCTACAATTCATTTGCAAACTTAACACCATTAATTTGGGCTTGAATAGGGACTGGAAGTGGCTGCCTCACTACAAAAACAATTTTCCCTCTCTTGGTATTGACACCTCCTCATCAATTATTGGGAGAGGAGCACACCCACCGTGACTGAATTGGCCTTGTCAGCACTGGTTCTCCACTTGTAAGGTAACTCCCTTCTCTTCATGTGTCGGTATATTTATGCCTGTATCTGTAATTTTCACTCCATGCATCTGAAGAAGTGGGGGTTTTACCCATCAAAGCTCATGCCCAAATAAATCTCTTAGTCTTTAAGGTGCCACCGGACACTCAGAAGGACTCATGTCTTCCAGCAGGGGGCAGCAGGGGGACACACACACACACACACACACACACACACACACACACACACACACACAGTATACGACTCATCTCGTCCAGCAGGGGGAGCAATTTACACAGACAACCCATGCCAGCGGAGGACAGGCAGCAGCATCACTTTCTGCGCACACACACACACACAAACACACACAGAGCAGCAGCAGTACTCCTCTCATCCAGCAGGGGGAAGCAGGGACGGACAGACAGACAGAGACGCACACTCCAGGACTCATTCCCTCCAGGAGGGAGCAGCAGGGACAGCCCCGAGCCAGCCCTCCCTGGGGCGGACTGGCGCAGTCCCTCCATACCTTGTGGCAGGCGTGTGGTGGGCGGTGCCGGCCTGTTCTCCCTCCCAGCCTAGGGCTGGATCCGTGCGCAGGGCAGTCGCTCAACACCGCGGCACCCACCAACCAGCCCTGAAAGCTGGAAACACAAAAACCCCTCTTAGAAATGACCTGGCCTCCTCCCCAGCTGCTCCACCAGTCCCCAAGAAATGGCTTCCCCGACCCCTGCATATTTCACCATATGGCCTCCTTTGGGGTTGGGTGCAAAGTGAGCAACATGGGTACAATATCCCTGGGGGGGCGGGATCGGCCCAGGGTATCTGGACCCCCCACTGCTTGCACTACCCTCACACATGGCCCAGCCATTAGCCTGAGCTCACACTGACCCCTGTGTGAGCCTGGGGCACAGCCGCACTGGCTCCTAGATTGTGGGGCGGCAGTGGTGAACGGTCTGAGGGTCGCTGCCCAGAGCTGGCTGCATCAGCCCAACACGTGGCGACATCACAATCGGGGGGGCTCAATGACTGTGAGATGGGGGGGATCCCAAGCTTTTCCTGCTGGGCGCAATGAGCCTATGGAACCCACTGCCACAGGACACAGCCGAGGCCAAGAGCTGGGCAGGAGTCCATGGGTGATGGGCAGGTTTCTCAGAGGGGAACATGCGGCATGACCTGCGGGAATGAGCACAACATCTGGAGAAGGGTGGTGAGACTCCTCCTTCAGGAGCCCAGCGTGGGGGCAGGTTATGCCCAGTGGCTGCTGTGGGTTCTCACACCAAAGGCAGAAACATTCAGCCAGCTCTAATCAGAGCTCCTCTGGAGACCGCAGAGACCGTCTGCAAGGGGCGCTCACCCTCATTTCACAGCGGGAGAAACTGAGGCACAGCGACTCAGAAAATCCATAGCAGAACCCAGGCCACTTGCTGCCCCAGTCCTCCCTCTAACCACTAAATCTCCCCTGCTCTTCCCGAGCCAAGGACAGAACCCAGGAGTCCTGCCCCCCACCCACCCACCCACCCTGCATGACAGCGCACACCCAGAGAGGTTGCTGGTTTGTTGTTCCTCATTACCATGGCAATGGGGGCTTCCCCTGTGCAGCCCGGCCCAGCCCAGCCCAGCCCAGCCCAGCGTGCACCCCAGGTCCGTGGATGAGCCGGTGCAGGCCTAGGGCGGTTTAGCCCAGGCAGCAGAGGCTTGTGCCCTTTGCCTTATTGGAATCCCAGGGAGCCGGGTGAGCCCAAGCCCGCCCACTTCTGAAAGGCGCTTCCCCAAGCCTAGCAGGAGGGACCACTGGACCTGGAAACCAGATGAAGACAGGGCACAACTAATTAAAAAACAGGGTCGGGAGTGGTGGCCAGAGGTTCAGAACAAGGGAACCGGACGGGGACACCGAGCAGAGGACCCCGGACAGCGCCCACTGCACCTCAAAGGTGTCTAGGGAGCCAGTGGATGTGGCCCAGTGGAACTCTGCCCGGAGGCAAAACGAGGGAGGAACAGAAATAGGCCCCACAGTCGCAGAGCACCCCCTCGTCCAGCATCCTCCTCCTGGTGTTATAGATGGAGACTTTGGCCAGAGCCAGGACGAGGTTGACGAGTAGGTCTAGCCACTTCATGGGGCCACGGATAGGGTGTGCAAAAATGAACAGGTGTGGGGAAAAGGTGTGCCCTATGCTGCTGAGGGTGCAGGCCCCAGCCAAGCAGGCGACCTGCTGGGCTGCAGACATGGGGCCCCCTGGCATTTCAGAGCAGCCAGCTCTGGGGAACCAGGCAGGGGAGCTGGGGGGGAACCAGGTAGGGGAGCTGGGGAGAGTGAAGCAGGAGATCTGTGGGGGAGCCAGGCAGGGGAGCTGGGCAGAGGAGCCAGGCAGGGGAGCTGGGGGGAGCCAGGCAGGGGAGCCGGGGGGAGGAGACAAGCAGGGGAGCTGGGGGGAGCCAGGCAGGGGAGCTGTGGGGGGAGGAACCAGGCAGAGGAGCTGGGGGGAGCCAGGCAGGGGAGCTGCGGGAGGAGACAAGCAGAGGAGCTGGGGGGAGCTAGGCAGGGGAGCCGGGGGGAGACAGGCAGGGGAGCCAGAGATTGGGGTGGGAAGCAGCAGTCGACCGAAACCCTGCTGGGTTCGGCAGGGTGGCACACGACTCGGCTGGCCGTCCTGGGCCAGCATGACAGGCACTGTGCTACGGTCACACCAAAAGAGGGAGCCACCAGGGCATCTGCAGCAGCCAGGGGGGCCCAGGGCTGAATGCAGGGCTGAGAATTGAAGGCTGGGCTCCTGCCAGCATCACAGCTGGGTAGCAGGCTGAGGCAGGTGCAGGCTGAATCCTGGTTTCAGGGGGAATATAACCCCCCAGGATCTCAGCAGCGGCCCCGGTTAGCACAGGGACGAGCCGGGCTGGTGCAGCAAGGGGCGACGTGCCGAATTGTGGCGACTGCTGGGATGGTGCCGGCTGCCCGCTGAGCTGGACGCAGCTGGCCAGGGAGGAGCAGCTCACGCTGTGCTCTTGCTCCAGCTGGCTCTGTGCTGTGGTGGATCCGGGGCGGGGTGCTGAGGGGCTGGGCAGTGAAACAGTTAATGCCATGGGGCTAGGCCCAGGGCCAGAGAAGAAAGGCCAGGCACTGCACAGGAAATCTCAGAGCCCGGGCGGGCGTGGCCTGCAGTGGGTCGGCCCCAGCATTTATTATTGATACCACACCATGGCTGGGTGGGGCCCAGCCTGGAACACAGGGCACCTTGGCCAAGCTTTCAGCTCAGCTGGCCCATCTAGGAGTCAATCCGGAGTCACCCCTGACTGCAATGGAGGTAGGGCTGGGCTCTGAGCTCAGCTAGGGTGACCAGATAGCAAGTGTGAAAAATCAGGACAGGGAATGGGGGGTAATGGGCACCTATATAAGACAAAGACCCAAATATCGAGACAGTCCCTATAAAATCAGGACATCTAGTCACCCTAAACTCAGCTTCCAGGGGTTAATCCGGAATCACACAGACACACACTGTACACACCACACACACTCCCACAGCCGAGGGGGCCAGGGGGGAGCTGAGGGCACGGGGGGGGCTGAGGGGAGTGGGGGGTTGGGGGAAGCTGAGGGGAGTGGGGGGTGAGATGAGGGCAGTGGGTGGAGGGGAGGGGCGAGGGGAGCAGGGGGCTGGGAGGAGCTGAGGGCAGGGTCGGGCAAGGGGAGTGGGGGCTGGGTGGAGTCCCAGATAAACTGGGATGGAAGCAATTGTGACTCATGAATCTTTTATTGCACTGAATAAATCCTGAGAACGAGGGTTTCGGGCTGGTAGCAAATGACAGGGCTGCAGGTCGGGAGTGAGGGGTGCCAGCAGAGCTGGGGGGTCAGGGCTGGGCTAGCAGGGGGCTGTGGGTATCCCAGGGCTGGGCTAGCAGGGGCTGTGGGTTGGGACTGAGGGGCACTGGCAGAGCTGGGGGGCAATGCCCCTCCTCCCACACTGTTTGCTTCCTCCCAGCCCCAGTGGGGTAATTATCCCAGGCACTAATCAGAGTTGACAACAATCCCTAAGCTGGTTGCCTAGTTACCAGCTCAGCCAGCCCCAGGCCTGAGCACAGGACACAGGCTCCTCCCACAGCCTCTGGCCCCTCCCACCACACCTGCTGGGGGTCCCCTACCCCTACAAACCCTGTGCACTGGAGTCCCAGCTAGGCACAGGCAAGGCGCTGCTGTGGGGAAACTCACAGCACTGGACCCCATCCAGGCACTGCGGTGAGGAAGCTTGCAGCATGGTGCCCCCTCAGGGCACTGCTCTTTCCATGCCCACGCCTGCCCTTCAGGACCTGTGAGAGCAGACAGATCCACTACAGGATATTTATAGAGATGTGAGACTCAGCACTTTGGAAAGGAATAAATAACTCGCCAGGACTCAGTCTCATCTTCATCTCCTGAGTGCTGCGCTCCCCCACCCAAAAATAGATCTACACCCCCATCCCCACTTTGCCGGTGCCCCTCAGTCCTGACCTTCAGCCCCCAATTAGCCCAGCCCTGGGCTGTTCGCACATTGTCCTCCTGGTACCCCCAGCATCCATGGGTGGCCTGGGGAGCACAGGCCAGGGGGGATACAAGGAGGGATCCCAGCAGTGGGGAAGCTAAGTGGCGTGGGAACCGCAAGTTGGTGGGGTCGGGAGGCAGGGTGGGAGAAGGGGAGAAGGGATCCCGGCAGTGGGGGAGGTGGGGGGCGCGGGGAATGCATGTCAGGGGCGAGGAGATCAGGGAGGGACCCCAGCAGAGGGAGAGGTGGGCATTGTAGTGAGTGAAGGCTGGGTGGGATGGGGGGCAGGAGAGGGAGGGATCCCAGCAGTAGGGGAAGCAGGCGGCATGCGGAGCGCAGGCCTGGGGGGTCGAGGGACTGATCCCGGCACAGGGGGAGGCCGGTGGTGTGGGGAGCACAGGCCAGGGGGAGATCGGGGGAGGGATCCTAGCAGTGGGGTAGGCGGTCGGTGTGGGGAGCACAGGCCAGGGAGGATTGGGGGAGGGATCCCAGCAGAAGGGGAGGTGGGTGGTGTGGGGAGCACAGGGTGGGTACGGGGATCGGGGGAGGGATTCTGGCAGTGGGGGAGGCAGGCGGTGTGGGGAGAACAAGCTGGGGGGGACTGGAGGAGGGATTCCGGCAGTGGGGGAGGCGAGTGGCATGGGGCATGCAGGTCGGGGGGGGGATTGGGGAGGGATCCCAGCAATGGGGGAGGCAGGTGGTGTGGGGAGCGCAGGCTGGGGAGGATTAGGGGAGGGATCCCAGCAGAGGGGGCGGTGGGCGGCATGGGGAGCACAGGCCGGGTGGGGGGATTGGGGGAGGGATTCCAGCAGTGGGGGAGGCAGGCGGTGTGGGGAGCACAGGCTGGGGAAGATCGGGGGAGGGATCCTGGCAGAGGGGGAGGCAGGTGGTGTGGGGAGCACAGGCTGGGTGGGGGGATCGGGGGAGGGATTCCGGCAGTGAGGGAGGCAGATGGCGTGGGGGAGCACAGGCTGTGGGGGCAGTCAGGGGAGGGATTTTGGCAGTGGGGGAGACATGCGATGTGGGGAGCGCAGGCCAAGGGGAGAAATTGGGGGAGGGATCCTGGCAATGGAGGAGGCAGGTGGTGTGGGGACCACTGGCCGGGGGGCACGGAAGAGGGATCCTGGCAGTTGGGGAGGAGGGCGGTTTGGGGATTGCAGATCCATGGGGATCGGGAGAGGGATCCCAGCAGATGGGGAGGCAGGCAACGTGGTGAGTGCAGGCCGGGAGGGTCGGGAGAGGGATCCCAGCAATTGGGGGGGGCGACATGTGGGAGCCCAGGTTGGAGGGCTTGGGGGATGGATCCCAGCTGTAGGGGAGGCAGGCGGTTTGGGGAGTGCAGGCCGGAGGGGACTGGGGGAGTGTTCCTGGCAGTGGGGGAGGCAGGCGGTGTGGGGAGCGTTGGCCGGGGGAGGGATTCCAGCAGAGCGGGAGGCGGTTGATGTGGGGAGTGCAGGCCAGAAGTGTTGGGGGAGGGATCCCAGTAGTTGGCGTGGGGGGTGACTTGGGGGAGCGCAGGCTGGGGCGGGGGGATCGGGGAAGGGATCCCAGCAGTGGGTGTGGGGGGTGACGTGGGAGAGTGCAGGTCAAGAGGATTGAGGGAGCAATCACAGCAGTAGGGGAAATGGGTGGTGTGGGGAGCACAGGCTGGGGGGGATCGGGGAGGGATCTCAGCAGAGAGGGAGGTGGGCGGCGTGGGGAGCACAGGCCGGATGGGAGGATTGGGGGAGGGATTCCGGCAGTGGGGGTGAGGGATGATGTGGGGGAAGGCAGGCCAGGAGGGTCGGGGGAGGGATCCCAGTAGTTAGGGTGGGGGGTGACTTGGGGGAGCACAGCCTGGGTGGGAGGATCAGGGGAGGGATCCCGGCAGAGGGGGAGGCGGGCAGTGTGGGGAGTGCAGGTCAGGGGAGATTGGGGGAGGGATCCCAGCAGAGTGGGAGGTGGATGGGCATGGGGAGAGCAGGCTGGTGGGGATTGGGGGTGGGAAACCAGCAGAGGGGGAGGCAGGCGGTGTGTGTGGGGGTGCTGGTTAGGGGGGATTGGGCGTGGGGTCCCAACAGAGGGGGAGGTGGGTGGGGTGGGGAGCGCAGGTGGGTGGGATGGGGAAGGGATCCCAGCGGTGGGAGGCAGGTGTTGTGGGGTAGCTCAGGCCAGGGGGGGAATCAGGGGAGGGAGCCCCGCTCTGTGGGAGGCAGGTGGAGTAGGGGAGCGCAGGCTGGGGGGGATTGAGGGAGGCATCCCATCAGTGTGGGAGGTGGGCAGGGTGGGGGAGCGCAGGTCGGAGTGGGGTGGTCAGGGAGGGATCCCAGCGGTGGGGAGGCAGTCAGTGTAGGATTGCAGGCCAGGGGGGTGGGGGTGTCGGGGAAGGATCCCAGCACAGCTGGGCAGCCTGGGGGTGAAGCTCATGCTGGGGGCAGTGAATCAGGGACAGAACTCGGCAGTGGGGGTGACGGGTGGGGCCTGACCATTACCCAGCATCCCGTGGTGTGTTCTCCTCCCCCCCATCGGCTGCCCTGGGACTCGGGTCCCTCTCCGATCCCCTGCCCCGTGCCCCGGCTCTGCCCAGTGGGCGCTGGCAGCGGGAAGGAGGCGCCCATCAAGCTGGCAGTGTCTGGGCTGTCACCAGAGCGGGGGGATCCAACCCCTGCCCGGCATCCCCACCCAGCCCGTGGGCACAGTCCCTGCAGTCCTAGCACCATCCTGCCTCCTCACCACCAGCCATACCCACTTGTCCGGTTTCCCCCTGTGCCCACCCTGGCCCTCCCTCATCCCCCTTTCCCCCCCACCTGGGCTCTCCTCCACCCCAGCTTCCCTCCCTGGGCTGTCCCCTCCTTCGGCCTCCTCCCTCCCACGCTCTCCCCCACGGGCCTGGTTGGCCTCCCCCTTCTTCCCCCCACCAGGGCCTGGCCCCTGCTTTCCCCACCTCCTCCTCCCTTCTCCTCCCCCCAAGCTCCTCCACCAGGTCCCCCCCCGCGCCCCATTTCTCCCCATCGCAGCCAGCGCGCCCCGGTAGGAGCCTTCCCCTCCCCCCTCCTTCCTGGGAGGGGGCACCCGGATCTCCCTCCCCGCCTGCCCCCCGTCCCTCCCGGCTGCAGGATCGGGGCGCGGGGCCGGCGTGTCCTACCTGGGCTCGGGGCCGGCTGGAGCGATGGAAGGCGCCGATGGTGCCCGGGGGAGGCGGCGCGGTCCCGGGGAGGGATGTGGAGATGCGGGACCGGGGAGATCCGGGGCCGGGGGGCGCAGCGCCCAAGGGCTCCGGGACGCACGCGGGCTGCTGGGCTCGGCGCTCGGCCGGGGCAGGGGCAGGGGCAGGGGCCGGGCCGGGAGGGCGGGGCCGGCTCGGTGGGTCGCTCGGTCCCTCCCCAGCCCGCGCCGGGCGCCTGCTCTCTCCGGCGGGGGAGGCGGCGGAGACGGCGGGAGGGGAGCGGTGGGGGCGGGGGAGCCTCCCTCCCTGCCTGCCCAGACACCCGGCCCGGGGGGGCCGCTCCCAGCAGCTCACTGCGCCCGCCGCGCCGGGGAGCCACCGACCGGCCGCCCCCAGCCAGCCCTGCGCTGCGGCCGGGAGCTGGCCATGGTGCTGAGCGCCCTGGGCGGGGGGCGGGGAGGAGGGCAGGGGAGGGGGAGGGGGAGGGAGGGGTGCGGGAGGCAATGCAGCAGAGGGGGAGAAGATGTAATGGGGCAACGGGTAAGGCGAGGCGATGGGGGTGAGGGGAGGCGATGGGGCAGGGGGGGAGGGGAGGGGAGGCGATGGGGGTGAGGGGAGGGGGAGGCGATGGGGCAGGGGGTGAGGGGAGGCGATGGGGGTGAGGGGAGGGGAGGGGAGGCGATGGGGGTGAGGGGAGGCGAGGCGATGGGGCAGGGGATGAGGGGAAGGGGTTAGTGGGGGAGGGTTGTGTTGTGGTACTGCAGGCGGTTGTGGTGCTGGTTTGGGACGGGTGTTTGTGGGTGGGAGGGCTGGTGGGCCAGAAACTGCCGTTGACCCGTCTGCAACACATGCAGTTCCCGCCCCATACCTCTACCACCCCCCCCCCCCCGCCATATGACCACATGCACCAAACCTCTGCCCCACCTCCCAGGAATGTTGTCCATGCACCCAGCCACTCCCAGCTCAGCCCCCTCTCCATCAGCCCCTGCACCCCCATCCCCACACAACCCCTCCCACACACACACCCAACCGGTGTCAGCCAGGGTGACACAACCATGGAGATAGAATCACCAGGGACAGAGCTGCACATGGCTGGGCCTGAGCCCTAAGTGTCACACACACACACACACACACACACACACACACACACAGCCTACACGCACAGAAACACAGACCTTACACACACAGAATCACCTCCCTGTCATACACTGTCACACACACACACTGCCTACACACACACTCTGTAACACACCCACACAGAGCCTACACTCACAGAAACACACACAGCCCATCACACATGTGCACACTAACATAGAGTCTGCACACACAAAAACACACACATGATCACACTCAAATGCATGTGCGCACACCAGTCACATGCACACACACACTCACACCATCACACATACATGTGCACCCAGACAAATAAAGAGCCTCCACATGATGCACTGTCACATGTGCTCACACACACACCATCACACATGCACACACACCATCTCACACACACAACCCGGTCACACACACACCATCACACATGCACACATACACAGAGGCATGCACACATACATCCTTTCACACACACACACAACTTGTCCCACACACACCCATCCCACACATGCACACACACACCCATACAATCTCCCATCCTGCACACGCAATCCTCTCCCCCAAAAACATACACACATCACCTCCTACAAGGGGCAGCAGGGACACACACACACACGGCTTTCCCAGGTGGCCCAGGCAGCCCACAGCCCTTGGTATGGGCATCAGATGGGGGGACACAGGGCCTGTGTGTCTCCACCTCCCCTCCCCCAATGACATCTGCAACCCCCTGGGGTCTGGGTATGCCCCTGGGTGTCCGTCTGTGTCTATGCATTCGCCTGTGTCTGTGTGTCCGTGTGTGTGTGTTTATGTGTGCATGTCTGTGTGTCCGCCTGTGCCTGTGTGTCTGTGTAGGTATCCGCCTATGTCTGTGCATCCACCTGTGTCTGTGTGTCAGCCTGTGTCTGTGTGTCCATCTGTGTATGTGCACCTGTGTCTGTGGGTCAGCCTGTGTCTGTGTGTGCATCCGCCTGTGTCTGTGCGTCCATCTGTGTATGTGCATCTGTGTCTGTCTGTGTCTGTGTATCTGTCTGTGCCTGTGTGTCTGTGTAGGTATCCACCTATGTCTGTGTGTCCACCTGTGTCTGTGTGTCCATCTGTGTATGTGCACCTGTGTCTGTGGGTCAGCCTGTGTCTGTGTATCTGTCTGTGCCTGTGTGTCTGGCCTTTCTGCCCCGCCCCCTGGCCCAGCACTGTGCGGATTAGTGCGATCGGTGGATTATCCCCTCCTGGCACCGCTCACCCAGGAGAGAGAGAAGAGACACATGGATGGCCCCGTCCCTCCCCCAAAGCAAACCCCTCCCCCACTCCTAGTCAGCCCCCCATCCACCCCAACCCCTCTCCCAGCCTGCCCCACCTCCACCCCCAGCCCCTCTCCCTCCGCACCATCTCCACCCCCTTACCCACACATGGCCCCACACCGGCCTCATGTTCTGCTCCCCCTCCTACCACTGGCGCTCTGCAGAGGATCTAGGGGCACTTCCTAGCCATCCCCGCCCCCAGCCCTTGTTCCCCACTCCCTCATATCAGAGATGCTCCCCAATCCTGCCCAACAGCATCCCCCTACCCTTCCCCCACCCCTACTCCTCTCCCCCAACTCCCCTCCCACCCGTGGACTCAATGCCCCTCCCTCAATCCCTGCCCCCACCCCTGCCCACCCAGCACCTATGCTCCATAGCTACAGCCCCATGCCCCCCAACCTGAGCCCAGAGAGGCTGGGGAGCAGACTCCTGGGTTCTATCCCCAGCACTGTCCCAGACTCCGAGTGTGACCTTGGGCCAGACATTGCTCCAGTCCCTCTGCCTCATTTTCCCCTCTGTATCTTGGTGGGGCCCTGCCCCAGAGTGTTCAGCGAGGGGCTAGCGCAGGAGGCCCAGATGCTGCTGTGTTGGGCGTGGAGGGACATAGGGAGGCTCAGAAACCCTGACACCCTCCCACCCGGAACATCCCACCCCTCCCCTGCCCCAGAGAGACCTCTGTGGGACTCCCCACCATGCACACCAAGCCCAGCTGTAGCCTGGCCCCTGCAGTACCCAGTGCTGGGCTCCTTCCTCCCCTCACCACCTCTCAGCCGTGCAAGGGTTAACTCCTCCTCCCCTGACCCCCATGCCAGCGTGGCGCGGCAGAGGCCCTGGGCAGCGCAGGGTTAATCCGAGTCGCAGCTGCCGGCCCCGCTCCCCGCTGGGCCCTGTTCAGCTGCGGGAGCCCCGGGGCCTTTGATCCGCCAACAGGCGGCGGCTCTGATCCGCCTCCGGGGCCCGCTGAGCGCGGCGGCGGGGGGGCCTGTGGGGGGCCCAGAGCCCGGCTCTGCCACTGCCCTTCACTCCCGCCCCCCAGTGCCCTTCACTCCCGACCCACAGCCCCGCCCTCTGCCCCCCAGTGCCCTTCACTCCCGACCCACAGCCCCGCCCTCTGCCCCACCAGTCCCCTTCACTCCCGACCCACAGCCCCGCCCCCGTCCTCTGCCCCACCAGTACCCTTCACTCCCGACCCACAGCCCCCATTACCCAGCCCTCTGCCCCCAGTGCCCTTCACTCCCGACCCACAGCCCCGCCCTCTGCCCCCCCAGTGCCCTTCACTCCCGACCCACAGCCCCGCCCTCTGCCCCACCAGTCCCCTTCACTCCCGACCCACAGCCCCGCCCCCGTCCTCTGCCCCACCAGTCCCCTTCACTCCCGACCCACAGCCCCGCCCTCTGCCCCACCAGTGCCCTTCACTCCTGACCCACAGCCCTGCCCTCTGCCCCACCAGTGCCCTTCACTCCCGACCCACAGCCCCGCCCCCGTCCTCTGCCCCACCAGTCCCCTTCACTCCCGACCCACAGCCCCGCCCCCGTCCTCTGCCCCACCAGTCCCCTTCACTCCCGACCCACAGCCCCGCCCCCGTCCTCTGCCCCACCAGTCCCCTTCACTCCCGACCCACAGCCCCGCCCCCGTCCTCTGCCCCACCACTGCCCTTCACTCCCGACCCACAGCCCCGCCGCCCCGCCCTCTGCCCCACCAGTGCCCTTCACTCCCGACCCACAGCCCCCACTACCCAGCCCTCTGCCCCACCAGTCCCCTTCACTCCCGACCCGCAGCCTCGCTCCCCGTCCTCTGCCCCACCAGTCCCCTTCACTCCCGACCCACAGCCCCGCCCTCTGCCCCACCAGTGCCCTTCACTCCCGACCCACAGCCCCGCCCTCTGCCCCACCAGTCCCCTTCACTCCCGACCCACAGCGCCGCTCCCGTCCTCTGCCCCCCCAGTACCCTTCACTCCCGACCCACAGCCCCGCCCTCTGCCCCACCAGTGCCCTTCACTCCCGACCCACAGCCCCGCCCCCGTCCTCTGCCCCACCAGTCCCCTTCACTCCCGACCCACAGCCCCGCCCCCGTCCTCTGCCCCACCAGTCCCCTTCACTCCCGACCCACAGGCCCGCTCCCCGCCCTCTGCCCCACCACTGCCCTTCACTCCCGACCTACAGCCCTGCCGCCCCGCCCTCTGCCCCACCAGTGCCCTTCACTCCCGACCCACAGCCTCGCTCCCCGTCCTCTGCCCCACCAGTCCCCTTCACTCCCGACCCACAGCCCCCATTACCCAGCCCTCTGCCCCCCAGTGCCCTTCACTCCCGACCCACAGCCCCGCCCTCGCCCCACCAGTGCCCTTCACTCCCGACCCACAGCCCCGCCCTCGCCCCACCAGTACCCTTCACTCCCGACCCACAGCGCCGCTCCCCGTCCTCTGCCCCACCAGTACCCTTCACTCCCGACCCACAGCCCCCATTACCCAGCCCTCTGCCCCCAGTGCCCTTCACTCCTGACCCACAGCTCCGCCCTCTGCCCCACCAGTGCCCTTCACTCCCGACCCACAGCCCCGCCCCCGTCCTCTGCCCCACCAGTCCCCTTCACTCCAGACCCACAGCCCCGCTCCCCGCCCTATGCCCCACCACTGCCCTTCACTCCCGACCTACAGCCCCGCCCTCTGCCCCACCACTGCCCTTCACTCCCGACCTACAGCCCCGCCGCCCCGCCCTCTGCCCCACCAGTGCCCTTCACTCCCGACCCACAGCCCCCACTACCCAGCCCTCTGCCCCACCAGTCCCCTTCACTCCCGACCCACAGCCTCGCTCCCCGTCCTCTGCCCCACCAGTCCCCTTCACTCCCGACCCACAGCCCCCATTACCCAGCCCTCTGCCCCCCAGTGCCCTTCACTCCCGACCCACAGCCCCGCCCTCTGCCCCACCAGTGCCCTTCACTCCCGACCCACAGCCCCGCCCTCGCCCTCGCCCCACCAGTGCCCTTCACTCCCGACCCACAGCCCCGCCCTCTGCCCCACCAGTCCCCTTCACTCCCGACCCACAGCGCCGCTCCCCGTCCTCTGCCCCACCAGTACCTTCACTCCCGACCCACAGCCCCCATTACCCAGCCCTCTGCGCCCAGTGCCCTTCACTCCTGACCCACAGCTCCGCCCTCTGCCCCACCAGTGCCCTTCACTCCCGACCCACAGCCCCGCCCCCGTCCTCTGCCCCACCAGTCCCCTTCACTCCCGACCCACAGCCCCGCTCCCCGCCCTCTTCCCCACCAGTGCCCTTCACTCCCGACCTACAGCCCCGCCGCCCCGCCCTCTGCCCCACCAGTGCCCTTCACTCCCGACCCACAGCCCTCACTACCCAGCCCTCTGCCCCACCAGTGCCCTTCACTCCTGACCCATAGCCCCCACTACCCAGCCCTCTGCCCCACCAGTGCCCTTCACTCCCGACCCACAGCCCCACTGCCCGCCCTCTGCCCCACCAGTGCCCTTCACTCCCGACCCACAGCCCCGCTCCCCACCCTCTGCCCCACCAGTGCCATTCACTCCCGACCCACAGCCCCGCCCTCGCCCTCTGCCCCACCAGTGCCCTTCACTCCCGACCCACAGCCCCGCCCTCTGCCCCACCAGTGCCATTCACTCCCGACCCAGAGCCCCGCTCCCCGCCCTCTGCCCCACCAGTCCCCTTCACTCCCGACCCACAGCCCCGCCCCCGTCCTCTGCCCCACCAGTCCCCTTCACTCCCGACCCACAGCCCCGCCCCCGTCCTCTGCCCCACCAGTCCCCTTCACTCCCGACCCACAGGCCCGCTCCCCGCCCTCTGCCCCACCACTGCCCTTCACTCCCGACCCACAGCCCCGCCGCCCCGCCCTCTGCCCCACCAGTGCCCTTCACTCCCGACCCACAGCCCCGCCCCCGTCCTCTGCCCCACCAGTCCCCTTCACTCCCGACCCACAGGCCCGCTCCCCGCCCTGTGCCCCACCACTGCCCTTCACTCCCGACCACAGCCCCGCCGCCCCGCCCTCTGCCCCACCAGTGCCCTTCACTCCCGACCCACAGCCCCCACTACCCAGCCCTCTGCCCACCAGTGCCCTTCACTCCCGACCCACAGCCTCGCTCCCCGTCCTCTGCCCCACCAGTCCCCTTCACTCCCGACCCACAGCCCCGCCCTCTGCCCCACCAGTGCCCTTCACTCCCGACCCACAGCCCCGCCCTCTGCCCACCAGTCCCCTTCACTCCCGACCCACAGCGCCGCTCCCCGTCCTCTGCCCCACCAGTACCCTTCACTCCCGACCCACAGCCCCGCCCTCTGCCACACCAGTGCCCTTCACTCCCGACCCACAGCCCCGCCCCCCGTCCTCTGCCCCACCAGTACCCTTCACTCCCGACCCACAGCCCCGCCCCCGTCCTCTGCCCCACCAGTCCCCTTCACTCCCGACCCACAGGCCCGCTCCCCGCCCTCTGCCCCACCACTGCCCTTCACTCCCGACCTACAGCCCCGCCGCCCCGCCCTCTGCCCCACCAGTGCCCTTCACTCCCGACCCACAGCCTCGCTCCCCGTCCTCTGCCCCACCAGTCCCCTTCACTCCCGACCCACAGGCCCGCTCCCCGTCCTCTGCCCCACCACTGCCCTTCACTCCCGACCCACAGCCCCGCCCTCGCCCTCGCCCCACCAGTGCCCTTCACTCCCGACCCACAGCCCCGCCCTCTGCCCCACCAGTCCCCTTCACTCCCGACCCACAGCGCCGCTCCCCGTCCTCTGCCCCACCAGTACCCTTCACTCCCGACCCACAGCCCCCATTACCCAGCCCTCTGCGCCCAGTGCCCTTCACTCCTGACCCACAGCTCCGCCCTCTGCCCCACCAGTGCCCTTCACTCCCGACCCACAGCCCCGCCCCCGTCCTCTGCCCCACCAGTCCCCTTCACTCCCGACCCACAGCCCCGCTCCCCGCCCTCTTCCCCACCACTGCCCTTCACTCCCGACCTACAGCCCCGCCCCCGTCCTCTGCCCCACCAGTGCCCTTCACTCCCGACCCACAGCCCTCACTACCCAGCCCTCTGCCCCACCAGTGCCCTTCACTCCTGACCCATAGCCCCCACTACCAGCCCTCTGCCCCACCAGTGCCCTTCACTCCCGACCCACAGCCCCACTGCCCGCCCTCTGCCCCACCAGTGCCCTTCACTCCCGACCCACAGCCCCGCTCCCCACCCTCTGCCCCACCAGTGCCATTCACTCCCGACCCACAGCCCCGCCCTCGCCCTCTGCCCCACCAGTGCCCTTCACTCCCGACCCACAGCCCCGCCCTCTGCCCCACCAGTGCCATTCACTCCCGACCCAGAGCCCCGCTCCCCGCCCTCTGCCCCACCAGTCCCCTTCACTCCCGACCCACAGCCCCGCCCCCGTCCTCTGCCCCACCAGTCCCCTTCACTCCCGACCCACAGCCCCGCCCCCGTCCTCTGCCCCACCAGTCCCCTTCACTCCCGACCCACAGGCCCGCTCCCCGCCCTCTGCCCCACCACTGCCCTTCACTCCCGACCCACAGCCCCGCCGCCCCGCCCTCTGCCCCACCAGTGCCCTTCACTCCCGACCCACAGCCCCGCCCCCGTCCTCTGCCCCACCAGTCCCCTTCACTCCCGACCCACAGGCCCGCTCCCCGCCCTCTGCCCCACCACTGCCCTTCACTCCCGACCCACAGCCCCGCCGCCCCGCCCTCTGCCCCACCAGTGCCCTTCACTCCCGACCCACAGCCCCCACTACCCAGCCCTCTGCCCCACCAGTCCCCTTCACTCCCGACCCACAGCCTCGCTCCCCGTCCTCTGCCCCACCAGTCCCCTTCACTCCCGACCCACAGCCCCGCCCTCTGCCCCACCAGTGCCCTTCACTCCCGACCCACAGCCCCGCCCTCTGCCCCACCAGTCCCCTTCACTCCCGACCCACAGCGCCGCTCCCCGTCCTCTGCCCCACCAGTACCCTTCACTCCCGACCCACAGCCCCGCCCTCTGCCCCACCAGTGCCCTTCACTCCCGACCCACAGCCCCGCCCCCGTCCTCTGCCCCACCAGTACCCTTCACTCCCGACCCACAGCCCCGCCCCCGTCCTCTGCCCCACCAGTCCCCTTCACTCCCGACCCACAGGCCCGCTCCCCGCCCTCTGCCCCACCACTGCCCTTCACTCCCGACCTACAGCCCCGCCGCCCCGCCCTCTGCCCCACCAGTGCCCTTCACTCCCGACCCACAGCCTCGCTCCCCGTCCTCTGCCCCACCAGTCCCCTTCACTCCCGACCCACAGCCCCCATTACCCAGCCCTCTGCCCCCCAGTGCCCTTCACTCCCGACCCACAGCCCCGTCCTCGCCCCACCAGTGCCCTTCACTCCCGACCCACAGCCCCGCCCTCGCCCCACCAGTACCCTTCACTCCCGACCCACAGCGCCGCTCCCGTCCTCTGCCCCACCAGTACCCTTCACTCCCGACCCACAGCCCCCATGACCCAGCCCTCTGCCCCCAGTGCCCTTCACTCCTGACCCACAGCTCCGCCCTCTGCCCCACCAGTGCCCTTCACTCCCGACCCACAGCCCCGCCCCCGTCCTCTGCCCCACCAGTCCCCTTCACTCCCGACCCACAGCCCCGCTCCCCGCCCTCTGCCCCACCACTGCCCTTCACTCCCGACCTACAGCTCCGCCCTCTGCCCCACCAGTGCCCTTCACTCCCGACCCACAGCCCCCACTACCCAGCCCTCTGCCCCACCAGTCCCCTTCACTCCCGACCCACAGCCTCGCTCCCCGTCCTCTGCCCCACCAGTCCCCTTCACTCCCGACCCACAGCCCCCATTACCCAGCCCTCTGCCCCCAACTGCCCTTCACTCCCGACCCACAGCCCCGCCCTCTGCCCCACCAGTGCCCTTCACTCCCGACCCACAGCCCCGCCCTCGCCCTCGCCCCACCAGTGCCCTTCACTCCCGACCCACAGCCCCGCCCTCTGCCCCACCAGTCCCCTTCACTCCCGACCCACATCGCCGCTCCCCGTCCTCTGCCCCACCAGTACCCTTCACTCCCGACCCACAGCCCCCATTACCCAGCCCTCTGCGCCCAGTGCCCTTCACTCCTGACCCACAGCTCCGCCCTCTGCCCCACCAGTGCCCTTCACTCCCGACCCACAGCCCCGCCCCCGTCCTCTGCCCCACCAGTCCCCTTCACTCCCGACCCACAGCCCCGCTCCCCGCCCTCTTCCCCACCACTGCCCTTCACTCCCGACCTACAGCCCCGCCGCCCCGCCCTCTGCCCCACCAGTGCCCTTCACTCCTGACCCATAGCCCCCACTACCCAGCCCTCTGCCCCACCAGTGCCCTTCACTCCCGACCCACAGCCCCACTGCCCGCCCTCTGCCCCACCAGTGCCCTTCACTCCCGACCCACAGCCCCGCTCCCCACCCTCTGCCCCACCAGTGCCATTCACTCCCGACCCACAGCCCCGCCCTCGCCCTCTGCCCCACCAGTGCCCTTCACTCCCGACCCACAGCCCCGCCCTCTGCCCCACCAGTGCCATTCACTCCCGACCCAGAGCCCCGCTCCCCGCCCTCTGCCCCACCAGTGCCCTTCACTCCCGACCCACAGCCCCGCCCTCTGCCCCACCAGTGCCCTTCACTCCTGACCCACAGCCCTGCCCTCTGCCCCACCAGTGCCCTTCACTCCTGACCCACAGCCCCCATTACCCAGCCCTCTGCCCCAGCAGTGCCCTTCACTCCTGACCCACAGCCCCGCCCTCTGCCCCACCAGTGCCCTTCACTCCTGACCCACAGCCCCACCCTCTGCCCTACCAGTGCCCTTCACTCCCGACCCACAGCCCCGCCCTCTGCCCCACCAGTGCCCTTCACTCCTGACCCACAGCCCCGCCCTCGCCCTCTGCCCCACCAGTGCCCTTCACTCCCGACCCACAGCCCCGCCCTCTGCCCCACCAGTGCCATTCACTCCCGACCCAGAGCCCCGCTCCCCGCCCTCTGCCCCACCAGTGCCCTTCACTCCCGACCCACAGCCGCGCCCTCTGCCCCACCAGTGCCCTTCACTCCCGACCCACAGCCCCCATAACCCAGCCCTCTGCCCCACCAATGCCCTTCACTCCCGACCCACAGCCCCGCTCCCCGCCCTCTGCCCCACCAGTGCCCTTCATTCCCGACCCACAGCCCCGCCACCCCGCCCTCTGCCCCACCAGTGCCCTTCACTCCTGACCCACAGCCCTGCCCTCTGCCCCACCAGTGCCCTTCACTCCTGACCCACAGCCCCCATTACCCAGCCCTCTGCCCCACCAGTGCCCTTCACTCCTGACCCACAGCCCCGCCCTCTGCCCCACCAGTGCCCTTCACTCCTGACCCACAGCCCCACCCTCTGCCCTACCAGTGCCCTTCACTCCCGACCCACAGCCCCGCCCTCTGCCCCACCAGTGCCCTTCACTCCTGACCCACACCCTCGCCGCCCCGCCCTCTGCCCCACCAGTGCTTTTCACTTCCGACCCACAGCCCCCGCTACTTCGCCCTCTGCCCCACCAGTGCCCTTCATTCCCGACCTACAGCCCCGCCCTCTGCCCCACCAGTGCCCTTCACTCCCGACCCACAGCCCCGCTGCCCCGCCCTCTGCCCCACCAGTGCCCTTCACTCCTGACCCACAGCCCTGCTGCCCCTCCCTCTGCCCCACCAGTGCCCTTCACTCCCGACCCACAGCCCCTCTGCCCCGGCCTCTGCCCCACCAGTGCCCTTCACTCCCGACCCACAGCCCCCGCTACCTCGTCCTCTGCCCCACCAGTGCCCTTCACTCCTGACCCACAGTCTCTGCTACCCGCACTCTGCCCTACCAGTGCCCTTCACTCCCGACCCACAGCCCCCACTACCCAGCCCTCTGCCGCACCAGTGCCCTTCAGTCCCGACCCACAGCCCCCACTACCCAGCCCTCTGCCCCACCAGTGCCCTTCACTCCTGACCCACAGCCCCGCTACTTCACCCTCTGCCCCACCAGTGCCCTTCATTCCCGACCTACAGCCCCGCCCTCTGCCCCACCAGTGCCCTTCACTCCTGACCCACAGCCCTGCTCCCCGCCCTCTGCCTCACCACTGCCCTTCACTCCCGACCCACAGCCCCTCTGCCCCACCCTCTGCCCCACCAGTGCTCTTCACTCCCGACCCACAGCCCCCGCTACCTCGTCCTCTGCCCCACCAGTGCCCTTCACTCCTGACCCACAGCCCCCACTACCCAGCCCTCTGCCCCAACAGTGCCCTTCACTCCCGACCCACAGCCCCGCCCTCTGCCCCACCAGTGCCCTTCACTCCTGACCCACAGCCCCGCTACCCAACCCTCCGCCCCACCAGTGCCCTTCACTCCCAACCCACGGCCCCCACTAGCCAGCCCTCTGCCCCACCAGTTCTCTTCACTCCCGACCCACAGCCCCCATTACCCAGCCCTCTGCCCCACCAGTGCCCTTCACTCCCGACCCACAGCCCCGCTGCCCGCCCTCTACCCACCAGTGCTCTTCACTCCCAACCCACAGCTCCCATTACCCAGCCCTCTGCCCCACCAGTGCCCTTCATTCCCGACCCACAGCCCCGCCCTCTGCCCCACCAGTGCCCTTCACTCCCAACCCACAGCCCCGCCCTCTGCCCCTCCAGTGCCCTTCACTCCCGACCCACAGCCCCGCTAACCCAGCCTCTGCCCCACCAGTGCCCTTCACTCCTGACCCACAGCCCCCACTACCCAGCCCTCTGCCCCACCAGTGCCCTTCACTCCCAAACCACAGCCCCGCTCCCCGCCCTCTGCCCCATCACTGCCCTACACTCCCGACCCACAGCCCCGCCCTCTGCCCCACCAGTGCCCTTCACTCCCAACCCACAGCCCTGCCCTCTGCCCCTCCAGTGCCCTTCACTCCCGACCCACAGCCCCGCTGCCCCACCCTCTGCCCCACCAGTGCCCTTCACTCCCGACCCACAGCCCCGCTCCCCGCCCTCTGCCCCACCAGTGCCCTTCACTCCTGACCCACAGCCCCTGCTACCCCGCACTCTGCCCTACCAGTGCCCTTCACTCCCGACCCACAGCCCCCACTACCCAGCCCTCTGCCCCACCAGTGCCCTTCACTCCTGACCCACAGCCCCGCTGCCCCTCCCTCTGCCCCACCAGTGCCCTTCACTCCCGACCCACAGCCCGGCTACCCCGCCCTCTGCCCCACCAGTGCCCTTCACTCCCGACCCACAGCCCCGCCCTCTGCCCCACCAGTGCCCTTCACTCCTGACCCACAGCCCCGCCCTCTGCCCCACCAGTGCCCTTCACTCCCGACCCACAGCCCCACTACCCCGCCCTCTCCCCTACCAGTGCCCTTCACTCCCGACCCACAGCCCCCACTACCCAGCCCTCTGCCCCACCAGTGCCCTTCACTCCTGACACACAGCCCCCGCTACCCCAGCCCTCAGCCCCAACAGTGCCCCCAAACCTCACCTGCAGCCCTACTACCTCAGCCCTCTGCCCTCCCAGTGCCCCCAACCCTTACCCGTAGCCCCTGCTACCCCAGCCCTCTGCCCTCCCAGTGCCCCCAACCCTCACCTACAGCCCCTGCTACCCCAGCCCTCTGCCCTCCCAGTGCCCCCAACCCTCACCCGTAGCACCTGCTACCCCAGCCCTCTGCCCTACCAGTGCCCCCAACCCTCACCCGCAGCCCCCACTACCCCAGCCCTCTGCCCTACCAGTGCCCCTCAACCCTCACCCACAGCCGCTGCTACCCCAGCCCTCTGCCCTACCAGTGCCCCCAACCCTCACCTGCAGCCTCTGCTATCCCAGCCCTCTGCCCTACCAGTGCGCCGAACCCTTACTCACAGCTGCTGTTACCCCAGCTCTGGCCCCCCAGCTCTGCCAGTGCCCTTCAACCCTCATCTGCAGCCCCCTGCAGGCCAGCCCTTCTCCTGCCCAGCTCTGCCAGTGCCCTGCACTCCCGACCTGCAGCCCCCTGCTACCCAAGCCCAGGTCCTGTCCCTGGGTGAGTGCTGGAGGAAGCCTGTGGGTGGGGCGTGATGGTTTTGCAGGGTTAGCTGTGGTCTCTCCCTCCCTGACCCACCAGGTCTAGCCAGTCCCCAGTCTGTATCTCGCCCCCAGTGGGTGAGTGACCCCGGATGTGCTGGGCACAGGGGGTGACAGCCCGGTCCACGTGGCCTGGCCTCAGAGACCTCTTGATCTGCGTGCACACACTGAATACACACACACTGCAGCACACTCATCGCATTGTACACTGTGCATGCACACATACTCATCGCACACCCTCCGTGCACACACACATCACATTGTACTGCACACCGTGCACACACACACACTGCACCACATCTTCCTCTGCATGCATTGCACAAACCACACACTGCCTGTGCTCAGGAAAGTACATCCCCCCACAACCATTTGCACACACACACACACACACACACAACCATTCACAAACACACTGATACATGCACACAACAACAAATTCAGCACCAGCCACACACATACTTGCACATTTGTGAATGCTGGCTCTACCCGCAGTGCAAGCGGGGATGTGCGTGCGCACACACACACACACACACACACCCCGAGTCTCTGCTGTGTTCCCAGGGATGCGGAGGGCCCCAGGCCGGAGATGCTCTCACCTGCCACATCACACTGTGCAGGCTGCACTGATGGGCTGCGGGCCCCATGGCAGCTCCTCCAGCTGCCTGGGAGACAGGCTCCTTGGAGAGGCAAGGCGGGTGGGTGGGAACGCACAGAGCCATGCTAGGGAGGTCCCTGTGCCCCTGCCAGAGAAGCCCAGGTCAGTTGCCCATGGTGCCAAGGGCATCGGGGATGCCCAGTCCCCAGGGATTGGGCCCCCTCACCTGCCCCACGGGAGACATGGCTACAGATCCCCCCCCCACTGGAATGGGGCCCCCAGACTCAGTGTGGGCTGGACAGATCATAGAGAGAAAGGAGTGGCAGGCTGGACTAGAGCATGGACCTGGGACCCTGTTCCCCATTTGGCTGCTAGGTGACCTTTGGCCAGTCACTTCCCTGCCCAGTGCCTCAGTGTCCCCATAACTCTGCTGGTCTCCATTGTACAGAGCTCTGAGCTCCATGCAAGGAAGTGAGGCGAGAAGAGACCCGGAGCACAGAGGTGCCTGGACAAGGGACAGGCAGGGACTCTGGGGCAGGGCTGGGGATGGACTCCGGGAGGGGAGGGTCTGCTTCAATTGTTGGGGGGCTGTATTTGGGTGGGAGGGTCTGGTCAGAGACCCAGCAATCACTCCCTCTCCCCATACACATCCTTCCCGTCTCTCACCATCCCTTCACTTGGCTCCAGGTCTCCTTGTCCCACAAGCCCCAAGCATTCCCCGCACCCCAGTGCTCTGCTGGGTCTCTGCCTTGGTGCAGGCCTTTGTATGTGTGTGTGGGGGCGGGTGTATGCATATGCTAGACTGCATGGCAGGTTTCCCCCTTCTCCACCCGTTTGTTGCGGAAGGCTACTGGGTTGGCCTTTCCCTCCAGGGCTGGGAGCAGAGTCCAAGAGAAATGTAAGCCTGGGTGCAGGACCAGGGGCTGCTGAAGTAGGGTCCAGTGGTTACAGCAGGGGCAGGGACTTGGAGTGAGGACTCCTGGGTTCTATCCCTGGCAGTGGGAGGGCAGTGGGGTCTAGTGGTTATAGCATGGGGGGGCAGGACTCTTGGGTTCTATCCCCAGTGCTGGGAGGGCAATGGGGTCTAGTGGGTGGAGCGGATGGAAGCTGGGAGGCAGGACTCCTGGGTTCTATGCCTGGCACTGGGAGGGCAGTGGAGTCTGGTGGGTTAGAATGGGGGAGGGGGGCTGGGAGGCAGGACTCCTGGATTCCGACCCCACTCAGGCTGTTCCCTAAGTTGAGAGCCCTAGCCCTAGGGGTCTGAGAGTGGAGCCTGACTGGCCCCAGCTCAGCAGAGACAGGAGGCTGCTTCCATCAGACCAGGCCCTCCCCACACTGCCCTCTGCCCTCCCCACCTGGCCAGCCAGTAACTCAGCCTCTCCTGCATCCCTTAGCAGCTGCTGCCCCATTGTGGCTCATGGCCGGGGCAGGTGGGCCTGGGCTGTGCTGAGCAATCTGGCTTTCTGTACGCACAACCCCCACCCCCAATCTGTACCCCCCACTTCCTGGGCCCTGGCCTGGGCCTGGGGAGCGCACACATAGGCCTAGATTGACTTCTGTATGGCAGCAGCTCCAGTCAGGCCACCAGGGCTGCGTGTAGGGGGGCAAATTGCAAGCTTGTCCAAGGCCTGGAGGGCTGGGCTGGCCAAGGGTCACCACTGCACTGAGCGCCTGTCCTGGTGTTTGTTCAGATCTTGCACAGGGAAGTGGAGGGTGAGGGGAATTTAACCAGTGTAACGATGCTGGCTTTGGTGGGACCCAACTGAGAGGGTCAATTCAGGACAAATTGCATAAAGCAGGGCAGTTACAGCCCAAGGCTGAGGTTCCTTTGCATACCAAGGCAAACCAAACCAGCCAAACAGAAAAGACTTCAGTTTTACCCCACTGGCTAACCACATGTCACACAAGCAATTCCCTTAAACGCTCCAGTTTCCCAGTATCAACACCAGTGCCACTCATTATGGGGACGAATGGTTATGAAAACCAATGTCCCAGTAAAAGAAAAAACGTTCTCTCGCTCCAAAGGACCAGGCCCCAGACCCAGGTCAATATACAACTCAGATCTTACCCACAAACCACGCTGTTGCCAATCCTTTAGAATCAAAAAGAAAGAAGAAGTGGGACTGCTAAACACAGAAGATGGAGTGGAGGTAAGGATAATCTCAGCATGGCCCAATATTTAAACAAATACTTTGCCTCAGTCTTTAATGAGACTAAAGAGGATCTTAGGGATAAAGGCAACATGACAAATGGGAATGAGGATATGGAGGTAGATATTACCATATCTGAGGTAGAAGCAAAACTTGAACAGTTTAATGGGACTAAATCGGGGACCCCAGATAATCTTCATCCAAGAATATTAAAGGAATTGGCACCTGAAATTCCAAGCCCATTAGCAAGAATTTTTAATGAATCTGTAAACTCAGGGGTTGTACCGTATGATTGGAGAATTGCTAACATAGTTCCTATTTTTAAGAAAGGAAAAAAAAAAATGATCCAGGTAACTACAGGCCTGTTAGTTTGACATCTGTAGTATGCAAGGTCTTGGAAAAAATTTTGAAGGAGAAAGTATTTAAGGACATTGAGGTCAATGGTAAATGGCACAAAATACAAAAGGTAGATCATGCCAAACCAACCCGATCTCCTTCTTTGAGAAAGTAACAGATTTTTTAGACAAAGGAAACGCAGTGGATCTAATTTACCTAGATTTCAGTAAGGCGTTTGATACCGTGCCACATGGGGAATTATTAGTTAAATTGGAAAAGATGGGGATCAATATGAAAACTGAAAGGTGGATAAGGAATTGGTTAACAGGGAGACTACAGCAGGTCATACCGAAAGGTGAACTGTCAGGATGGAGGGAGGTTACCAGTGGAGTTCCTCAGGGATCAGTTTTGGGACCAATCTTATTTAATCTTTTTACTACTGACCTCGGCACAAAAAGTGGGAGTGTGCTAATAAAGTTTGCGGATGATACGAAGCTGGGAGGTATTGCCAACTTAAAGAAGGACCGGGATATCATACAGGGGGACCTGGATGACCTTGTAAACTGGAGTAATAATAATAGGATGAAATTTAATAGTGGGAAGTGTAAGGTTATGCATTTAGGGATTAATAACAAGAATTTTAGTTATAAGATGGGGATGCATTAGAAGTAACGGAGGAGAAGGACCTTGGAGTATTGGTTGACCATAGGATGACTATGAGCCGCCAATGTGCTATGGCTGTGAAAAAAGCTAATGCGGTCTTGGGATGAATCAGGTGAGGTATTTCCAGTAGAGATAAGGAGGTGTTGGTACCATTTTACAAGGTGAGACCTCATCTGGAATACTGTGTGCAGTTCTGGTCTCCCATGTTTAAGAAGGATGAATTCAAACTGGAACGGGTACAGAGAAGGACTACTAGGATGATCCGATGAATGGAAAACCTGTCTTATTAAAGGAGACTTAAGGAGCTTGGCTTGTTTAGCCTAACCAAAAGAAGGTTGAGGGGAGATATGATTGCTCTCTATAAATATATCAGAGGGATACATATCAGAGAGGGAGAGGAATTAATTAAGCTCAGTACCAATGTGGACACAAGAACAAATGGATATAAACTGGCCATCATGAAGTTTAGTCTTGAAATTAGACAAAGGTTTCTAACCATCAGAGGAGTGAAGTTCTGGAACAGCCTTCCAAGGGAAGCAGTGGGGGCAAAAGACCTATCTGGCTTCAAGATTAAACTCGGTAAGTTTATGGAGGAGATGGTATGATGGGATAATGTGATTTTGGCAATTAATTGATCTTTAACTATTCATGGTAAATGGAACCTTGACAGGGCCTTTCCCCACTCTGAACTCTAGGGTATAGATGTGGGGACCTGCATGAAAACCCCCTAAGCTTGTTTTTACCAGCTTAGGTTAAAACTTCCCCAAGGTATAAACTATTTTACCTTTAGCCCTTGGACATTTTTGCTACCACCACCAAGCGTCTAACAAATATATAATTGGGAAAAAGCCTGCTTGGAAACATCTTTCCCCCCAAAATCCTCCCCAAACCCTACACCCCCTTTCCTGGGGAAGGCTTGATAAAAATCCTCACCAATTTGCATAGGTGAACACAGACCCAAACCCTTGGATCTTAAGAACAAAGAAAAATCAATCAGGTTCTTAAAAGAAGAATTTTAAATTGAAGAAAAAGTAAAAGAATCACCTCTGTAAAATCAGGATGGTAAATACTTTACAGGCTAATCAGATTCAAAACATAGAGAGAATCCCTCTAGGCAAAACCTTAAGTTACAAAAAGACACAAAAACAGGAATATCCATTCCATTCAGCACAGCTATTTTATCAGCCATTTAAACAAAACAGAATCTAAACGCATATCTAGCTGGATTACTTACTAAATTCTAAGACTCCATTCCTGTTCTGTTCCCGGCAAAAGCATCACACAGACAGAGAGAACCTTTGTTTCTCCCCCCTCCAGCTTTGAAAGTATCTTGTCTCCTCATTGGTCAGGTGCCAGCGAGGTTGTCCTAGCTTCTTAACCCTTTACAGGTGAAAGGGTTTTTCCTCTGGCCAGGAGGGATTTTAAAGGTATTTACCCTTCCCTTTGTATTTATGACAGACCCAATGGCCTGTGATGAAATGTTAGATAGGATGGGTTCTGAGTTACTACAGAGAATCCTTTCCTGGGTATCTGGCTGGTGAATCTTCCCACATGCTCAGGGTTTAGCTGATCATCCTATCTGGGGTTAGGAAGGAATTTCCCCCCCGGGCAGATTGGAAGAGGCCCTGGGGGGTTTTCGCCTTCCTCTGCAGCATGGGGCACGGGTCACTTGCTGGAGGATTCTCTGCACCTTGAAGTCTTTAAACCATGATTTGAGGACTTCACTAGCTCAGACATAGGTGAGAGGTTTATTGCAGGAGTGAGTGGGTGAGATTTGGTAGCCTGCATTGTGCAGGAGGTCAGACTAGATGATCATAATGGTCCCTTCTGACCTTAATATCTATGAATCTATGAAAAGAAAAAAGATATAGATTGACGTAGAAATGGTTAAATGGAATCAATTATATACAGTAATGGCAAAGTTCTTGGTTCAGGCTTGTACCAGTTATGGAATAAACTGCAGGTTCAAATCAAGTCTCTGGAGTACATCCACAGCAGGGATGGGTCATTCAGACCTTTGTTCAGAGCTTCAGTTTGTAGCAAAGTCCTTCCAGAAGTAAGAAGCAGGATTGAAGACAAGATGGAGGAGATGCACCAGCCTTTTTATAGTCTCTTGCCATGTGGTCTCTGCTTTCTTTATCCGAAAGACAAGCTATCCAGCACATGGCATAGAAAAATCTTAGTGTTCTGTCCATAGGCAGGTCCCTGAATACATTACTGAGTCTCAAGGAGTATATGCCTTCTCTCAATGTGTCTATTGTACAGCTGATGGTCCTTAATGGGCCATCACTCAGGCTAGGCAGTGCTGACACCAAATTGTCTGGGGTGTCCCCCAGAAGCATAGCATAAGTTTGAACTACAGACGGTATAGAGCCAATACTTATAACTTTAAATACAAAAATGATACATGCATATAGACAGCATAATAATAACCAGCAAACCATAACCTTGTCTTAGACACCTTATTTGACCCCCCCCCCCCATACAAGATTTTGTGCCACTTCAGGACCTTGGTTGCAACAATGATCTATATGGTGCCAGTTCAGATTAATGTCACAACCAGGGCCATGGGGTGTGTTTGGGGCTGCCTCACTCCCGTGTATGGGTTTCCTGTTGACTCAGAGTAGGCCCCCCTTTGGAAGCCACATGAACTGCCAGCTGTGCCCCATGGGGAGAGACAGGAGCAGTGGCTGGGTGCTGGTGGGAGGGGCCACTGCTTTCCAGGAGGGGAGACTGAGGGTAATGGGGAGAGGGGCGTGCCAGGTAGGGCCATGACTCAAGCTGTTCAGGCGTGGACAAGCCTTTACATTGTGCTTACCACCACTATTATGAACATATACAATTTTGGGGGGACAATTAAAAATCAGCCCCCCCAAAGCCCCAGCCTGTGCTATCACAGCTGCCCAGGAAGTTTCCTCACAAATGTCTCAGGTTCTCTGCACAATCAGGTGCACCTAGCTGTGCATGCTGACTGGGCTTGCGGTTAAGGCATTGGATCAGGACTCAATAAACATGGGGACAGTTCCCAGCTCTGCCCCGATCTCTGTCTCTGCAGAGCCCATCACAATGGGGCCCTGATCTCAGACGGGAACTTCCCGTGCTAAGAAAGAATGAGCTGTGTATCTCAATGTTAATTTCAAAGTTAAATACCCTTTATGTAGACTTAGGTTGGTTCCGGGGAAAAATGAAACAAGTTTACAAATAAAATTTGCTGTTTAAACATTGAAGCTTTGGAGTTTTTCTGGCTGGTAATACTGAGTAATAGTTGCATCTCCACAGGAAAGTCTGATTGTGCCTGGTTCCCTGACTGTAGTCAAAATTGGTTCAAATACTGCAATAATATATGCCTTTTAAAAAACAGATAAGTTCTAAGCCCTCAGCAAAATAGGTTCATTTCAGTAATAACTATTTTGGGCAGATGTTTTAAGGCACAATACAAAAATTAGAGGATCACCCAACCGCCAAAGGCAGACATGATCTAACTCTGTTCAGCATTGCCATGTAAATTAAACCAAGCAGCTCTCTGAAAGCAAGGAAATTCCTGGGCAAACATCTGTAACACTGTCCCTTTGCAAGGAAATTCCTGGTTAAAAACCCTTAACTCTACCCATTTGAAGACAAAGGAATTTAACACTCTTAATTTTGCCCGTTTGAACACAAGGGAATTCCCAGCCAAACACCCTTAACTCTGCCCGGGCATGTTCAGAAGTTCTATAAGACTGCTCTGTCTTTTCTCCAGTTTGGGTGTTACTGTACGTGTTGTCCTGTCCATCTCCACGGTCTTTCTCTGCCCTGGAGGCAGTATGGTGAGCTGCGTCCCAGAGGTCCAGAGCAAGAAGAAGGGGAAGAGAGGTTCCCGGGAACAGCCGGTGAAGGTGAAGATGTGCACCATGCCCTCAGCATTGTAGAAGGCCAGGCTTGCCTGCTCGCAGTCCAGGTGCACCCGGACCATCCTGGGTGCTGACTCCAGCTGCAGCGGTGTCTCGGGGCAGGTGAGAGCACTCCACTTCCCCTCCTGGCACTGCAGGGCCCAGACCCCCACATCCGGGGACAGCTGGAACACCCCCATGCTCTCCATGGAACCCCGGGCTGCTCCGATGGCCCAGTCTCCCCACTGGCCCACCTCCACGTCCCAGTAGTGTTGCCTGGCTTCAAAGCACTGGGAGGCTAGGACGCAGGGGAGGGGGTCGAATCTCCGGTCGTTCTTGGGGACGTCTTGCCAGAGGATGCCACATGTCACACTCCTGCCATCTGCCGAGAGCACCAGGAAGGGGTTGGCGGTGCTCTGGTCCAGCGTCACCTCTCCTGCCGACAGGGACACTACGGGCAGATGGATACAGGCGCTAGGGCAAGACACCACAGTACCTCTTCTCTGCTCAGCTCCTCAAGTCTCTCGCTATGGGGCCTAGTGGGTAGAGCACTAGGATACCTGGATTCTATTCCCAGCTCAGGCCTGCTGGCTGACTGGGGCCAGTCACTTCCCTTCCCTCCCTCTCGTGTTGCCCATCTATAAAATGGAGCTAAGCATGATTATTACCATGAGCCTTTGGATCTTCTTTGACCCAAGCAGTCAACCTCTTTTGGGAGGACCCCTGAACAGGACACAGGCTCCACCAGGGCTGGTGGGAAATTTTCCATGGGAACAGTTTTTGGCTGGAAAATTGGGTGACAGGAGATGGATCACTCAGTGATTATCTGTTCTGTTCATTCCCTCTGGGGCACCTGGCATTGGCCACTGTCAGAAGACAGGATACTGGGCTAGACGGACCTTTGCTCTGACCCAGTATAAACCATTCTTATGTTCTAAAACTCTATGCCTGCTTTCTGGGGACAGAGTGGATGCTTTGTTGAAAAAACAGATGCTCCAAAACCAAAATATTTTTGCCAAAAAAACAGACAACGTTCACCCCAAATCCAGAACGTTTTGGCCTCAAAACCAGGGTTTGCCCAAAATATTTTGGCCCCAAACCAGATCATTTTAACCTAAAATGCAGGCTACTTTGGTCGGAAGCCAAATAGTTTTCATCCAAAAACCAAACTACGGTGATTTTCAGCTGGAATGTTTCAGGTTTTGAAGTTTCAATGGGAAGTCGGAATTATCCACAGAAAGTACAAACAAAAAAGAGAAAAATCTTTCTTCTTGGATTTTTCCATGGGAACAGACCCCTCTTTTCCACCCAGCCCTGTGACCAGGAAGGATCTCACCAGGGTCATCTACAGAGGTCATTGCATCTCCATGCCCTTGCTGGGGAAAGCTGAAGGATATTGCAGTGGTGTCCTGTGCTTTGTATTACCCAGCGTCTGTGTGTGGCTAGCAGAGCTCCCGGGGCACTTGTCCCCTGGTCTCCAGGCAGCCTGTGAGCACAGCCGAGCCACCGCAGGGCCACCTGATCACCTGTGGATGTCAGCCCGCCAGCAACAACAGATCTCAGGCTGCTCAACCCACGCATCCCCAGCTGTGATCTCTCCTGGGCCAGACCTCCTCCCAGCCTTGCCCACTGTCCTGCCCAGTCTGCTTCATTCCTGACCCTTGGCCCTGCCTCTGGCTATCAGCACTGTTTCTAGCCACTGACTCTAGCTCCAGCCACAAGGCTGCCCATGCCCTAGTTCATAACACCCGTCCTCATGGTCCTAGCCTGGGAAAGATCCATTGTCTAAGCTCAGCCAGGAATCTCAGATCCAAGCTTTTAGTGTGATGACTGTGGTCAAGTCTTTTAGGCCCAGCTCCTCAAAGGTACTAGGCACCAAAGGGATTTAGGCACGTTCGAGGATCTGTTCCTTTGAGCCCTACCTCTGGCCTGTGATAGTCAATACATGGAAGACAGGGAGGGGGCTCAGAGACAGCAGGAGTCAAAACCATGTGAGTACCGGAGATAAGTAGAAAACTTTTTTTTTTTTTTTTTTTTTTTTTTTACCTTTATCAAGAAATTGTCTCCATTCTGCAATGATAAAAAAGGTGGTCACAATTAGCTCGGGAAAGCAGTGAGAGCAGATGAAACAAATCCCATCTAAACTTTTGGGTTTTTTAAACAAAACCCTTCCATTTTGTGGTGAGGGATAGCTCAGTGGTTTGAGCATTGGCTTGCTAAACACAGGGTTCTGAGTTCAATCCTTGAAGAGGCCATTTAGGGATCTGGGGCAAAAATTGAGGATTGGTCCTGCTTTGAGCAGGGGTTGGACTAGATGATCTCCTGAGGTCCCTTCCAACCCTGATATTCTATGATTCTCTCCAATGAAAGTTTTCATTTTGTTCAAAATTCTCCATATTTTTTAAAACACAAAACCACAATTTTTTAAAGTAAAGAAACAGTTTTGGTTTGCAAATATTTTCAGTAGTTCGCTAAAAAAAAAACACTAGGAAAATTTCTACGAAAAGTTTAAAAAAAAATCTTTTGAAACTTTACTGAGGGAAATTCCTTCCCATTTGCTCAGCAGCCCTATACTGAACCACAGCTCGCACACTCACTGGGCTGGAGTCTGATTCCAGCAATCAGAGAAAACTGGGAGTAAGGAGGCCAGACCCCCAGCTGGTGTCAATCGACTGTAGCTCCATTTGGATGAACATAATCACAGCAACTGGCCGCAGCTGTGGGTCTGGACCTATCCCATGGTGGGTGCCATCCCCTGGAGATCTCTCTCCGATCTCTCCCCACCTCAGTGGACTCTGACTCTAGGCAGCATATTTTGCTTTCCCCACTCCAGCCTCTGAAGCATCTCTGGTCCTTCACCCTCTTCAGGTCCCTCAGCCTCCTTCCTGGCTATGTGGGTGTCTGTGCAAAATCTGACACAATGTGGCCCTGATCTCAGTCATCGTGTGTCTGTGCAGAGCCCGTCATGATGAGGCCCTGATCTTGGTCACCATGTGTCTGTGCAGCGCCTGGCACAACAGGGCCCTGATCTCAGTCACTGTGTATCTGTGCAGCACCCAGTGTGCAGGGCCCTGATTTCGCTCACCGTGTGTCTGTGCCGCATGCAGCGCAAGAGGGCCCTGATCTCAGTTACTGTATCTGTGCAGAACCCGGTGCGCAGGGCCCTGATCTCCGTCACAGTGAGTATGTGCCACGCCCAGCATGATGGGGTCCTGATCTCGGTCATTGTGTGTCTGTGCTGCACTTGGCAAAACGGGGCCCTGATCTCAGTCACTGTGTTGTTGTCCAGTGCCCAGCACAACGGGGCCCTGATCTCGGATGGGATCTCTCGATTCTGCCCTGATACACTATTACGCAATGAGTGCTGAGGCGATGTTACAGAGACATGAGTGACCGTGTGCTGGAAATACTCACCGCACTCTTTGGACGCCTCCCCTGGAAGAGAAAGAAAGAGGTGAGGCTGTGAGCAGGAGCAACACTCATGGGGGATTTCCTGTGCCCTGTGTGGCTCATCTCTATAGTCCCACTACGGCTGTTTCTCCCTCACCTCCCACTGAGCACGTATGCCATTCCCACCCCATTCCCACCTCCTGGGACAGACCGAGGGGCGCCTGTGGCTCTGGGAAAATGTATGTGCGTCCTAGAGGGGGCAGCCAGGGAGAATCCATTGGCCCAGCCCCCAGTGGGTTTCCATTTTCACCCTCTAGGAATGAATTCTTAGCCTAGTCTGTGCTCCTGGAAACCCTCCAGAAAGTGCCTCATTGCCAGGAGGTCATATAGGCCAAACAAGCCTGCGAGAGACTGGCCAGGGAGAGTGCAGGGACTGGCATGCCTGATGGCCAGTTTCCCTGGGATCTGTGGTGCTGGCCAGGGCTTAGGCACAATCATTTGGGCTTATCTCTCTCCTGCCTCTCAGCTTTCCCCCTGATTAAACCAAAGAGGCAGCATGGGCCAATGGTTAGAGCACTGAACAGACCATTAGAAGTGCCGATTTCGGTTCCTGGATTTGCTACTAAACTGCTTGGAGAGCTTGGGAAAGACACTGCCACGCTCTCTGCCTCAGTTTCCCCTCACACCCTTTGTTTATTTTGACTATTTTATTTTGCTCTTTAGGGTAGGGAGACTGTCACCGTGTGTCTGTGCTGCGCCCAGCACAATGGGGCCCTGATCTTGGTCACTGCGTGTCTGTGCAGCGCCCAGTGCAATGGGACCCTGATCTTTTTTGCAAAGGGATGACTTCCACCTTCCAGGAAAGAAGCAGTTTGTATGGAATTTTCTGTCTGTAACCCTCAGGTTCCCCTAGAAAGAAGTATTGGCCACTCAATGAAACACATTCCCTACTGCACTGCCTGGAGATTGTTACCTTTGAGTACCTGGAGCTTTCGGAAGAGATAAACAGCCAAGGGCACGAGGAAGAGACATACTGGTAGAAAGATGAGAAAGGCCCTCATTTCCGGGGCATGCCTGGGGAAGAGCCCTGAGGGAGAACACATTGAAACTTCACAGAGCAGCAGCAAGAGCACTCCTAAACACTTTGCTGGGAAAGGTGAAGTCAGTGGAGGTACTGAGGGCTGAGAGCCAGATTTTGAGCTCAGCTCCCATGAGCTAATCTGGAGTCACCCCCCAAATGCACTGGGGGCAGGGCCATATTCTGATCTCAGCTTGCATTGAGTCAGTCTGGAGTCACTCCCCAACTGCAATGAGGACAGGGCTGGATTCTGATCTCAGCTCCACCGGGGTTGATCCAGAGTCACCCCTGCCTGCACTGGGGGCAGGACTGGATTCTGATCTCAGCTTCCCTGGGGTCAATCCAGAGTCACCCCCTGTCTTCAATGAGGCCAAGCCATGTGGATAAGCATCAGGGAGGATCCTGAGGTGTGCGGGCAGCCCACCTGTGATACGAATAGTCGTCTCTCTCTCTGGGCCGGAGAAGCCGGCTTTGATGGTGCAGGTCAGTGCTGGGTCCGAGCTCTCAGTCACCACCAAGGAGCTGGAGACGTTGAACAGGCCGTCGTTACTGCGCGGTTTCTGTTCAGACCTGGGGATCAGGGTCTCCCCACGGCCATTCCTCCAGAGCACGTGGGGCTCTGGGTACCACCCCGCAGAGAGACACAAGACCCACACCCCCCAGTCCTTGTGCCCAGCCATGTGCAGGAGAGGGTCTGAGCCAGAGCCTGGGGGATGGAGAATCAGAAGCAAAAAGTTAACACCGTAAGAATGATTAACATCTGTGAGAGCAGTAATCTCAAAGCACTTTTCAAAGCCTGGGATATGCCTCACTGATGCCAATGGAGCTACGACCCATTGACCCCAGCTGGAGATCTGGCCCCATTGACTCTCCTGGAGCTACAGCCCATTGACCCCAGCTGGGAATCTGGCCCCAGTGACTCCAGTGGAGCTACGGATGATTGACACCAGCGGGGAATCTGCCCCATTGATTCTCATGGAGCTATGGTCCATTGACCCGAGCTGCGGTTCTGGCCCCACTGATTCCAGTGGAGCTACGGACAATTGACACCAGCTTTGGATCTGGCCCCATTGACTCCAATGGAGCTACGGCCAACTGACCCCAGATGGGGATCTGGCCCCATTGACTCCAATGGAGCTACGGACACCGGCTGTGGGTCTGCCCCCCACAGTTTTAAGCCTTTGATTCTGGGAATGGCAATTCTAAAGGCTGCACTCTGGGGAAGCATCCCAGGGAATTTTAATGGGAGCTGGGTACCCAAATCCCCAAGCCAACCGTGGAAATCTCCGCTTCTGAATCTGTGGGTGAAATGCAGAAGGACAGTGCATGGGTCCGAGGACGTGTCACAATCCCCCATTGCGCTGCGACACCTAGTGTTCGCATGGGAGCAAGCTGCACACAGTCGGAGCTGCTCACCCGTCACGCTGAGCTCCAGCAGGGCCGTGCTGTAATGAGTGGGTGACCGGACCTCACACAAATGCTGCCCTTCGTCTGATGGCTGGATGTCCCGGATCCTCAGGGAGACGTTCCCGTAGGCCAGGCCCTGGGTGATGAGCTCCGTCCTGCCCTGGTAACCCGTGCCCTGCACCTCGCTCCTGTCCGGCCAGTAGATGTGGACGTCCTGGCCCAACTGGGGCCGGCTCCATTTCACCTGCATGGCCTGGGCGCTGAGCGCGGGAGAGAGGTGGCAGGGCAGCAGCACGGTGCCCCCCAGTGGGGCGGAGATGGGGCTGGTGGGACCCAGCACATGGAATGACTCTGGGGGAGAAAACAGCCTCTGGTCAGAGAGCATGGGACGGGGGAGGGGGTTGATGGTCATTGAGTCCCCACCAAGGGGTGACTGGCTTGACGGGCTCAGTTCCCAGCTCTGCCACCAACCCCTGGTGTATCTGCGGGCCAGTCACTCCATTCCTCTCTGCCTCAATACCCTTGCTGGGAAACGGGAATAATGATCCAGGCTTCTTTAGAGGCACTGTGGCCAAGTGGCTAGAGCGCTGGCCTGGGAGGCAGGAGGCCTGGGTTCATTCCTGGCTCTGCACTGGCCTGCTGAGTGAATGTGGGCAAGGAACTTCCCTGTCCGTGCCTCGGTTTCCCCATGTGTACTGTGAGGATAATGATACTGGTCTCTTCTGCAAGACACCCTGAGATCTACTGAGGTAAAGTGCTAGATAAGAACTAGCTTATTAGAGCATTTGCTCTTTGGGGCAGGGCATTGTGTGTCTGTGCAGCAACGGGATCCTGATCTTGGTCGCTGCGTGTCTGTGCAGCGTCTGGCGCGACGGGGCCCTGATCCCGGTCACTGTGTGTCTGTGCAGCACCTGGCGTGACGGGGCCCTGATCCCGGTCACTGTGTGTCTGTGCAGTGCCAGACACTATGGTATCTCTAGGTGCTACTGTAACAGGAATTTCCTCCAATGACACTACATCAAAAATATACTAGGTAGCTAATCAAGCATTCAAAAGTCAGGAACGGTCAGATTTCCAAAGGCTTGAACAACCTCAACTCTGCTCCCCTTTTGGGCGTGTCCTAGGCGCTGAAGAAGTGTAAAACCAGTGCGTAAGTGTGTTATTACAGACCAACCCCAGAATGAGGAGGTCTAGCTACAGCTGTGATGTGAAAGAGATTTAACTGGGCCTGCGGGTGTGTGTTTGGCATGTGTTCACGCTCTTAAACTGATTTAAACTTGGCTTTTAGCCACGTAACTCACTCATCAATTTCCAGGCCTGAGGCCAACTGGGAGAACTAGTGGGAAGCCACCAGAGAGCTGCCCACACTGGTGATAGGGCCAGTTAAACTAGAAAGCTTTTAACCCATTTGTGTTGGTGAATCGGGTGTAGATGAGCCCTAGTAGAGGGTGATGCGTGCATCTCAGGGCGCTGCCCCCTGTTAACCAACAGGTCATCTTCTCTAGCACCCAACACCTTGTGAGGGTTCAAGCCACCCATGGCTCGGTGGGCACTGGCCACCTGAGTTGTTTTGTGCCCTGTGCTACCGCTGGGACGTGGAACTAAGATGCAGCAGTTGTGAAATTGCACCGGATGTGGGGGAGCGCTGGTTTGGAACAGACTGGATCACACCCTGACGGTGTCCCCTTTGCACACACGCCAATCTCACCTGGGGCTGCCGTCCCAATGCTCAGGAGGAGGCAGAAGGCAACTGGTATGGCCCGATAGCGGCGTTGGGTGCTCTCCATCCTGTGGGCCTCTGGGAAAGGTCTCCCGGCACTGCCACAGAACATTGGTCACCGTGCAGAGGGAGCATTGGGCTCCGGGCTCCTCATCCGCGTGGGACCTGGGAAGGCACAACACCCCTGAGCCCCCCTGACAGGTCAGTTCTTCAACCAAAAGCTTTCTCCTTGAAACAACAGGGCCTCCTGCAAAATCAGCATTTTCTCTTAAGAAATTATTTTCGCTTTCCACAGGAAATAAAACTGTCAGCACCAAAACCTGCCAGGGAAGAACCCACTTCCCCCTGCGTTTACCTGGCTTTTCCACAATGTGTTTTGCTTGGAAATGGCAGAAGAAAGCCCAACTTTTGGCTGCTTTTCAGACTTTTTCCGCTCCCTCGTACAGAAAGAAAGAAGAAATGTCCAAGTGAAAGTCACCCCGCCCTCCATCCCAGCCATCGTCTCCCTCTCTGAGTTGGGGAAAGTGACACACAGTAGCATGGCCGTAAGAATAATTCAGCAGGAGAGAAACTAGTTAATTAACTCATTAAAAAGTGGGGAAATGGAGAAATCGCCCTTTCCTCCCAGGGGCTGGTGAATAATGTATCAACAAAGCGCAGGGGCTGGAACTGGGGGGGGGGGAGGGCTGCTGCACCCCCTGGCCTGAAGTGGTTTCCCAGGGTTTACAATTTGGTTCCATAGCTCTCAGCGCCCCCACTGGACACACGGTTCCAGCGCCGCTGCAACAAATCGTTTCCTATCGTTGTCCCCCAGAGCCCCCCATCTTTCTGGGCAGGGGTCCCCCCTTTCTTTGCCCGACGGAAGGGCTCCCGCAGTCCTACCAGCGGAGGGGGGGCTGGGAAGCAGGGGTGCCAGCTGTCCGGGTTGTCTCAGAATCTCCCCTTTCTGGAAGTAGCTGGCCCAGGAAGCGTGTCCGGGCGCTCAGGACCAGGGGGTGGTTTCATGGGGTCAGAAGCAGGCGGGGTGTCCTGGGGTTTGGTGAACGCCAGATCCGGACGCGAACCAGGCGGAGCATTTGCGAGAGGGCCCCGGCACCGCCCACTCCGCTGCAGGGCAAGGAAATTCCCCACCCCCGCGGGGCGTTCCCAGCCTGGCCGCTGAGTCCCGCCCCGGGACCGCCAGACACTTGGCTGGGGCTGGGCTGCACAGCCGGGCTGCACCCAGCGGACTCTGCCCCGTCCCTGCCCCCCAGCGGTGCCAACGCTGGGTTTCCAAACCAAGGGGCTGCTTTCTAGCCTCCTCCCCCCGCTAGGATTATGACTATTAATGAAAAAAGAAAAGGAGGACTTGTGCCACCTTGGAGACTAACAAATTTATTTGAGCATAAGCTTTTGTGACCTTTGTGAGCTGTAGCTCACGAAAGCTTATGCTCTAATAAATTTGTTAGTCTCTAAGGTGCCACAAGTACTCCTTTTCTTTTTGCGAATACAGACTAACACGGCTGCTACTCTGAAACCTTTCATAGGATGCATCCGATGAAGTGAGCTGTAGCTCCCGAAAGCTTATGCTCAGATCAATTTGTTAGTCTTTAAGAAAAAAGAAAAGGAGGACTTGTGGCACCTTAGAGACTAACAAATTTATTAGAGCATAAGCTTTCGTGAGCTACAGCTCACTTCTTTAGTCTTTAAGGTGCCACAAGTCCTCCTTTTCTTTTTGCGAATACAGACTAACACGGCTGCTACTCTGAAACCGACCATTAATGAGAACACCGAGCCGCTGGGGCGCTGGGACTATGGGGGTGGGGGGCGCTGAGAGCCACAGACCGAGCTGTGAGCCCTGCGCACTTTCCCCGTCACCAGGGGCGTTTCTTGCTGCTTTCTGCAGCACTCGGCAGCTCCCGGTCTTCTTCGACAGAGATGACGAAATGAGGGGCGCCCCTTGTAATAAGGGACTGTTGGCAACCCTAGGTCAGACCCACAGTCTGGTACCGCCCCCCTTGCCATCCCACATTAGATCAGTGGGTCCAGCCAGCTGCTATCTCACCCTCCGCTTCCACAGAACAGATCAGTGGGTCTAATCACTCGTTATCTCACCCCCACCCCCCGCTACCCCAGAATGCATCAGTGGGTCCAGCCAGCTGGTGTCTCCCCCCACCACCACCACCCCAGAACTGATCAGTGGGCCCACCCAGTCGGTATCTCACCCCCTGCCATCCCAGAACAGATCAGTGGGCCCACCCAGTCGGTATCTCACCCCCCGCCACCCCAGAACTGATCAGTGGGCCCACCCAGTCGGTATCTCACCCCCCGCCACCCCAGAACTGATCAGTGGGCCCACCCAGTCGGTATCTCATCCCCTGCCACCCCAGAACAGATCAGTGGGTCCAGCCAGCCTGGTGTCTAGTTTCCAACAGTGCCAGCTGTGCAGTGGCAGGTGTAACAGCCCGGTGACAGGGCTCTAGCAGGATAAACCACCCATGTGGGTTAATTCCTTCCTCGCTCCCCAGCATTAGACAGCGTCTCTGTCTGTGACTCTCCCTGGCTGTTTGTTACAGCACTGCTTTCCTCCCGCCTGGCTGTTCTCCTAATCCTTATTCATGCAAACATCCACTCCTCTCTCGGACCCGAGCCCTGCTAATCTCACAGTGATACGTGGTGGAAGGGAGTCCCACAGGCTAACCGTGCGTGACAGAGGGAAAAGTGAGAGCCAGCTGCTCAGGCTGCATTTTGAATGTCTCCCCCTTCCATTTCCACCGCGTCTCCTGGCTGGGAGCAGCCAGTCTTGGGCATCACTCATTATCTTAGGGTCCTCTGGTGGGCCCAGGGAAAGGGGATTTCTGAGTACTCCCAAATTAGATGGGTGGATTGGAGGTATCAGAGCAGTGAATTCTCACACCCCTCGGGTGCGTAAATGGCGACTAGGTTGTACTAGGTTTTAACCCTGGGGCAATTCCTCTCCCCACCGGGACCCTGGTCAGTATCCTCAAGGTAGGCACTATAGTGCTGGATGCACCTGCCTCTCCCACTGTCCTGCAAATCACCACCACGCTCTCAGCTCCATTCCCTGCGGGCTGCCCCTGGAGCAGGGGCACGGGCAGCACTTCCCCCTTGGGATTGGATCCCGACGGACCCTGCCCGGTAGAATTTTGAGCCTTTGCTGCAGCAATGGGTGTGGTATCTCACTCTCTTGGTGGCAATCACCCAGGGCTATGGACTTTGTGCCAGGGCTGGGATGGTGGAGGGGTGTGGGAAGGAGACGGCTGCTAGCTAGCAAGCTCCAGCTCACTTACAGAGCAAGCTTGGAAGCTCTGATCAGAGGGACGCTGACTCCAGTGTAGTGACGCTGATTGTCCCCAGCTGTGGAACTGGCCCCATTGACTCCAATGGTGCTATGGCCCATTGACCCCAGCTGGGGATCTGGCCCCATTGATTCCAATGGAGCTACAGCCCATTGATCAGAGTCTAAAATAGAGAAAGAACAAGTCAAAAGTTACTTAGAAAAGTTACTCGGTCATTCGATTACAGGCCTGAGGATGGCTATCCTTCAACAAAAAAACTTCAAAAACAGACTCCAATGAGAGACTGCTGAATTGGAATTAATTTGCAAACTGGATACAATTAACTTGGGCTTGACTAGAGACTGGGAATGGATGAGTCATTACACAAAGTAAAACTGTTTCCCCATGTTATTTCTCCCCCCCACCCCACCCCCCACTGTTCCTCAGATGTTCTTGTTAACTGCTGGAAATAGCCTTGCTTGTCACCATGAAAGGTTTTCCTCCTTTCCCCCCCTGCTGCTGGTGATGGCTCATCTTAAGTGATCACTCTCCTTACAGTGTGTATGATAAAACCCATTGTTTCATGTTCTCTGTGTGTGTATATAAATCTCCCCTCTGTATTTTCCACCAAATGCATCCGATGAAGTGAGCTGTAACTCACGAAAGCTTATGCTCAAATAAATTTGTTAGTCTCTAAGATGCCACAAGTACTCCTTTTCTTTTTGTGAATACAGACTAACACGGCTGCTACTCTGAAACCTGAAATTAGACAATTTAGATGCCTTCAAATCACCAGGGCCTGATGAAATGCATCCTAGAATACTCAAGGAGCTGACTGAGGAGATATCTGAGCCATTAGCGATTATCTTTGACAAGTCATGGAAGATGGGAGACATTCCAGAAGACTGGAAAAGGGCAAATATAATGCCCATTTATAAAAAGGGAAATAAGGACAACCCGGGAATTACAGACCAGTCAGCTTAAACTTCTGTACTCAGAAAGATAACGGAGCAAATAATTTAGCAATCACTTTGCAAACACCTAGAAGATAAAAAGGTGATAAATAACAGTCATCATGGATTTGTCAAGAACAAATCATGTCAAATCAACCTGATAGCTTTCTTTGATAGGGTATCAAGCCTTGTGCATAGGGGGGAAGTGGTCGATGTGGTATATCTTGACTTTAGTAAGGCTTTTGATACTGTCTCTCATAACCTTCTCATAAACAAACTAGGGAAATACAACCTAGATGGAACTACTACAAGGTGGCTGCATAACTATTTGGAAAATCATTCCCAGAAAGTAGTTATCCGTGGTTCACAGTCATGCTGGAAGAGCATAACGAGTGGGGTCCCGCAGGGATCGGTTCTGGGTCCAGTTCTGTTCAATATCTTCATCAATGATTTAGATAATGACATAGAGAGTACACTTATAAAGTTTGCGAACAATACCAAGCTGGGATAGGTTGCAAGTGCTTTGGAAGATAGGATTAAAATTCAAAATGATCTGGACAAACTGGAGAAATGGTCTGAAGTAAATAGAATGAAATTCATTAAGGACAAATGCAAAGTACTCCATTTAGGAAGGAACAATCATTTGCAAGCATACAAAATGGGAAATGACTGCCTACGAAGGAGTACTGCAGAAAGGGGGTCATAGTGGATCACAAGCTAAATATAAGTCAACAGTGTAATCCTGTTGCAAAAAAAGCAAACATCATTATCAGGAGTATTGTAAGCAAGATACGAGAAGTAATTCTTCCGTTCTACTCCGTGCTGATTAGGCCTCAACTGGAGTATTGTGTCCAGTTCTGGGCACCACATTTTAGGAAAGATGTGGACAAACTGGAGAAAGTCCAGAGAACAAAAATGATGAAAGGTCTAGTAAACATGACCTATGAGGGAAGATTGAAAAAATTGGATTTGTTTAGTCTGGAGAAGAGAAGACTGAGAGGGGACGATAACAGTTTTCAAGTACATAAAAGGTTGTTACAAGGAGGAAGGAGAAAAATTGTTCTTAACCTCTGAGGATAGGACAAGAACCAATGGGCTTAAATTGCAGCAACTGTCAGGGTGGTTAAGCACTGGAATAAATTGCCTAGGGAGGCTGTGGAGTCTCCATCATTGGGGATTTTGAAGAGCAGGTTGGACAAACACCTGTCAGGGATGGTCTAGATCAGTGGTTCCCAAACTTGTTCCTCCACTTGTGCAGGGAAAACCCCCGGCGGGCCGGGCCCATTTGTTTACCTACCGCGTCCCGCAGGGAGCCGTGATCGGCCGAACCTATGGATGCAGCAGGTAAACAAACCAGCCCAGCCCACCGGGAGCTTTCCCTGAACAAGTGGTGGAACAAGTTTGAGAACCACTAGTTTAGATCATATTTAGTCCTGCCATGAATGCAGGGGACTGGATGACCTCTCGAGGTTCCTTCTAGTTCTCTGATTTTATGACCCCAGCTGGGGATCTGGCCCCATGATTCCAATGGAGCTATAGCCCACTGACACCGGCTGTAGCCCCATTGACTACAGCTACATTGGAATACAAGCCCCACTGCACGGCTGAAGCTGGCCTGGGTCAGCTGAGTTGGGCTTGGCTTCGGAGGATAAACGTTGCTGTGTAGACGTTCAGGCTTGGATTGGCATCTTGGCTCTGGGATCCTCCCTGCTTGCATGGTCCTGGGGCCAGGCTCCAGCCCTAGCCTGAATGTCTACACAGCAACTTTTAGCCTTGCAGCCTGAGCCCCACAAGTGTGAGTCAGCTGCTCCGGGCCAGCCGTGGGTCTTTTATTCTAGCGTAGATGTCCCCCAGTGGGCCTCACTCCATGGCTGGGCTAGTACAACCCAGATAATAAACACTGAACCATGACTGGGAATGTTTCAACCCACCCAAAAAGGTGTCATGGTTGATGTTTTCCATAGGGAAAAATAATAATCACGTAACAGCTGGGTGGCAGTGGTGTTCTTTATCTTTGTCCATTCTGTACCAAACTTCTCCAGCTTTGGAAAAGTGACAGAGCAGCAAAAAGAAGAGAGAAACTGGGTGCAGACCCGCTGCAGTCTGGTTACCGGACTCACTTAAAACTTTCTTTGATTATCTTTCCCGTCTTTTTGCAGACAGCACCTAGCGTCACAGGGTCTGGTCTGTGTCAGGGGCTCCCAGGCACTGCCATGCTACAAACACCGCCATAAATAATAATCATGTAACAGCTGGGTGGCAGTGGTGTTCTTTATCTTTGTCCATTCTGTACCAAACTTCTCCAGCTTTGGAAAAGTGACAGAGCAGCAAAAAGAAGAGAGAAACTGGGTGCAGACCCGCTGCAGTCTGGGAACCAGATCCCGTTACCTGGACACCTGGCCAGTGTTCCCACTAATTTTTCCCAGCCATGTGTGGAATGAATTTTGTTATGTGCACCAATATGAAGGTGATGTGTGACACATCGCCTCCATATTGGTGCACATAACAAAATTCATGTGGCTGGGGTAGGGCCGAGGGGTTTGGAGTGTGGGAGGGGGCTCAGGGCTGGGACAGAGAGTTGGGTACAAGGGGTGCAGGCTCTGGGGTGGGGTTGGGGATGAGGGGTTTGGAGGGTGCTCTGGGCTGGGATCAAGGGGTTTGGAGGGCAGGAAGGGGATCAGGGCTGGGGCAGGGGGTTGCGGCACGGGGAGAGGCTCATGGGTGCAGTCACTAGGCAGCGCTTACCTCAAGCGGCTCCTGGAAGCAGCAGCATGTCCCTTCTCTGGCTCCTACCCAGAGGCATGACTAGGCATCTCTGCACGCTGCCCTGTCAGCAGGCACCACCCCTGCAGCTCCCATTGGCCGTAGTTCCCGGCCAATGGGAGCTGCGGGGGGCAGCACTTGGGGCAGGGGCAGTATTCAGAGTGGAGCCTCCTGACTGCCTCTACACATAGGAGCTGGAGGGGGTCATGCTGCTGCTTCCGGGAGCCATGTGGAGCAGCCTCCGACCCTGCTCCCTGGCTGGAGTGCTGGAGTGGGGCAAGCCCCAGACCCCACACCCCAGTGGGAGATCAAGGGTCGGATTAAAACAGCTGGTGGACTGGATCCAGCCCTGTGGTAGAGACTTTTCCATGCTTCAGGGACTCATGCACCTCAGCCAGGATTTGCAGTGACACTTAAATAGCATTGTCCAAAGAAGTCGGGTTTATTAGTCAGCTGGGTACAGCCTAGGAAGTCCTTAAGTTAGCACAGAGAACTGAACATTAAAGCATAGACCTTTCTGGTCAGCCAAGAGCCCAGCCAAGCTGTAGTGAACCCCCATGGTCAAGCTCCATTTGTCTCCCCCTCTGACCTCTTTAGTCAGACATCAGGTGAGCAGCCAACTTATACCCACACCTCCCCACTCTTCAGTCCTCTGTTCTCCAGCTGGCGGATGTTGCTCGTTCCCTGCAGAGACAGAATCCATCTCCCTCTGGGTCCTTGGATGGTAGGTGAAAATGTCCTGGTAACTGGATTTGCCACTGTCTTCCCAGATACTCCACTGATGTGGGGACTGAGGCCCAGACCGCCGGGTGACACCCACACCTATGTCTCTTAGCCTGCCGTGAGAGCAAACAGCCCTTTTCCCCCCACTGGGTAACAATGCAACATGTAGGGGAAACTGAAGTCAAAAAGGTGTCATAAAAATATCACAGATGATTTCCACTTTGTCAGAGGGGGATGTTACCTTTGCGTGTGATGAAATTTGCTTTTCTTTTTTGAAGAACAGGTTTATTTCCTTTCATGTAGTGTGAAAACAGCCTTTCAGCAAGGGATCCTCACTAATAAAACATGACCCACAGCCCATACTGACACAAGACACACATGCGTCTTCCCTCCCACCCCAGTTGTGGTGGCTGGTGTGATGCATTGGCAGGTTTGCATGTGCAGAGATCTGGCTGGGAGAGGCTCAGGAACATAGTCTAAGGGAGGTCCCTACAGACCAGACCCAGAAGAATGGGTAGATCTTCCCCGTAAAGAGGGCAGTGAAGGCATGGAGGGGGGCCATGGTGTCAGCATCATAGAAGCACACAACCCCTCCTTCATAGTCCAGATACACTCTGATCTTACCAGGGCTCTGCAGCAGGTCCAGTGGGCGCCATTCTGCAGTGACTACCCGGTATTGGCCCCTGGAGAGCTGGATGGCCCATGTGCCTTGCTTGGGGCTGAAATTGAACCATCCCTTCCTGCTGACAGACTCCCTGATGACACCCAGAGCCCAGCCCCCTGTGCCGGTCACCTCCACATCCCAGTAATGCGTCCCCGACTCATAGCCGTCGGAGCCCAGCACGCACGAGTAAACATCGAATCTCCCCAGGCCATTAGGCAGTGATTGTCCTGTACCTATGTTCTTTAGGCTCTTCCTGTCTGCAGACAGCTCCAGACTGGGGTGAGCTGTTCTTGGGTCCAGGGTCACGTCCGCTAGAGACAGATAGATGGGGGACAGGGGGTGGGGACAGTTTCAGGGTAGTCAGTTTGCTCATTTCAAAGACTTAAATTAATACAGCTGGAGAATGAGACGTTTTAAAGCAAAACTCCAGCAAAAGCTGGGAGTCAGGGAAAAACATCGCCTAGGAGCAAGGTGCACCCTGCTTAAACCACGAGTCTCCACGCCCCTCCCTGAGCTGGGACAGAACCCAGGAGTCCTGACTCCCAGCCCCCACTTTCCCATATCTATTAGACACCTCCCCCTTCCCATGGCCAATGTTAGAACCCAGGAGTCCTGACTCCCAGCTGCCCACCCATAACCCAGTAGATCCCACTCCCCTCCCAGAGTTGGGGACAGAGCCCAGGAGTTCTGACTCCCAGTTGCCCACCCATATTCTGCTAGACCTAACTCTCCATTTTGGATTTACCGGCTTTGAGAAATGCTTCTTTCCAACCTGAAATGAGAAGAGAACATTAGGCCAGGGCCGAGCTGCCTAGCTAAGTTACATATAGTCTAGAGATCAAATCCACACTTACTTGGTCTACCATGGCTTTCCTCTGTGGATACAAAGAGACAGCACGTTACGCGGGGCCTGGGTTCCAAACCCATTCATTTCTTGCTCTGGGCCCAGCATTAAACCCACCCCGCTGGGAGAACCAATGCTCAGAGATACCCAGGGCAGCCTAGGTCTGCCCACCTCCCTTGTCCCATCAGAAGAACCTCCTCAACCCAAACAAAACCTTCAGTTCTGGATTTGAGCCTTTTGGAACTTATTTTTGTATACCTGAAATTCAAGGCAGTTCTGAGAGGAGAAATCCGCACGGCTCACATCGGGAAAGTAAAGTATCAGGGGGTCGCTGTGTTAGTCTGTACCTGTGCTGTGCAGCGCTGCTCCCTGTCCTGGTGCAGCTGCGCTGTCAGCCACCAGTGCTCCAGGCAGCACGGTAAGGGGGCAGGGAGCAGGAGGGTGAGGGGGGTTGGATAGAGGGCAGGGGAGTTCGGGGGTTGGTCAGGGGCCGGGGGTGTGGATAGGGGTCAGGGTGGTCAGAAGGCGGGGAACAGGGGTTCCAGGGGGGCAGACAGAAAGGAGAGGAGGGGTTGGATGGGGCGGCGGGGGGCAGTTAGGAGAAGGGGTTCCGGGGGTGGTCAGGGGACAGGGAGCATGGGGGTGGATAGGGCAGGGGTCCCAGGGGTGGCAGTCAGAAGGAGGGGGGGTTGGATGGGGTGGCGGGGGGCAGTTAGGGGCGGGAGGTCAAGGATCGGTCAGGGAGAAGGGCTGGTTGGATGGGGCAGGGGTTCCGGGGGGCAGTCAGGAAGGAGGGGGGGTTGGATGGGGCAGCGGGGGGCAGTTAGGGGCGGCGGGTCCAGGATCGGTCAGGGAGAAGGGCTGGTTGGATGGGGCAGGGGTTCCGGGAGGCAGTCAGGAAGGAGGGGGGGTTGGATGGGGCGGCAGGGGGCAGTTAGGGGTGGCGGGTCCAGGATCGGTTAGGGAGACGGGGTGGTTGGATGGGGCAGGGGTTCCAGGGGGTAGTCAGGAAGGAGAGGGGGGGTTGGAAGGGGTCGGAGGTCCGGGGATGCCAGGGGTCCCCAGCGGCTATCAGAGAATGGGAGGGTTGGATGGGGCAGAAGTCCCGCGGGGCTGTCAGGGGGCGAGAAGCGGAGTGGGGGGTCAGATAGGGGGTGGGGGCCAGGCCATGCCTGGCTGTTTGGGGAGGCACAGCCTCCCCTAACCGGCCCTCCATACAATTTCAGAAACCTGATGCAGCCCTCCGGCCAAAAAGTTTGCCTGCCCCTGCCCTAGGGGACCCACTCACTGCCTCTCTGGGCGTAATACCCCAGCCCCAGATTTGCTAGGACATTTGCCTTCCCCAAGCCGCTTGCACCAGCACCACCAGAAACCTCGCCGGGTGGAGCCTGATTTAAAGGAGTCTGAGTTAACATGGCCCAACCCCCAGGAATGGCTGAAGGTGAAGAAGAAACTTACTTAGCACTGTGTACATGGCACCTGTAAAACAAACGGAGAAACACATTCACCGACAGGGCGCTGGCCACCGGAGAGTGTTGTTAACTCTCAAGACAGCAGGGACCATCTCTTCCGGGGCGTCTGTGCAGCGCCCGACACAAGGGGGCACAGATCTCAGTGGGGTATCTAGAGGCTACTGTGGTACGCACACAGGTGATGACTGGGGGTGCTCCGGGGCTCCAGTGCCCACGGAAAAAAAATACACCCACAGACCGTGGCCCTGCCCTGAGGCCCCACCCCCACTCCACCCCAAGGCCCCACCCCCACTTGGCCTCTTCCCCCCGTGGCCCTGCCTCTGCTGCACCTCTTCCCGCCTCCCCGCTTGCTACTTTCCTCCCCTCCCCGTCACTTGCCCTCACAGCAGGAGAGCAGACAGGAGTGGGCGGGAGGCATTTGGGGGCGGAGAGGAGTGAGTGGCAGTAGGCAGGCGGGGGGACACTTGGGAGGGGCAGAGAGGAGCGAGTGCGGGCAGGAGGCACTTGGGGGTGGAGAGGAGCGAGCAGGGGATGGGTGGGCAGGGGGACACTTGGGAGGGGCAGAGAGGAGCGAGTGCAGGCAGGAGGCACTTGGGGGTGGAGAGGAGCGAGCAGGGGATGGGTGGGCAGGGGGACACTTGGGGAAGGGCGGAGAGGAGTGAGCATGGGCAGGAGGCACTCGGGGCGGAGAGGAGTGAGCAGTGGGTGGGTGGATGGTGGGGACGCTCGGGGAGGGGGCGGAGAGGAGTCAATGCAGGTGGGAGGCACTCGGGGGTGGAGAGGAGTGAGTGGCAGGCGGGAGACACTCAGGGGAGGGGATGGAAAGGAGCGAGCAGGAGGTGCTTGGGGGCAGAGAGGAGTGAGCGGTGGTGGGTGGATGCAGGGGACATTCAGGGGAGGGGGCGGAGAGGAGCGAGCAGGGGTGGGCGGACACTTGGGAGGGGCAGAGAGGAGCGAGCGCGGGCAGGAGGCACTTGGGGGTGGAAAGGAGCAAGTGGCAGGAGGGCAGGGGGACACTTGGGGGAGGGGGCAGAGAGGAGCGGGCAGGAGGTGCTCGCGGGAGGGGGGCGGAGAGAACAGGGGTGGAGAGTGAGCGCAGGCGGGAGGAACTCGGGATGAGAGAAGAGAGCACCATGTGGGCGGGCGATGGGAAGCACTTGGGGGGGGGCGGAGAGGAGTGGGCAGGAGGCGCTTGGGGGAGGGAGCGGAGAGGAGCAAGCATGGGCAGGAGGCACTTGCGGGTGGAGAGGAGCGAGCAGCGGGCTGGCGGATACTCGGGCAGGGGCAGAGAGGAGTGGGTGGGAGGCGCTTGGAGGAGGGGTGGAGAGGACGAGCGGCGGGTGAGCGGACACTCGGGGGAGGGGGCAGAGAGGAGTGGGTGGGAGGCGCTCGGAGGAGGGGTGGAGAGGAGCGAGCGGCGGGTGAGCGGACACTCGGGGGGAGGGGGCAGAGAGGAGTGTGGGAGGCGCTCGGAGGAGGGGGAGAGGAGCGAGCGGCGGGTGAGCGGACACTCGGGGGAGGGGGCAGAGAGGAGTGGGTGGGAGGCGCTCGGAGGAGGGGTGGAGAGGAGCGAGCGGCGGGTGAGCGGACGCTCGGGGGAGGGGGCAGAGAGGAGTGGGTGGGAGGCGCTCCGAGAGGAGGGGTGGAGAAGGAGCGAGCGCGGGTGAGCGGACACTCCGGTAGGGAGGGGGCAGAGAGGAGTGGGTGGGAAGGCGCTCGGAGGAGGGGTGGAGATGAGCGAGCGGCGGTGAGCGGACGCTCAGGGGGAGGGGGCAGAGAGGAGTGGGTGGGAGGCACTCGGAGAAGGGGTGGAGAGGAGCGAGCGGCGGGTGAGCGGACATTCGGGGGAGTGGGCAGAGAGGAGAGGGTGGGAGGCGCTTGGGGGAGGGGCGGAGAGGAGCCAGCGCAGGCGGGAGGCGCTCGGGGTGGAGAGGAGCGAGCGGTGGGTGGGCGGGCACGGGGAGGGGCGAGAGTGGCACTTGGGGGAGAGGGCGAGAGGAGCGAGTGTCGGGTGGGGTGGACATTCAGGAGGGGCAGAGATGAGTGAGTGTGTGTGGGAGGCGCTCGGAGGGTGAGGAGAGGAGCGGAGCAGTGGGTGGACGGGGCAGGGGGACACTCGGGGGAGGGGGTGGAGAGGAACAGGCAGGGGGACTTAGGGGATGGCGGAGACGAGTGGGCAGGAGGTGCTCAGGGGAAAATATGAAGAGGAACAAGGAGGGGGAGGTCTTGGGGGGGGACAGAGTGGGGGCAAGTCCTCAGGGCAGAGAAAAGGTGGAGTATCCACCAGCAAAAACAAAAATCAATGCCTGTGGGTACACACAAGGAAAATACTGATAATGGAAGGGCTGGGAAACGTTGTAACATTTGACACCCAAGTGAAGATTAATTTCCTTTCCTCTCTTAACATGAATTACAAGCAATGGGAAAAATATGCCCAGGTAGAAAGAGGGAGGGTCAAATCATGTGAGCATCCAAGGATCTATGCGGTCTACAGCACCAAGGACCTGCAGATCTGTTGAAGGATGTCTCATTTCTTTCTTTCTGGTGGCAAAAGGGTTAAACAGGAGGCTTTACCTTTCTCTTTGTGAATCCTCCATAGGTAGAGGGAAACCAAGGGGAGGAAGCAAAGGCAGATCGTCAGGATTACATAGAGGGGGACCCGCCAAGAGGAAACTCTGGGGAAGAAAGTATCTGCAGGGGAAGAGAAGAACACAAGTTAACTCATGTGACCCATTCTGCCCCATGTAGATGGGACACAAAATAATTAACAAACCTAGTAACAGATTGTGGGACCCTTTTAGCGCCTTTGTGATAGATAGAAAAGGCCGGAATCAGTTCTTTTGTTAATATTTATTTCCTGAGATTGTTTTTTAACATTAGAAATATCGGGCAAACTGGTTGAAAAATGGACTTTCCATTCTACTGGAAATTTCGATATATCAAAATTTGATAGTGTTCCTGGGTGGAATGGACGGTGAAATGTCGGAAAGAAAATTTTAAAAAATCCAATTCTGAGCCCTCAGAATGTTTCAATGTTTCAGAATATTTCAATGATGTCAAACCATTTTGGTTTTGGTAATGTCAAAAGGTTACAATACAATACAAACTATTAAATAAAAATATATCCAATAGTTTAATATAAAATATATAAATATACTCTAATCTAGTAGAGTATGAATATGCCAATATAATATCAAAGTCCAAACAAACTGAATCCAAAGGATGACGCTGAAATGAAACGTTTTGACATTTTTGGAACAAAATGAGAATGTCAAAATGATTCGATTTGACTAATTCCAGTCAAACATCTGGTTGAAATAGACATGTTCTCAGTAAAGGTTTGCTTCCAACAAAAATGCATCTGCCTTGAACATTTTCAAACCAGCTCTAATCAGGATACTCCACTATTATTATTTATTTTTCATATGACCTTGGGTCCCTAGCCATGGACCTGGAACCTACTGTGCTAGGGGCTGGACAAACTTGGGAACCAAAAGACGGTCTCTACCCCTAAAGACAATCTAAGAATAAGACAGGACAAAACAGATGGATAAGACAGATGTGGAATACAATGGAACAATGAGACAACAGTGGTCAGCATGATAGATGAGGGTCCCAGGGCTCCAGCAGCCTAACTGAGACCAGGGCCCTGTCACACCAAGCACTGCCCAGACACACAGTGACCAAGATCGGGGCCCCGTCATGACAGATGCTGCAAAGACACACAGTGACCGAGATCAAAGCCCTCTTGTGCCGGGTGCTGCACTGACATGCAGTAAGAGATTGCCCCTGCCGTAAAATTCTCACTATCTATAAATGCCATTCTCCACCAGTGGAGATCTGGCTCCAGCTCTGTGTTTCCTTGTTCCATCAGCAGCTCACCGGAGATGAAAATGCCCGATACTTTCTCCGGGCCGGGCAAGCCAGGGCTGAGGGCGCAGGTCCGTGCTGGATCCAAGCTCTCGGTCATCACCACGGTGCTGGAGACGTTGAATAAGCCGTTCTCACTTCGCAGTTTCTGTTCGGATTCTGGACTCAGGATTTTTTTATGGCTGTTTCTCCAGAGCACATTGGGCTCCGGGTACCACCCTGCAGAGAGACATGTGACCGAGACCCCCTTGTCCTTGTACACACTGACGTGGAGGAGGGGATCCGAGCCAGAGCCTGGGGGAAACAAAACAACAGGAATTCTCCTTTGATTTCATTCTCTCCTCATTTCTTCTGGTCACAGCAGGGCCTGGTTCCCCTCTCGCTCACCCCTGTGTAAGTTAGTTTACCCAAGAGAAGACTTAGAGTCACAGAAATGTAGGGCTGGTTAGTATCTTGAGAGGTCATCATGTCCAGCCCCCTGCACTGAGACAGAACCAAGCAAACCTAGACCATCCCTGACAGGTGTTTGTCCAACTGTTTTTACAACTCTCCAGTGATGGGGTTTCCATAACCTCCCTTGGAGCCTGGTCCAGAGCTTAACCCCCCTTAGAGTTACAAAGTTTTCCCTAATATCTCACCTCAATCTCCCTTGCTGCAGATTAAGCCCATTACTTCTTGTCCTACCTTCAGTGGCCAAGGCTAACACTTGATCCCCGTCCTCTTTGTAACAGCCCTTCATGTATCTGAAGGCTATCAGGTCCCCCTCAATCTTCTCTTCTGAGGATCAGACACACCCCATTCTTTCAACCTTTCCTCCTAGGGCTGTATTTCTAAATCTTTGATTGTTTTGTTGTTCTCCTCGGGTCTCTCCCCAGCTTGTCCATGGTTTTGCGGCACCCTGAACTGGACACAGGCCTCCAGCTGATACCTCACCAGCGCCATAGAGAACGGGACTGTTACCTCCTGTGGCTTACAACACTTCTCTTGCCGGGCTCCACCCAGGGAAGAGTTTCTGAGGGTAGAAGGCTCCTCAGACACAGAGAGAGGGCGAGCCGATGGCTCAGCACTGGAGCTGAGACATCCACACTGGAAATAGGGGGCACATATCTGCCATTGCAGGGCATCCTCTATGGAAGGAGGCTCTGTTGGGCTGCGGTGGAGCCCACATCCCTCGGGGTCCTTATATGCAGCCTGGACGTCTCTGCTCCACGGGCTCTGCTCTGGGCTGGACGGAGGAGTCACTGGGGGAAGTTTTCTGGCCTGTGACTGCAGCAGGCTGCATGGGGAGGTCCCCACCGCCGGCCACCCCTCCCTACCACAGAGCTGCGCAGGCTGAAGCTGGCCTCTCCCCATCCCAGGATCACTCACTCATCAGGCGGAGCTCCAACGCAGCATCACTGAAGTAGGTGTCGGACTGGAAGTCACAGAGGTAGCGCCCTTCGTCCTGCAGGGTGAGGTTCCGGATCCGCAGGGCCAGGCTGCCACTCTGGATCCCGTCCCGCAGGAGCTCCGTCCTGCCCCGGTACCTCTCACCCTGCACCTCACTCCCGTCCGGCAGGTACACGTGGATGTCCTGGCCTAGCTGGGGCCGGCTCCATTTCACCTGCATAGCCTGGGCACTGAGCGCGGGGGAGAGGTGGCAGGGCAGCAGCACGGTGCCCCCCAGTGGGGCAGAGAGGGGACCGGCGGGAACCAGAACCTGGAAACTCACTGGGGAAACGGGCAGAGAGAGAAGCCTGGGGTCAGAGGGGACTGATGGGAGGTGGCTTTGCCTCTCACACAACCCAAACCCCAGACCTGCCACCCCAGCGGATCCTGGAGAGAGGGGCTCAGGGAGAGCTGTGAGCAAGAGGGGGAGGGGTAGAGTGGGGGGAAGGAGGCAGAGGGATGGTGTGTATGTGGAGGCCAGGGTGGAGGAGGGGTGTATGTATGGGAAAGGAAGGAGTGGATGGATGGATTGGATGGATGGAGGGGTGTGTATGGGGATGGTTATGGGGGGGATAGGTGGAGGGACAGAGGGGTGAATATGGGGATGGATGTGTGGAGGGAGGGAGGGAGGGAGTGTGTGTATGGGGATGGATGGAGGGTGCATGGGAGGGGTGTGTATGGGGATGGATGTGGGGGGATGGATGGGTGGATGGATGTGGATGGATGGATAGAGGGGTGTGTATGGGGATGGATGGAGGAGTGTGTATGGATGTGGGTGGATGGATGGAGAGGTGTGTCTGTGGATGGATATGGGGAGATGGATGAAGGGGTGTATTGGGATGGATGTGGGGAGATGGATGGGTGGATAGATGTGGGTGGATAGAGGGGTGTATATGGGGATGGATGTGGGGGATGGATGGAGGGGTGTGTATGGGGATGGATGTGGGGGGGATGGATGGAGGGGTATGTATGGAGATGGATGTGGGTGGATGGATGGATGTGGGTGGACGGATGGAGAGATGGATGGATGTGGGTGGATAGAGGGGTGTATATGGGGATGGATGTGGGGTGTGTGTATGGGAATGGATGTGGGGGATGGACGGAGGGATGGACAGTGACTCCATTTGTCACATGTTACTGTGCGTATAAGTGAGCGCTAGATCCTGCGCTCTCACCCCCGAGCCCAGCGCATTACCAAGGCAGTCCCCGCCATACGTGAGAGCCAGCTGGGGCCCTGTGACCACCCAGCACCGTTAAGGACAGAGCCTCCTTACCGGTCACTGCAGCCTGAACATGCAGGAGGAGGATGGCTGAGAGCAGGGCAGCGCTGCAGTGTGGGCGACGGGCTCCCCCCATCTGGCAGGGCGGCTCTTCCTGGCCTCAGGGCTGGACAGGAGCCAATGAACTACGGGGAAACAAGGAGACAAGGGATGAGAAGGGGAATAGCTGCTCACCCGAAGACCCCTTCTTGTGCCAGTGGGAACGAGGAGGGTGGTTCATCCCACAAGGGAAAGCTGCTGCACGGGGATCCCACACAAGCACTGGGCATGTGTCCCTTTGGGCTCCGCTCCATGGAATAGGATAATAGCCTGCTATTGCCACCACCTGGAGTTGCTACTCTTTCAGCTCCAGCAATTCAGGTTCCTGCTACGAGCAATGAAGGCCTGGGGTCAAACCCCACAGTCCACTTACATGCCAAGGGATGCTGGACAGCCTTGCTGGGCAGGCAGCATGCCTGGGACTACGGACTGCACGTTTCAAAGAAGAAGAAAGGAATCAGGGGCCTGAGCAGAAAAGTGGGTGGAAAGTTTGTGGGGGATGGGCACCTTTTCCATAGAAAAAAGCAGTTTAATCATAACTGAAATATTTTGCAGGAACATGTCAACATGTCAAATACTGCCTTGGAAATGTGTCGTTTCAATTAATTTCACTGTGACTTTTATCACCTTAAAGTCTGAAATCAAATATATATTATTTAATATTCCATATAATGCACAGTATTTAATAATGTATATCATATACAGATTAATGAATGTAATATATTATAAAATAATAATTATATAGGCTTGGGACAATTCAATTTTTGTTTTTATAATTTCGACGGATAAAATCAAAGTTCCTTTTAAGCATTTTTTTTCAGTTTTTATTGATTCAACTTTTCACAGTTGTGCCAAATCATGGGTTTAAACATTTTCCCCCATTTTTATTTATTTTTAATTTTCACAGCGGTGGGAAATTATTGGGGTCAGATAATTATTTAATGACAGTAGGCGCTGAGATATAACAAGTGAACACTTTATAACTGGTAAAACACAAACTGTTCACATCACATGGCAAAACATACAAAGTAAGCATGTTTAAATAACTCTAATAAGTTCTCAAGCAGCAGTAGTCTTATTTTGCCTATCTGCAAATTTCCAGTATTATCGAGGGAAATATTTTTTCATCAGTGTGTGTGTTTAGTGAATCGATGTTTACTGACATTTACAGATACAAATCAAATCCTTCTGAGCCTATTTAGCATTTATTATAATATTCAATGTAATATGCAATATATATTAATCAATATAATATAATATAGACCATAGTATACATATCATAATAAATCTAACAGTATTTATAATAGTCAATTTAATATACAATAGGACACTCTAAACAAAACAAATTGAAACAATAAGGTTGAAATGAACCAGTTTAAATCCCCAAATGCAGGCATTTGTATAGAAAAGAAATGATGAATTAAACAAAATATTTCCATAGTCCCACACTGAGATTTTGCAGAATTTTCATTTCATGGGATTTGGGGGTGGGGGAGAAATGGGGGGTGTCATGCCAATTTAGATCAGAAACATTATTCAGCCTGTCGGAATTCCCCATGGAAGGGAAATTCTGGTTCCCACACCAGCCCCACCGCATGGCCTGTCAGCATGCCCAGATTTCAGGAAGGGCTAAGCCAGGCCTGATGCTAGATGGCCCTTTGTGCTGGAGTGGCCGCAGAGTTTTGAAGGCACACGGGGCCCAGGAGCCATGGATGGAACAAATCTGCTGTGTGGGGCTGTGTTTGGGGCCATGATTCTCAACCCTTGTGTGGGCAGAGCGTGGTATCAATGCAGGCTGAGGATCTGTGGGATGGACAGACAAACACAGAGGTGAATATAGGGTTGCACAGACAGGCAGAGGGTGCATAGGATGCACAGAGAGGTAGAGGGGTGTATGGGATGCATAGACAGACAGAGAGAGGTTGTATGGGATAAACAGACAGACAGATTGGGAGTAGGATGCACAGACAGACAGAGAGATGTATGGGATACGCAGATGAACAGAGGTTGTATGGGATGCAAGATAGACAGAGGGTGTATGGGATGCACAGACAGACAGAGGGGTATTTGGGATGCACAAATAGACAAAGGGTGATGGGAAGCACAGACAAACAGAGGGGTGTAAGGGATGTGCAGATGGACAGAAGGGTATATGGGATGCACAGACAGAGGGGTGCATGGGATTCAAAGACAGACAGAGGCTGTTTGGGATGCACAGACAGACAGACCGAGGGGTGTATGGGATACACAGACAGACAGGGGGATGAATGGAATGCACAACAGACAGAGGGGTGTATGGGCTGCACAGATAGACAGAGATGGAGTATGGCATACACAGAGAGACAGAGGGGTGAATGGAATGCGTACACAGACAGATTGGTGAGTGGGATGCACAGACAGATAGAGGGGTGTATGGGATACGCAGATGGACAGAGGGGTGTTCAGGATGCATAGATAAACAGAGGGGTGTATGGGATACACAGACTGACAGAGGGTGTATGGGATGCACACACAGGCAGAGGGCTGTTTGGGATGTAAAGACACACAGAGGGTGTTTGGGATGCACAGACCGGCAGAGGGTACATGAGATGCACACACAGCCAGAGGGTGTTTGGTATGCACAGACAGAGGACTGTATGGGATGCTCAGACAGAGGGATGTATTCGATGCACAGACAGGGATAGGTTGTATGTGATTTAAAGACGGACAAAGGGGTGTATGGGATGCACAGATGGAGGCGAGAATGGGATGCACAGACAGACAGAGACGAGTATGGGATGCACAGACAGAGGGGTGTATGGGATGCACAGACCGGCAGAGAGTGTTTGATATGCACAGACAGAGGGGTGTATTCAATGCACAGACAGGGACAGGGTGTATTGGATGTAAAGACGGACAAACTGGTGTATGGGATACACAGACAGAGGAATGTTTGGGATGCACAGACAGAGGGGTGTGTGGGATGAACAGATGGACAGAAGGTGTTTGGGATGTACAGACAGAAAGAGGGTGTATGGGATACACAGACAGGCAGAGGGGTGTATGGGATGCAGAGACAGGAAGAGGGTGTATAGGATGTACAGATGGACAGATGGGTGTAAGGGATGCACAGACAGAGGGCATATGGGATGCACAGAGAGGCAGAAAGTGTATGGAATATAAAGCCAGAGAGAGGCATGTATGGGATATAAAGACAGAGAGAGGATGTCTGGGATGTACAAACAGACAGAGGTTTGTATGGGATGAACAGACAGACATAGAGTGTATGCACAGACAGATACTGGATGCACAGACGGGGGGGTGTATTCAGTGCAGAGACAGGGACAGAGTGTATGGGATGTGCAGATGGACAGAGGGGTGTCTGGGATGCACAGGCATACAGAGGGTTGTATGGGATATACATGCAGACAGAGGGGTATATGGGATGCACAGACAGAGGGGTGTGTGGGATGAACAGATGGACAGAGGGTATTTGGGATGCACAGACAAACATAGAGTGTATGGGATGCACAGACAGATAGAGGGTGTATGGGATGCACAGATGGGGGGTATATTCGATGCAGAGACAGGGACAGGGTGTATGGGATGTGCAGATGGACAGAGGGGTGTCTGGGATGCACAGTCATACAGAGGGTTGTATGGGATATACATGCAGACAGAGGGGTGTATGGGATGCACAGACAGAGCAGTTTCTGGGATGCACAGACGGATAGAGAGTTGGATAGGATATACATACAAACAGAGGATGTTTGGTATGCACAGACAGAGGGTTGTATGGAATGAACAGAGAGAGAGGTGTATTCGATGCACAGACAGGGACTCGGTGCATGGGATGTACAGACCGACAGAGGGTGTCTGGGATGCACAGACAGACAGAGGGATGTATGGGATGAACAGATGGACAGAGGGGTGTTTGGGATGCAGAGACAGAGGTGTGTTTCAAATGCACAGATAGAGGGGTATTTGGGATTCACAAACAGAAAGATGGTTGTATGGGATGCATAGGCAGAGGGGGCTATGAGATGTACATACAGGCAGAAGGGTGTATTGGATGCACAGACAGACAGAGGGTGGATGGGATGCACGGACAGACAGATGGGTGTATGGAATACATAGACAGTATCAGGAGTGATCCTGGAGTCCCTTTCGGTACCTGCAGCCCCTGGCAGTGCAGTGGAGCTGATCCCCTAGTGCGTGGGAGGGTGCGCCCAGTCCCCCACTGCCACCCTTGGCCAGGCCTAGCTCTGGGGCGATTCTTGTCTGCAGCCACTTCAGCCACCTGAGGGCCCAGGACTCCCAGTTCAGCCAATTGTCCTCCATTCCTGCGAACTGGGTGGAGGATTTCCAATCATATGCACCTGCTGAGCCTGTCCTGAAAGTGGGCTCCAGCCCCAGCAAATGCCCCCAGGGGTGGAACGCAACTGGGCCATGGCAGTCCTGCCCTCCTCTCTCGCTCCCCCCAGTTTAAATGAGAAGTAACCCCACTGGAGTCCCTGGGGCTGGTTCTCCTCTCATACACCCTGGTCTAAATCAGGAGTAACCCCACTGGAGTCCCTGGGGCTGGTTCTCCCGCACTCACCTTGCATAGATCAGGAGCAACCCCACTGCAGTTCCTGGGACGGGTTCCCCCCCAGTTACAAATATAACTTTCACTTTCGGTTTCCTTATCCTTTGCTGCCCCCGTGTGGCTATTTCCCAGCATTTTGTGTCTCTGCCACAGACTGCCTGGGTCACCTTGGGCAAGGTCCCTGAATCCTCTGTGCTCACCGTGCTCGCTCCCTGCCCCACAGGGGGTGTGGTGGATGAACACAACTTTTGGTAGGAGGTGTTTGGATACTACAGTGAAAGAAGAAAATAAGCACTGAGAGCTCCATCCATGACTAAAACCCAGGAGCCGTGACACCTCCTCTGCTCTTACGGGACCCCACACTCCTCCCGGAGTCAGGGGTAGAACCCAGGAGCCCTGCCTCCCAGTCTTCTGCCCCCACATGGAGAGGAACAAGCTGCGCTCAAGCGAAGTGCTGCATTTTGCTCAACTAGGTTTGCTAAAGCCATGACAACTATTAGTGCATGTATTAAAGAAATCCGTAAAGTCCCAACCAAGATCGGGGCCCCGTCGTATCGGGCGCTGAACAGACACACAGTGACCAACATCTGGGTCCCGTTGCGCTGGGCACTGCACAGACACATGGTTACCAAGATCAGGGCCCCGTTCTGCTGGTCGCTACACAGACACACAGTGACGGAGATCAGGGCTCCATTGTGCCAGTTGCTGCCCAGACACACAGTGATCGAGATCAGGGCCCCATCGTGCCAGGTGCTGCACAGACACACGGTGACTGAGAACAGGGCTCCATCATGCTGGGCGCTGCGCAGACAGACGGTGACTGAGAGCAGGGCCCCATTGTGCTGGGCACTGCAGAGACTCAGTGAGAGGCAATCCCTCCCCCAAATCTCAACAGAGAACAGTTTTATCTCAATTTACAGATGAAGAATAGAGGGAAAGAGAAATGAAGTGTTAGATTTTTAAAGTTATTTAGGTGCCTAATTTTGCAGAGAAGCACCCTGTGTGATTGTGCAAGGCACTGACTGTCCTAACACCTGTTCAGTGTAATTTAGCCCCTTGAGCACTTTTGATTTTCCCCAGCTGGGGATCCAGCCTCATTGATTCCAGTGGAGGGACACTGGGGATTACACTGCCACTGTGGTGTAGCAGAGCCTTCTCCTTGCCCAAGGCAGTTGCTCCGCCCTGAGCGGCCCTGGCTGTGGTCGGCAGTCTGGCTGGTTTGGCTGGGCCAGGCCCCTCTGGAACGAGTGGGGGGTCTCTGCCCTCCCCTGCAGGCCTCGTCTGGGCTCCCCATGTGTTGGCCTTTGCCAGCCTGGCCCCAGTTCCAGGAGGGATGGGGGGGATGAGATCCCTCCCAGCTGTTTGGGGGACTTTGGGCTCGTGTATGCACAGCCGTGGGGTCAGCAAAACAGGAAGTGGCCTCCTGCTCTGGGCTAGTCCCCTGTGGGGTGGCTCAGGAACAGTCGCCCTCCTGCACTCCCCATTAATTTTCAAGTGCTGACAAGCACCAAGTCAGGAGCTCGGCCTGCCCCGCGCAGCTAACAGGAAATGATGCTCGGCTCCCTTGGTCGTGAGGTGGAGGGGAACTTTCTCGCCAAGCTGGTGCATGCTGGCTGTGTGGGGCTGCTCCTGAGGAGCCTTTTCCTGCAGCTGGGCAGGCCAGGACAGCAGAGAGCTGAGAACGGGACAGGGTGGCTGCAGAGAGGACTCGCCCCCCAGTGCTTCCATCCTGGCTGGGACGTGGTGGTGAGGGGCTGGGCCTGCACCCCTCCCTGCCACTCAGGGAACAGCTTCACTGCAGGATCCGGGGCTGCAGGTATGCAGGGGATTCCTGGATCAGTGCAGATCCTGCTTGTCTGTCTGTCCGTGCAGCCCACCCATGCTTGGCTGTTTCTTTGTCGTGAGGCTGAAATTGGCTCCTTTCCCCTAGTTCCTCATTAGTGGTACTGGTTCCTGATTCCGAGAGTCGTTGCTGTTTTTCATTCCGCACTGGCAGATCAGACTTTCTGAGCCTTCCCCACCACTGTGAGGCTGAACGCGAGGACAGTTTGTGTCCATCGTTCAGCATGTATTGAACCATTCCAGTGGGTTTGCCCAGCTGGACATGACAAACTGTGTTTCTGGGAGCCACAGATGATGTATCCCCATGGCCATCTGGTTGTGCAGAATCAGCTGGCATGTGCCACTCACTGATCCAAAGCTTCTTTTCCTACACAATGTGCTGCCACAGGTCATGCCCCTTCCCACTTCCATTCTGTTAGATGCTTGAATAAGTAACTGGGAATAAGGAAACTAACTTCAACCTCATCTGTCTACCTGTCCATCCCCAACTATACCCATCTGTCTGTCTCTCTGTTCCCATCCATCTGTGTATCCGTCCTCATATACACCCTATCTATCTATCTATCTATCTATCTATCTATCTAGAAGTTTAGACTTGAAATTGGACAAAGGTTTCTGACTATCAGAGGAGTGAAGTTTTGGAAAAGCCTTCCAAGGGAAGCAGTGGGGGCAAAAGACCTATCTGGCTTTAAGATTAAACACAGTAAGTTTATGGAGGAAATGGTATGATGGGATAACATGATTGGTAATTAATTGATCTTTAAATATTCATGGTAAATAGGCCTAATGGCCTGTGATGGGATGTTAGATGGATGGGATCTGAGTTACCCAGGAAAGAATTTTCCGTAGTATCTGGCTGGTGAATCTTGCCCATATGCTCAGGATTTAGCTGATCGCCATATTTGGGGTCGGGAAGGAATTTTCCTCCAGGGCAGATTGGAAGAAGCCCCAGAGGTTTTTCGCCTTCCTCTGTAGCATGGGGCACAGGTCACTTGCTGGAGGATTCTCTGCTCCTTGAAGTCTTTAAACCACAATTTGAGGACTTCAATAGCTCAGACATAGGTGAGAGATTTTTTGCAGGAGTGGGTGGGTGAGATTCTGTGGTCTGCGTTGTGCAGGAGGTTGGACTAGATGATCATAATGGTCCCTTTTGACCTTAGATAGATAGATAGGTAGATAGATAGATAGGGTGTATATGAGGACGGATACACAGATGGATGGGAACAGAGAGACAGACCGATGGGTAGATCTATCTATCTATCTATCTATCTATCCCCCTGTCATTCTCTAGCCACCATCTGTCATCTAGTCACCTAGGGCATGTTAATTTCCACATTTGTGTGCATTTGGGGCAGGGATGGCTGCGGCTCCCACGTGTCCTCCCTGTCTGTATGCGGACAAGGACACTTGGACAGGGGCCAATGTGTTTGCCAATATCTGTGCCAGTCCTTCCTTGCTAGCCCAAGGCATACCAGATCTTGCTCCATCCAGCCCCGTGGCTAGCCTCGCCAGCAATATAGGGGTCCTGCAGTGCTGGGTGAGCTGCCCCCAAGAGGGTGTAGTGGGATGACACCCTCACCCACCCACACACTGCAGTTTCCTTGTGCCAGCTGTTTGGGCAGCACCCACGGGCAACTGAGGCCATGGTGGGAATGGGGCGCTGCATCGCAAGCAGGAAAGAAAGGGTTAACCCCCAGCGGATGCCTCGACCAGGATTCGTCCCATCTGAGTCTGGTGGGTGCCATGTGCCTCAGCCCCACGCCCACTGTCTGAGTCTGTGCCCTGCAAGCCGCTGGCCATGCCCACCAATGCACACTCATACTGCCTATGCTAGGGTTAAAGCCAGCCATGCCCTGCAGATCTGTGGTGTCCAGGGCAACTTGGAAATGCCAGCGCCGACCCAATCCAAGGGAGCGATGAGAGGCAGGGAGTTTCAAATGTGGCAGGAGAGTTAGGAACACATGATGCCTGATGCCCCGCGGGTCCTTTGAAACACCCACTCCTCAGTCCCACCACACCTTCTGCCCATCCAGCAACACCCATCACCGCTTCAGCAGACTGGGGTTTTGAACCCCAGGCCTTCAGAGCAGAAGCCCCTTGCACTGGAGCTGAAGGTGTAGTTCCACCAGGTGGTGGCAATAGAAGGCTATTATCCCATTCCATGGAGCAGCCCCCAGAGAGACTCATGCCCTGCATTAGTGTGGATCCCAGCATTAAAAAAATGTGGGAAGAACAACCATCTTGGGCCAGTAACATCATACAATACGTCTTGGCCCTATGGGAGAAGCTTGACACCCTGGGCTCATTTGCCAGGGAGAACCTTCTACACACCCAGAGCGCCCAGGACTCAGCCTATAATTAAGGGTATGATTATGTCACAGAGATCACGGGCTTCTGTGACTTTAATGGATCTCCATGACTTCTTTGGCTTCAGCCCCCTGCCTGGCCCCACTGCAGGAGTAGTAGTGGGGTTGGAGTAGTGGCCAGTGGTCAGCCACCAAGGCTGGGCAGAGGCCGGGGCAGAGGCTGGGGCTGAAGCAGTGGCCCGCAGTTAGTCACTGGGGCTGGAGCAGTGGCTAAAGCTAGGACTAGAGCAGTAGCTGGGGATGAGTACAGGGCTGGAGCAGCTGAAGGAACTAGGCCGGAGCAGCAGCTAGGGCTAGGTCAGCCCCCCAGAGCTCGGTGGGTCCAGGCTGGAGTAGTCCCCATGTTTACCCATGATAAAACCTTAACCTTACCTATCATTAAAGGGCTGGCCTCCAGGAGTTCCAACCCAGCAATCATGTTCTCTTGTTATTACCCTGCTCCAAATCAAAACTCCCAACCCGCTGGCAAGGGCCCATGAGGTGGTGTGCTGAGTGGAGCAGGTTATGAAATCTGACAACCAGAAAAGTGACAGGCACACGTGAATCTTTTAAAACCATGGAAAGCCCAAGAAAGTCTACTAATAGACCCCTACGCACCTGAATCCCAATTAGGCCTGCAGGTTGTCGAAGACTCGGAGCCAGGGATGGTCAAGACTGGAAACACCCTCACCCCAAACCAGAGAACCCAGGCTCCATAGGTGATCACCACCTTCTCTTCCATGTTTTCTACTTACCCTGGATGGACCCATTTAATAACCCATAACAGTCAGCCCGAACCGGGGCTTAAAGTCAGAGAAAACCCTCGACAATTTTCCCCGAAGTTGAGGGAAACCATGAAGTGAGAACTCCAATCAGTGCTGGAACTGGGAGTAATCAAAGAATCATGCAGCAACTGGAAAGGCCATGTAATGTTGCTCCTCAAGCCTGGTGGGACCACCTGGTCATGTATCAATTTCTAGAAGCATAATGCAGTCTCAAAATTTGATGCATACCTGATGCCTTACGTTGATGAACTTCTTGACCAGCAACGGGAAGCGGAGTACATCACTACTCTGGATCTGACAAAGGGGTAATGGCAGATCCCCTTCACAGAATCCAGGGAAAAGACAGCTTTTTCCACCCCCTTTCAGTTCCGAACAATGCACTTTGGGTTGCATGGGGCTCCGGAGACATTCCAGCGGCAGCAGACCGAATCCTCCAATCCCCTAGCCAATATGCTGCCGCGTACCTAGATGATGTCGCAGGTATCTACAGTTGAAACTGCCAAGACCACCTAAAGAATGTGACGGCCATGTTACAATCCCTCCAGGAGGCTGGCCTGACAGCAAATCCTGCTGAATGTCACTTGGGCAAGGATGAAACAACCTGCCTCGGGTACACTTTAGGAAAAGGTACGGTGCAACCCTTGGTCAATAAGGTCCAGGCCCTCCAGACGTGCCATGCCCCTTCCTTGAGGAAACAGGTACACCAGTTTTTAGGACTAGCTTGGTACTACTACCGATTTATTCTGGTTTTCTCAATCATTGTGGCCCCTCTCACTTATCTGCTGTAGAACAGCTGCCCACACACGATCTAGTGGACCAAAGCTTGTGAGGAGGCTTTTCAAGCCCTGAAGAGCCTGTCTTGTACAGCCCTAATTTCACCAAGGAGTTCCTGCTACAGACTGATGCATCGGATGTGGGTCTAGGAGCTGTTTTGTCCCAGGTGGTGGGAGGTGGTGACCCTCTTGCCAAATTCCAAGTCTCCTGGAGTAGTAGGGGGTTAGGGAATCAGCACAGTCTCTTAAGGACTGTACACTGAACGCCACTGTATCCAGCGCTGTGGCCTTGCCCAAGGGTGTTAAACTGCCCATTATCTGCACCAGACCCCATCGGGTTAGATAATTCTCGGGGTTTTCATTGGGCTCCTGGGTTGTGGCTACAGCTGATGCTATAAAATTGCCCCTATTTGCTCTCCAAAAAGTCCCATTAGTCAATATGCTATTGTTCTCGTCGACTCTAATCCTATCTAGGACCCGCCAAATCTCTGAAGCCACACAGACGCCCATCAAGCGGCAGACTTCAATGGCTTTCAGCTCTTCCCTTATAGCAAGCAAAAATGCATTAGAACACCATCTAGAGAAATTGTCCTTTTTTAGGGGTCCCAAACTATCAGCCATGCTTTTAAGTCAGCGGCTGATACAGGAACAGTGGTAACAGTTGTACTTCCCCCTCCCTCTGCGGGTGTTGTGACTGTAGTTCATCGTATGGCTGAGATAGGGTTTTGTTCAATAGGTTTCAATCCCTGGGGCTCATCCCATATATCTCTATTCCAAGCTTTACAAGGGTCCCATTCTCCTTCCCACTCATGGATCTCACCGTATTGGGCTTGGTCCCATTGTCCTTCCGTCACAGCCGCTGCTTAGCGGGTGGCAAATCCTAATTTTGTTTTAAGATGCTTAATAATAGATTCACAGTGGTTGTGATGGGCAGGGGCCCACCCTTGTTCTAACGTTAATTTCTTTTTCATTCCCTATAAAACCTGATTCTCTCTTTGTATTTTATCTTTTCCCTCTATTGGTTAAGATAATCCCCTCTCTTTTATTTTAACTTCTCTTAGGGTATCTTTGAGAATGTCTAACTGGCTTTGAACTCCAGCGGCCAGTATTTTCCATTTATCAGTTTCTCCTTCAGATACATCAAGTTTCTCATGCAGTGCAACGTTCTCCTCCTGGCAGCTAGCCAAACGAAGGAATGCCTCTTGCATGCTTCTTATAATAGCCAGATTGCAGCCGAATCTCTTTTTATCCGGGTTGATGGCCTGTAGACCAACAGATATTTTGCCAATCTATCTTCCAAAACAGCTATAGTATGGACATCGGCTAATGCTTGTTCAGTCCATGGGCTGTGCCCAAACTTTTGCAAAATTGTCTTAAAAGGAGTCAATTCCTGTATGAATGGTAATTTTTTCTGCGCTTCTTGAGCTTTGTCCTTAGGGGACCTTTTGCCTAAACATATTTCTTTATAAATCTCTTTTCCCTCTATAACACTTCTGTGCCCATGCTCATGCTGGGACTTACACAATACAAAAGTCTATACCCACTAAAAACTCTGCCTGACGGAGCAGGAGGGGGAAATGCTAAGCCCCCTACCTTTTGGGCTCAATCCTGCTACGGCCGAGGGTATATTCACCTATGCAATTTTTCCCTGATATATGGGTAGGAGCGAGGACTCTAATCCTCCCCCTTATGGTCCAGCACCTCTACAACCAGGGGTGTATATACCTGGACAGTTTGTATATATCTTATCTGTATAGTTATCCCCGACAGATGGGTCAGAGCGAGGATTCTAATCCTCCCCCTATTGCCCAGCACTTCTATGACTGGGGGTGTGCACACCTGAATGATTTATCACTTTATATGTATGGTATACCTTTTAGCAATATTTAGCAGTATTTTCAACAATCACAGTGCATGTCTTCCCCCTTTTGCAATTCTCCACCAAAAATGTTATGCTGATAAGAAGCACACAGGATCTTTTTCGGGGGAAAAGGCAATACGCCGCCTTTATTGAAGATACAACAATTAGCATATGCATTCAATCACACCCCACACACACACACACTGTCCCTCCAGTCGATGTTATAGTTACGAGTCCAGAGTCCGGATCAACCTAGTGGCCAGCTAGGTTGATCAGAAGTGGGGAGGAGCCGGGTTCCGTTGACGCGGTGCTCTGGGGAATTCTTGGCAGGACGAACCCAAAGTTTCATGGCAAGGCACCCTGTTTATATAGTGATTTTCCTTCACTGGGACCAATGAGTTTTGCACCATCATGCTGTAATCAATTGTTGTTTGACGAGTGTTTGTTTTCTTAAATTGTCCTTCACATTCTTTACATCATAAAAAGAAAAGGAGTACTTGTGGCACCTTAGAGACTAACAAATTTATTTGAGCATAAGCTTTCGTGAGCTACAGCTCACTTATTACAAGTACTCCTTTTCTTAATACAGACTGACACGGCTGCTACTCTGAAACCATTCTTTACATCATGTTCCTCAGGGAGTTATCCCATGCTGGTTTTGATCACAGCTATCTTGTCCCCATTGATAGGTGACTGTCTCATCTTTAGAGTCGTCAATCTGCCCTCTGATGCTTCAAAAGGGGCGTGTTGCAGCATCCTGGCACCCTTGCATCTGTCTTTGGCTCCTCCCTAGACCATCTGGTTCAGCGATGGCCTTCACACTTATCTCTTAACCTGCACATTCCTCATTCACACACACAAAATTAATTTACACAGAACATTTTGAACAGGAACATCAAATTGCAATGCAAAAAAAAGGAACGATCATGACATTCCTTTCCTTATTTTAAAATGCTAAACCTACAACAAATTGGTGATCCTCAAAGGATCTGTCACTGCCTTGAAATCAGTCCAGACACAGATTCTGGCTGATGGCCCATTACGCCATTTCTTTCTGCTATTCAAAAAGGGTGGCTGGCAGAATATGATCAAATCATACACCAATACATTTAATACATACTATATTATTATTCTTTATCCTTCATTCTGAATGATATAAAATACAAACATAAAATCCTACTACTACATCAGCAGCTGCTGCTCTCCTGCCCTCTCCTTACGCAGCCCGGGGGGTGCACGGGGCAGAGGATCAGTAGTCCAGTGGGAGAACGAGCAGCAATGCCAGCTGCTTTGTGCATCCAGGTGGGACAGTTTCCCCATGTGGGTGCAGGAGGGGGATGCAGGAGTTAGGACCTCAAGAGGGGAGTGCAGGGAGTAAGAGTGAAGGGGGTACAGCGAAGGGGTTGGGGCACAAGACAGAGGTGCAGGGTTTGGGGTGAAGGGGGCACAGTGCAGGGGTTAGGGGTTCAGGAGGGAGGTGCAGGGGGTAGGAGTGAAGGGGGTGCAGGTATTAGGGGCACAGGAGGGGAGTGCAGGGTTCAGGGTGAGGGGGAATGCACAGTGCTGGAATTAGGGGCTCAGAAGAGAAGTGCAGGGTTTAGTGGTGAAAGTGACACAATACAGGTGTTGGGGGAAGGGAGGGTGCGGAGCCTGGGGAGCCCATGGGGGACCAGCGGCAGTGGAGGGACACCATGCCCCTGGGGGCCAGGGACACCAAAATGCAAGTTTGCCCAGGGTGCCATTTTCCCTAAGCCCGGCCCTGTCTATAGCTGTTGGGATTGGCATCTGTCGGCTTTAAATAAAATACCGCTGCTTAGCATGCGTTTGTAAGGGGAAAGCTCAGCTTGTACAAATGGAAATAACATGGTGTTTGTCCGAGCCCAGATGGTTTAATTTTCACTTGCTAAAAGAGAAACTAATTTCCACTGCATCCTCTTTGCTTAGGGGAATGAACGACCTCGGAGTCCAGGATCCTGTTTTGGGGCTTGCCTTGAGAATTTGATTGCTTAGAAACATCTGTAAGGCATTCTCTTAGTGCAGCCAGCCGGCAGCTGTAACACCTGCTGCTAGCAGGCCAAATGCAGGCTGTTAAATAAAAATAAAAGGAGTACTTGTGGCACCTTAGAGACTAACAAATTTATTTGAGCATAAGCTTTCGTGAGCTACAGCTCACTTCATTGGATGCATTCGGTGGAAAATACAGTGGGGAGATTTATATACACACACACAGAGAACATGAAACAATGGATTTTGTCATACACACTGTAAGGAGAGTGATCACTTAAGATGAGCCATCACCAGCAGCGGGGGGGGGGGGGGGAGGAGGAAAACCTTTCATGGTGACAAGCAAGGTGGGCCATTTCCAGCAGTTAACAAGAACATCTGAGGAACAGTGGGGGGGAGAAATAACATGGGGAAATAGTTTTACTTTGTGTAATGACTCATCCACTCCCAGTCTCTATTCAAGCCTAAATTAATTGTACCCAGTTTGCAAATTAATTCCAATTCAGCAGTCTCTCGCTGGAGTCTGTTTTTGAAGTTTTTTTGTTGAAGGATAGCCGCCCTCAGGTCTGTAATCGAGTGACCAGAGAGATTGAGGTGTTCTCCGACTGGTTTTTGAATGTTATAACTTTTTATGTCTGATTTGTGTCCATTTATTCTTTTACGTAGAGACTTTCCAGTTTGACCAATGTATATAGCAGAGGGGCATTGCTGGCACATGATGGCATATATCACATTGGTAGATGCGCAGGTGAACGAGCCTCTGATAGTGTGGCTGATGTGATTAGGCCCTATGATGGTGTCCCCTGAATAGATATGTGGACAGAGTTGGCAACGGGCTTTGTTGCAAGGATAGGTTCCTGGGTTAGTGGTTCTGTTATGTGGTGTGTGGTTGCTGGTGAGTATTTGCTTCAGATTGGGGGGCTGTCTGTAAGCAAGGACTGGCCTGTCTCCCAAGATCTGTGAGAGTGATGGGTCGTCCTTCAGGATAGGTTGTAGATCCTTGATGATGCGTTGGAGAGGTTTTAGTTGGGGGCTGAAGGTGATGGCTAGTGGCGTTCTGTTATTTTCTTTGTTGGGCCTGTCCTGTAGTAGGTGACTTCTGGGTACTCTTCTGGCTCTTTCAATCTGTTTCTTCACTTGAGCAGGTAGGTATTGTAATTGTAGGAATGCATGATAGAGATCTTGTAGGTGTTTGTCTCTGTCTGAGGGGTTGGAGCAAATGCGGTTATATCGTAGAGCTTGGCTGTAGACAATGGATCGTGTGGTGTGATCTGGATGAAAGCTAGAGGCATGTAGATAGGAATAGTGGTCAGTAGGTTTCCGGTATAGGGTGGTGTTTATGTGACCATCACGTATTAGCACCGTAGTGTCCAGGAAGTGGATCTCTTAGATTCATAGATTCATAGATACTAAGGTCAGAAGGGACCACTCTGATCATCTAGTCCGACCTCCTGCACAGCGCAGGCCACAGAATGTCACCCACCACTCCTATGAAAAACCTCACCCATGTCTGAGCTATTGAAGTCCTCAAATCATGGTTCAAAACTTCAAGGAGCAGAGAAGCCTCCCTCCAGTCAACCATGCCCCATGCTACAGAGGAAGGCGAAAAACCTCCAGGGCCTCTCCAATCTGCCCTGGAGGAAAATTCCTTCCCGACCCCAAATATGTCAATCAGCTAAACCCTGAGCATATGGGCAAGATTCACCAGCCAGATACCCAGGAAAGAATTTTCTATAGTAACTCAGATCCCATCCATCTAATATCCCATCTCAGGGGATTTGGCCTATTTACCCTGAATATTTAAAGATCAGTTACTTACCAAAATCCCATTATCCCATCATACCATCTCCTCCATAAACTTATCGAGTAGAATCTTAAAACCAGATAGATCTTTTGCCCCCACTGCTTCCCTTGGAAGGTTATTCCAAAACTTCACTCCTCTGATGGTTAAAAACCTTCGTCTGATTTCAAGTCTAAACTTCCTGGTGGCCAGTTTATACCCATTTGTTCTTGTGTCCACATTGGTGCTGAGCTTAAATAATTCCTCTCCCTCTCCTATATTTATCCCTCTGATATATTTATAGAGAGCAATCATATCTCCCCTCAACCTTCTTTTAGTTAGGCTAAACAAGCAAAGCTCCTTAAGTCTCCTTTCATAAGACAAGTTTTCCATTCCTCGGATCATCCTAGTAGCCCTTCTCTGTACCTGCTCCAGTTTGAATTCATCCTTTTTAAACATGGGAGACCAGAACTGCACACAGTATTCTAGGTGAGGTCTCACCAGTGCCTTGTATAACGGTACTAAAACCTCCTTATCCCTACTGGAAATGCCTCTCCTGATGCATCCCAAAACCGCATTAGCTTTTTTCACAGCCATATCACATTGGCAGCTCATAGTCATCCTATGATCAACCAATACTCCAAGGTCCTTCTCCTCTTCCGTTACTTCTAATTGATGCGTCCCCAGCTTATAACTAAAATTCTTGTTATTAATCCCTAAATGCATAACCTTACACTTCTCACTATTAAATTTCATCCTATTACTATTACTCCAGTTTACAAGGTCATCCAGATCCTCCTGTATAATATCCCGATCCTTCTCCGAATTGGCAATACCTCCCAGCTTTGTATCTCTTGTGTGGACTGGTCCAGGCTGAGGTTGATGGTGGGATGGAAATTGTTGAAATCATGGTGGAATTCCTCAAGGGCTTCTTTTCCATGGGTCCAGATGATGAAGATGTCATCAGTGTAGTGCAAGTAGAGTAGGGGCATTAGGGGACGAGAGCTGAGGAAGTGTTGTTCTAAGTCAGCCATAAAAATGTTGGCATACTGTGGGCCATGCGGGTACCCATCGCAGTGCTGCTGATTTGAAGATATACATTGTCCCCAAATGTGAAATACTTATGGGTGAGGACAAAGTCACAAAGTTCAGCCACCAGGTTAGCCGTGACATTATCGGGGATACTGTTCCTGACTGCTTGTAGTCCATCTTTGTGTGGAATGTTGGTGTAGAGGCTTCTACATCCATAGTGGCTAGGATGGTGTTTTTAGGAAGATCACTGATGGATTGTAGTTTCCTCAGGAAGTTAGTGATGTCTCGAAGATAGCTGGGAGTGCTGGTAGCGTAGGGCCTGAGGAGGGAGTCTACATAGCCAGACAATCCTGCTGTCAGGGTGCCAATGCCTGAGATGATGGGGCATTCAGGATTTCCAGGTTTATGGATCTTGGGTAGCAGATAGAATACCCCAGGTCGGGGTTCCAGGGATGTGTCTGTGCAGATTTGTTCTTGTGCTTTTTCAGGGAGTTTCTTGAGCAAATGCTATAGTTTCTTTTGGTAACCCTCAGGGGGATCAGAGGGTAATGGCTTGTAGAAAGTGGTGTTGGAGAGCTGCCTAGTAGCCTCTTGTTCATATTCCGACCTATTCATGATGACGACAGCACCTCCTTTGTCAGCCTTTTTGATTATGATGTCAGAGTTGTTTCTGAGGCTGTGGATGGCATTGTGTTCTGCACGGCTGAGGTTATGGGGCAAGTGATGCTGCTTTTCCACAATTTCAGCCCGTGTACGTTGGCGGAAGCATTCTATGTAGAAGTCCAGTCTGTTATTTCGACCTTCAGGAGGAGTCCACCCAGAATCCTTCTTTTTGTAGTGTTGGTATGAAGGTCCCTGTTAATATGTTGGTTAGAGGTGTGTTGGAAATATTCCTTGAGTCAGAGACGTCAAAAAAAGGATTCTAGGTCACCACATAACTGTATCATGTTCGTGGGGGTGGAGGGGCAAAAGGAGAGGCCCCAAGATAGGACAGATTCTTCTGCTGGGTTAAGAGTATAGTTGGATAGATTAACAATATTGCTGGGTGGGTTACGGGAACCACTGTTGTGGCCCCTTGTGGCATGTAGTAGTTTAGATAGTTTAGTGTACTTTTTCTTTTGTAGAGAAGCAAAGTGTGTGTTGTAAATGGCTTGTCTAGTTTTTGTAAAGTCCAGCCACGAGGAAGTTTGTGTGGAAGGTTGTTTTTTTATGAAAGTATCCAGTTTTGAGAGCTCATTCTTAATCTTTCCCTGTTTGCTGTAGAGGATGTTGATCAGGTGGTTCCGCAGTTTCTTTGAGAGTGTGTGGCACAAGCTGTCAGCATAGTCTGTGTGGTATGTAGATTGTAATGGATTTTTTACCTTCAGTCCTTTTGGTGTGATGTCCATCTGTTTGCATTTGGAGAGGAAGATGATGTCTGTCTGTATCTGTACGAGTTTTTTCATGAAGTTGATAGATTTCCACTCTATACGGCTAAATTCAGAGCCTTGCATAATGACAGGTTTCAGAGTAGCAACCGTGTTAGTCTGTATTAGCAAAAAGAAAAGGAGTACTTGTGGCACCTTAGAGACTAACAAATTTATTTGAGCATAAGCTTTCGTGACCTACAGCTTACTTCATGGAATGCATCCAATGAAGTGAGCTGTAGCTAACGAAACTTATGCTCGAATAAATGTGTTAGTCTCTAAGGTGCCACAAGTACTCCTTTTCTTTTTGTGAATACAGACTAACACGGCTGCTACTCTGAAAGGCTGTTAAATGTTTCTGAACTGGCATGCCATTGCACTTCATGCACTGTCACTTTTTCAACAAAAGCAGGGAGGAAAAAAGTCTGTTTATTTGGAGGAAATATTCCCAGACAGTTAGTAGATAGCAAACATGCAAGGTGGGTGAGATAATATATTTTATTGGATCAACTTCTGCTGGTGAAAGAGAATAGCAAAACTTGTATCTGTTGTCTCTTTCACCAGCAGAAGTTAGTCCAATAAAAGATATTAACTCACCCACCTTGCCTCTCTGATATCCTGGGACCGACACAACTCCAGCAACACCGCAAACAGTAGATAGCAGGGGAGTTAATAGAAATAACTTAAAAAAACTAAACAAACAACCCAAAATCCCAACCACAAAGGGAAAATTATTTCAGTGTCTAAACGTGGAGAAACATCCCAAGCAAATTTTTTTCTTGGCTTTCTTCCAGAATTTCAGCATTGCTACACTGCTAAAGGGTGCTTGGGGAGCTGGCATTCCCAATTGAAATCACAGGCACTGTGTCAACAAAAGGGAATCAAGAGTCCTGCATTTGCTCCAGTAAAAGTTGCTGATCTCTGATCTGCTAAGAGAGTTCTTCCAAGAAGTGTGTGTCTTTTCCAAACATTGATGTGTTGCTTTGCTTTTAATGGGATGGTATCTAGAGAAGGATTGGACCAGATTTGATTTCAGAAACGCATGTTTTTGCAGAAGAAAAAAATAATATTTTGAAGAAAATGTGTTGATTAAAAAAGTCTCAGATGGAATTTCCCTGTTGGTAGAAAATTATAAACAGCTGCCCATCTTGGCATGAGCTGTCCACTTTGGATAGTGGGTTTACTGACAATATTACATGTTGGTGGTTAAAAACAATGCTTTCAATGAGATTATTTTCCATTTTTTATGCAATCTGGGGGGCTTCACCCACCCAAACACCCAAGCATAGGGGCTCTGACCCATCCACCCCACTGGGGGCTCTGTCCCTCCCCATGGACCCCACCAGAAGACTTACAAACCCAGCATCTGCACCTCCTGGGTCTTTCCCCACAAGGGCTCAGTCCACAGGTGCCCCTACTCCACCCATGGTTGAAGGGAGAGAGTCGTTGGGTGAGCAGTTATTTCCCTTCTCATCCCTTGTCTCCTTGGGTTCTCCATAGTTCATCAGCTCGTGTCCAGCCCTGAGGCCAGGGAGAGCCACCCTGCCAGATGCTGGGAGCCCATCGCCCACACTGCAGCACTGCCCTGCTCTCAGCTGTCCTGCTCCTGCACGTTCAGGCTGCAGTGACCGGTAAGGAGGCTCTGTCCTTAATAGTGCTGGGTGGTCATAGGGCCCCATCTGGCTCTCACATATGGCAGGGACAGACTGCCCTTGTAATGCGCTGGGCTCGGAGGTCAGAGCGCAGGATCTAGCGCTCACTCATACGCACAGTAACATGTAACACACTCCTTCATCCATCCATCCCCCAAATCCATCTGTCCATTCCCATATACACCCCTCCATCCGTCCCATCCTTTCTTCCATCCAACCCCCCACATCCTTCCCTCCATTCCCATATACACCCCTCCATCCGTCCCATCCTTTCTTCCATCCAACCCCCCACATCCTTCCCTCCATTCCAATACACACCCCTTCATCCATTCATTACATCCAGGCATCCCCATACACACTCCCCTCCATCCATCCATCATCTATCCCGACACCCCTTCATCCTTCTCCATATACACTCCTCCTCCATACATCTGTTATCTCCCCAATCCATCAATATACATCTCTTCCATCCATCTCCCCCATTCATCCATCCCCATACACACCCTTCCCTCCATTCATTCATCCCTATAAACATGCCTCCACCCTTCCCTCCATCTCCCTCGCTCACAGCTCTCCCTGAGCCCCTCTATCTGGTATCTGCCGGGGTCTCCGGGCTGGGTGGTGGGGCTGGGGGCTGGGCTGTGTGAGAGGTAAAGCCACTTCCCCACCGCTCCCCTCTGACCCCAGGCTTGTAAGTTGTCTCTCTGGCCCTTTCTCCAGTGAGGTTCCAGGTCCTTGTTCCCACCAGCCCCCTCTCCGCCCCACTGGGGGGTACCGTGCTGCTGACCTGCCACCTCTCCCCAGCGCTCAGCACCCAGGCCATGCAGGTGAAATGGAGCCGGCCCCAGCAAGGCCAGGACATCCATGTGTACCTGCAGGACGGGAGTGAGGTGCAGGGTGAGAGGTACTGGGGCAGGATGGAGCTTCTGCGGGACGGGATCCAGAGTGGCAGCCTGGCCCTGCAGATCTGGAACCTCACCCTGCGGGACGAAGGGTGCTACCTCTGTGACTTCCAGTCCAACAGCACCGTTGGCAATGCCACACTGGAGCTCCGTGTGACGAGTGAGTGATCCCGGGGCAGGGAGAGGCCAGATTCAGCCTACGTGGCTCTGGGGCGAGGGGGATGGCCCAGGGGGCCGAGGGGCAGGGGACACCATCCCATGCAGCCTGCTGCAGTCACAGCCAGAAAACCTCCCCCAATGACTCCTCCATTGAGCCCAGCTCTCCTGGTTGAGCTAGAGCCGAGCCTGTGGGGCAGAGATGTCCAGGCTGCATGTAAGGACCCCGAGGGATGTGGGCTCCACCGCAGCCCGACAGAGCCTCTTTCTATAAAGAACACCCTGCAATGGCAGATATGTGCCCCCTATTGCCAGTGTGGATGTCTCAGCTCCAGTGCCCAGCCATCGGCTTGCCCTCTCCCTGTGTCTGCTGGAGTAATGAGCCCCAGCTCTCAGAACCCCACTCCCCAGCGCAGTCCATAAGGGGATCAGGAATGAGGTTAGCATGAAATCAAGGGAGAATTCACATCAATTTCACTCCCCCAGGCGCCGGCTCAGACCCCCTCCTCCACGTGGGTGGATACGACGGCAAGCAGATGAATGTGATGTGTCTTTCTGTGGGGTGGTACCCAAAGCTGAAGGTGCTCTGGAGAAACGGCCGCAGGGAGAGACTGACCCCATCTAAGGAGGAAAAAATCTCGAGAAACCGGGGCCTCTTTGATGTCTCCAGCTCCGTGGTAGTGACTGAGCACTCAGACCCAACGCTGATCTGCACCATCAGACCCGGCTCACCTGGCCCGGAGAAAGTCTCTGCCATTCTTATCTCCAGTGAGCTGCTAATGGAACCAGGACACAGACCTGGGTCCAGATTGGCACTGATAGACTGTTGGGGCAGTGATTGTCTCCTTCTGTGTGTTTGTGCAGTACCCGGCATGACGGGGCCCTGATCTTGATCATGTGTGTCTGTGCAGCCCAAGGGGGTCCTGATCTCAGTCACTGTGTGTCTGTGCAGTGCTCAGCATGACAGGGCCCTGATCTCAGTCACCATGTGTCTGTGCAGCGCCTGGCACAAGGGGGCCCCAATCTCGGTCACCGTGTGTGTCTGTGCAGTGCCCAGAGCTATGAGGCCTTGACCTCAGTCACCGTGTGTCTGTGCATATCCAATTATTTTGTTTGTTTATTTGCCTTTGCATGTTGCAGAAGACTAACATGAGGTCTCTTCTTTCTTGCTTTTGCAGATGAGTTTTTCCCCCCAGTCTCCTCTTGGAAGGTTGGCCTCTTCTTGTTCCTGTCGGTTTGTGTTTGCCTCCTCTTCTTGCCTGCCTGATACTTATGGAGGGTTCAAAGAGCAAAAAGGAAATCCTCCAATTTAACCACAAAGAAGTGATGGATCCTTCGATACAGAGGAAAGGAAATTACAGTCCTACGTGGGTATCAATTGTTATAAAGCAACACACCTGGTCTGCTCCTCCAGCTAGCATTATTTTCATTATATGTATTACAGATACACTTACGTGGTCCAACCAAGATCAGGGCCCTGTAATGTCAGATACCGCACAGACACACAGAGACTGAGATCAGAGTCCCATCACGCCAGGCACTGCAAAGACACACAATGACAGAGATCAGAGTCCCGTCATGCCAGGCACTGCACAGACACACAGTGACTGAGATCAGAGTCCTGTTGCCCTGGGCGCTGCACAGACACACAGTGACGGAGATCAGAGTCCCGTCACGCCAGGCACTGCACAGACACACAGTGACTGAGATCAGAGTCCCATCGCCCTGGGCGCTGCACAGACACACAGTGACGGAGATCATGGCCCCTTTGTACCGGGCGCTGGACAGACACACAGTGACTGAGATCAGAGCCCTGTCACGCCAGGCACTGCACAGACACACAGTCACTGAGATCAGGGTCCCATTGTGCCGGGCACTGCACATACACAGTGACAGAGATCAGAGCCCCGTCGGGCTGGGCCCTGCACACACAGTGTTAAGTTGTCCAAGGTAACAGATGTCCAACACAGCCAACTACTTACAATTATTTATGAAAGGCAGGGAAAATTAAAGGCAGACTGAATTAGTCCAAACACACTGACCAACCAATGCCACCCAAGGAGTGTGCTGAGAGCGTGACTGGTAAATAAGAGGAGAATGGAATCAGAAAGGAATGGAGCAAAACTGGGCTTGTTGAAAATTTGGCTTAATTGGTGGACAAAATAATGAGGGGAGAGGCTGTTCCCCCATCATTCTCTTTTGGGGTCCTGAAAAAGTGTCTTTGGTGGGGAGTCACAATGGCAGAAGCTGAGTGGACTGGAAAGAGTCAGGCCTACCAACATGTCTGCCACCCCCACCGTCTCCTGGTAGCCCGGGATCTACCATTACACCATGGGGCCTGTACCGTCCTGATCCTGAGTGTGGTCCTAGCCAGACTGACTCAGACGACACTACCACCTCCACTGGCTTTGACTAAATCCTGAAGAGCAGCTGGGATATGAGACTTGGGTCTTTGCTGCCCCCCGGCCCACCGTGTGTCCTTTTCCTTCCCTCCTTATTATTTCTCTGTCCTCTTCCTCTTCTTTTGCCTTCTGTTTAATAAGAGTCTGTCTTAGCTGCCCAAGACTGAATATTTTGCAATACTGCTGTGAGCCCGTGACCAGAGAGGCAGCTAAAAGCAATGCCCTAAACTGGCCCAATGCTGTTACAAGGTCTCGGAGTGGCTGATGGGACCATGTGCTTGGCCTGTGTTTCTCCAACAGTGAGTTTGTGAGTGCGAGTTAACGCTTGAGACAGAAGCTGCATTTTCTCTCTCGGCTGTTCTTTCCTTTCCTGTCTTGAATGTGTTTGTCTTGTTTTGTCTTAAAGGAAGCAGGAGCAGATTCTAGCAACAATAGCTTCAGCCCATCTCAGCTCAGCTTTTGTCTATTCCCGCAAATGGACAATTTAATACCCTCTGTAATACCATCTGAAGGATTGTCAAACGGCCAGAACTCTCTCCAGCGAAAGGGATGTTGTTACAACAAAAATCTCCCTTAATGTTTACATTTCAAAGGCTGGACCATTTCCCCTTCTTTCGATGTATCTTTAATAAAAGGTTACAGTGATTTTCAAGGGTGGTCATTGCCATGGGATTAAGCAGGCCGAGGTCTCTGTCCTCGGAGTCCCAGCCTGTGTTGAACTGTTTCGTGTTGGACAGTGACAGGGTCACGCTAACACCTTGGACTCTCTGGCCCCATTTCTTCCATCAAAATTAGCACAGACATGTGGGAACTGAAGCTATGGGTATGTCTACACTACAAAATTAGGTCCAATTTATAGAAGTCGGTTTTGTAGAAAGCGTTTTTATACAGTCGATTGTGTGTCCCCACACAAATGCTCTAAGTGCATGTAGTTGGCGGAGTGTGTCCACAGTACCGAGGCAACCGTCGACTTCCGGAGCGTTGCACTGTGGATAGCTATCCCACAGTTCCCACAGTCTCTGCCACCCATTTGAATTCTGGGTAGAAATCCCAGTGCTTGATGGGACTAAAACATTGTCACGGGTGGTTCTGGGTACATATCGTCAGGCCCCCCTTCCCTCCCTCCTTCTGTGAAAGCAAGGGCAGACAATTGTTTTGCGCCTTTTTTCTTGAGTTACCTGTGCAGAAGAACCAGCGGAGCAGGGGGGACAGCAGAGCAGCTCACAGCAGGAGTTTGCCTGGGACTGGTAAGTATCCGAGTGTGTGTGTTTGCTTGCTGAGGAAGTATCCGAGCGTGTGTTTGCTGGGAGGGCAGGGAGAGAGCCTGAGTGAGTGTCTGATTGGCTGCTAGCCTGCAGGGGGCGGGCATTAGGGTGTCTGTGTGTTTGCGTCAGGGAAGCCTGGCTGTTTAAAAATAGCCAGAGCCTCGCGAACCAGCTGAGCGGCAGCTGAGCAGCGGGGACAGCAGAGCAGCTCACAGCAGGAGTTTGCCTGGGAGTTCGCCTGGAGTGAGCCCAGTGAGGCTTACATCTTGCCAACGTCTCTGAGGAAGCTCATAGTAGGTAGGTGATATGGAAGGGGGGGGTTCAGCTGTTGTGACCTGCACTGGATGTGCCATGTTTGTCTTTCTTCCACAGGACAGAAGCGACTTTGTCTGTACAAAGTGCAAGCTGGTCTCCATATTGGAAGAGAAGATTGAAGGTCTGGAGCAACAGGTAACGACCCTGCGTTGTATACGAGAGACTGAGGATTTTCTGGACCAAACTCAGGATAGCCTTCTAGGGGCACAAAGCTCTAAAGATATAGAGCAGGTTGCACAGAGGAGCCAAGAGGCCAGTGAAGAAGCTTGGCAACATGTGACCTCCAGAAGAGGTAAGCAGAATGTCCGGGTTCCAGTAACACAGACACAGGTAACTAACCGCTTTCATGTTCTCTCCACAGGTACCAATGCAGAGAGTGGACCAGATGATATGTCTGGGGGGAGAAAGCAGAAGGAGACCCCGCTGGTTGGGAGACATGAGATGCGATGTCCTGAGGTTGGGGGTTCCACGACCACCACTCCCAAGAGGAGAAGGCGGGTGGTGGTGGTCGGGGACTCTCTCCTCCGGGGGACTGAGTCATCTATCTGCCGCCCTGACCGGGAAAACCGAGAAGTCTGCTGCTTGCCAGGGGCTAAGATTCGTGACGTGACGGAGAGACTGCCGAGACTCATCAAGCCCTCGGATCGCTACCCCTTCCTGCTTCTCCACGTGGGCACCAATGACACTGCCAAGAATGACCTTGAGCGGATCACTGCGGACTACGTGGCTCTGGGAAGAAGGATAAAGGAGTTGGAGGCGCAAGTGGTGTTCTCGTCCATCCTCCCCGTGGAAGGAAAAGGCCTGGGTAGGGACCGTCGAATCGTGGAGGTCAACGAATGGCTACGCAGGTGGTGTCGGAGAGAAGGCTTTGGATTCTTTGACCATGGGATGGTGTTCCATGAAGGAGGAGTGCTGGGCAGAGACGGGCTCCATCTTACGAAGAGAGGGAAGAACATCTTTGCCAGCAGGCTGGCTAACCTAGTGAGGAGGGCTTTAAACTAGGTTCACCGGGGGAAGGAGACCAAAGCCCTGAGGTAAGTGGGAAAGCGGGATACCGGGAGGAAGCACAGGCAGGAATGTCTGAGAGGGGAGGGCTCCTGCCTCATACTGGGAATGAGGGGCGATCAACAGGTTATCTCAAGTGCTTATATACAAATGCACAAAGCCTTGGAAACAAGCAGGGAGAACTGGAGGTCCTGGTGATGTCAAGGAATTATGACGTGATTGGAATAACAGAGACTTGGTGGGATAACTCACATGACTGGAGTACAGTCATGGATGGTTATAAACTGTTCAGGAAGGACAGGCAGGGCAGAAAAGGTGGGGGAGTAGCACTGTATGTAAGGGAGCAGTATGACTGCTCGGAGCTCCGGTATGAAACTGTGGAAAAACCTGAGTGTCTCTGGATTAAGTTTAGAAGTGTGTGCAACAAGAGTGATGTCATGGTGGGAGTCTGCTATAGACCACCGGACCAGGGGGATGAGGTGGATGAGGCTTTCTTCCGGCAACTCACGGAAGCTACTAGATCGCATGCCCTGATTCTCATGGGTGACTTTAATTTTCCTGATATCTGCTGGGAGAGCAATACAGCGGTGCATAGACAATCCAGGAAGTTTTTGGAAAGCGTAGGGGACAATTTCCTGGTGCAAGTGCTAGGGGAGCCAACTAGGGGGAGCGCTTTTCTTGACCTGCTGCTCACAAACCGGGTAGAATTAGTGGGGGAAGCAAAAGTGGATGGGAATCTGGGAGGCAGTGACCATGAGTTGGTTGAGTTCAGGATCCTGACGCAGGGAAGAAAGGTAAGCAGCAGGATACGGACCCTGGACTTCAGGAAAGCAGACTTTGACTCCCTCAGGGAACAGATGGCCAGGATCCCCTGGGGGACTAACATGAAAGGGAAGGGAGTCCAGGAGAGCTGGCTGTATTTCAAGGAATCCCTGTTGAGGTTACAGGGACAAACCATCCCGATGAGTCGAAAGAATAGTAAATACGGCAGGCGACCAGCTTGGCTTAATGGTGAAATCCTAGCGGATCTTAAACATAAAAAAGAAGCTTACAAGAAGTGGAAGGTTGGACATATGACCAGGGAAGAGTATAAAAATATTGCTCGGGCATGTAGGAAAGATATCAGGAGGGCCAAATCGCACCTGGAGCTGCAGCTAGCAAGAGATGTCAAGAGTAACAAGAAGGGTTTCTTCAGGTATGTTGGCAACAAGAAGAAAGCCAAGGAAAGTGTGGGCCCCTTACTGAATGAGGGAGGCAAGCTAGTGACAGAGGATGTGGAAAAAGCTAATGTACTCAATGCTTTTTTTGCCTCTGTTTTCACTAACAAGGTCAGCTCCCAGACTGCTGTGCTGGGCAACACAAAATGGGGAAGAGATGGCCAGCCCTCTGTAGAGATAGAGGTGGTTAGGGACTATTTAGAAAAGCTGGACGTGCACAAGTCCATGGGGCCGGACGAATTGCATCCGAGAGTGCTGAAGGAATTGGCGGCTGTGATTGCAGAGCCCTTGGCCATTATCTTTGAAAACTCGTGGCGAACGGGGGAAGTCCCGGATGACTGGAAAAAGGCTAATGTAGTGCCCATCTTTAAAAAGGGAAGAAGGAGGATCCTGGGAACTACAGGCCGGTCAGCCTCACCTCAGTCCCTGGAAAAATCATGGAGCAGGTCCTCAAAGAATCAATCCTGAAGCACTTAGAGGAGAGGAAAGTGATCAGGAACAGTCAGCATGGATTCACCAAGGGAAGGTCATGCCTGACTAATCTAATCGCCTTTTATGATGAGATTACTGGTTCTGTGGATGAAGGGAAAGCAGTGGATGTATTGTTTCTTGACTTTAGCAAAGCTTTTGACACGGTCTCCCACAGCATTCTTGTCAGCAAGTTAAGGAAGTATGGGCTGGATGAATGCACTATAAGGTGGGTAGAAAGCTGGCTAGATTGTCGGGCTCAACGGGTAGTGATCAATGGCTCCATGTCTAGTTGGCAGCCGGTGTCAAGTGGAGTGCCCCAGGGGTCGGTCCTGGGGCCCGTTTTGTTCAATATCTTCATAAATGATCTGGAGGATGGTGTGGATTGCACTCTCAGCAAATTTGCGGATGATACTAAACTGGGAGGAGTGGTAGATACGCTGGAGGGGAGGGATAGGATACAGAAGGACCTAGACAAATTGGAGGATTGGGCCAAAAGAAATCTAATGAGGTTCAATAAGGATAAGTGCAGGGTCCTGCACTTAGGATGGAAGAATCCAATGCACCGCTACAGACTAGGGACCGAATGGCTCGGCAGCAGTTCTGCGGAAAAGGACCTAGGGGTGACAGTGGACGAGAAGCTGGATATGAGTCAGCAGTGTGCCCTTGTTGCCAAGAAGGCCAATGGCATTTTGGGATGTATAAGTAGGGGCATAGCGAGCAGATCGAGGGACGTGATCGTTCCCCTCTATTCGACACTGGTGAGGCCTCATCTGGAGTACTGTGTCCAGTTTTGGGCCCCACACTACAGGAAGGATGTGGATAAATTGGAAAGAGTACAACGAAGGGCAACGAAAATGATTAGGGGTCTAGAGCACATGACTTATGAGGAGAGGCTGAGGGAGCTGGGATTGTTTAGTCTGGAGAAGAGAAGAATGAGGGGGGATTTGATAGCTGCTTTCAACTACCTGAAAGGGGGTTTCAAAGAGGATGGCTCTAGACTGTTCTCAATGGTAGCAGATGACAGAACGAGGAGTAATGGTCTCAAGTTGCAATGGGGGAGGTTTAGATTGGATATTAGGAAAAACTTTTTCACTAAGAGGGTGGTGAAACACTGGAATGCGTTACCTAGGGAGGTGGTAGAATCTCCTTCCTTAGAGGTTTTTAAGGTCAGGCTTGACAAAGCCCTGGCTGGGATGATTTAACTGGGACTTGGTCCTGCTTTGAGCAGGGGGTTGGACTAGATGACCTTCTGGGGTCCCTTCCAACCCTGATATTCTATGATTCTATGATTCAGACGCCATACCACAGCAAGCATGGAGCCCGCTCAGCTAACCGTCACCGTATGTCTTCTGGGTGCTGACAGACGCGGTACTGCATTGCTACACAGCAGCAGTTTATGCCTTTTGGCAGCAGACAGTGCAGTATGACTGGTAGCCGTTGACGTAGTCCTGGGTGCTCTTTTAACCGACCTCGATGAGGTCAGGGGCGCCTGGGTAAACATTGGAGTGACTCAGCCAGGTCATTTCCCTTTTAAGTTTCGTCTCATGGCGATTGAGTCCTACCGGCAGTGCACTGTCTTTTAATTAGCAGCCAGCAGTAGACGATGGCCAGTAGTCATACTGCACTGTCTTCTGCCGAGCACCCAGAAGATGACAATGGCTAGCGGTCGTACTGCAGTTTGCTGCCAGCAAGATGTATAAAGATAGATGAAGTGGCTGAAAACAAGAAATAGACCAGATTTGTTTTGTATTCATGTTCTCCTCCCTCCGTGAAATCAACGGCCTGCTAAACCCAGTTTTGAGTTCTATCCTTGAGGTTTGAGTTCTAGCCTTGAGGGGGCCATTCAATTTCTCGCAAAGCCACCCCTTTTGTTGATTTTAATTCCCTGTAAGCCAACCCTGTAGAATAAGGCTGCCCTCCCCAGAAACCTTTTGCAAAGGCTTTGGGAGTACATCCAGGAGAGCCGTGAATTCCAGGGCAAATTAATCATTAAACATGCTTGCTTTTAAACCATGTATAGTATTTTAAAAGGTACACTCACCAGAGGTCCCTTCTCCGCCTGGTGGGTCCGGGAGGCAGCCTTGGGTGGGTTTGGGGGGCACTGGCTCCAGGGCCACGGTGAGAAACAGTTCCTGGCTGTCGGAAAAACCGGTTTCTCAGCTTGCTTGCTGTGAGCTATCTACAACCTCCTCCTCCTCCTCATCATCGTCTTCCTCATCCCCAAAACCTACTTCCGTGTTGCCTCCATCTCCATTGAAGGAGTCAAACAACATGGCTGGGGTAGTGGTGGCTGAACCCCTTAAAATGGCATGCAGCTCATCATAGAAGTGGCATGTTTTGGGCTCTGACCCTGAGCGGCCGTTCGCCTCTCTGGTTTTCTGGTAGGCTTGCCTCAGCTCCTTAAGTTTCACGTGGCACTGCTTCAGATCCCTGTTATGGCCTCTGTCCTTCATGCCCTGGGAGATTTTGACAAATGTTTTGGCATTTCAAAAACTGGAACGTAGTTCTGATAGCACGGATTCCTCTCCCCATACAGCGATCAGATCCTGTACCTCCCGTTCGGTCCATGCTGGAGCTCTTTTGCGATTCTGGGACTCCATCATGGTCACCTCTGCTGATGAGCTCTGTATGGTCACCTGCAGCTTGCCACGCTGGCCAAACAGGAAATTGAAATTCAAAAGTTCGCGGGCCTTTTCCTGTCTACCTGGCCAGTGCATCTGAGTTGAGAGAGCTGTCCAGAGCGGTTACAATGGAGCACTCTGGGATAGCTCACAGAGGCCAATACTATTTAATTGTGTCCCCCCAAATTCGACCCAGCAAGGCCGATTTCAGCGCTAATCCCCTTGTCGGGGGGTGGAGTATGGAAATCGATTTTAAGAGCCTTTTAAGTTGAAAAAAAGGGCTTCGTTGTTTGGACGGGTGCAGGGTTAAATCAATTTAATGCTGCTAAACTCGACTTCAACTCCTAGTGTAGACCAGGGCTATGTCTACACTACCGCGGTAAGTCTACGCTATGCAACCTATGCTACGCAACTCCAACTATGTGAATAACAATGCTGGAGTTGATGTACCTTAGGTCAGGTTACCGCAGAGTCTACACCGTGGGGGGTCAACAGGAGTTTCTCCCCTCGACTTATTGTCGGCGGTAGAGTACAGGGGTCGACTGGAGAGCAATCTGCTGTCAATTTGGCAGGTCTTTACTAGATCCATTAAATCGACTGCTGGTGGATTGATCTCAGAGCGTCAATCCCTGCTGTAGCGTAGACCTGCCCTCAGATATAGGCCCCTTTGGCAAGCGCAGGGTCATGGCATAGTGCCATGGACTTTCCCAGCATCCTGACCCGGCTGCTGTTAGAGTAGAATCTCAGAATTTGAAACACCTCAGAAATGGAGGTTGTTCGTAACTCTGAAACGTTCGTAACTCTGAACAAAACGTTACGGTTCTTTCAAAAGTTTACAACTGAACATTGGCTTAATACAGCTTTGAAACTTTCCACAGAAGAAAAATGCTGCTTTCCCTTTATTTTTGTAGTAGTTTACATTTAACACAGTACTGTTCTGTATTTGCTTTTTTATGTTTTGGTTTCTGCTGCTGCCTGATTGTGTGGTTCTGGTTGCAGTTGAGGAGTGTGTGGTTGACCAGTCAGTTCGTAACTCTGGGGTTCATAACTCTGAGGTTCTACTGTATCTCCATGGGGTGTGGGGAGGAGGAAGTCTCTGTCCCCTGCATCCACTCCTTATAGGGCACTGAAGGGGCTTAGCGCCTAACTGTTCCCAAGCAAAAAAGTAAAGTTAACTGACTACTAGGTTGTCCCCAGTCTCCTAACATGCATCCGATGAAGTGAGCTGTAGCTCACGAAAGCTTATGCTCTAATAAATTTGTTAGTCTCTAAGGTGCCACAAGTACTCCTTTTCTTTTTGCGAATACAGACTAACATGGCTGCTACTCTGAAACCAGTCTCCTAACAGTTTCTTAGCGGAACGATGCCATCTCCTGGGGGCTGAGTGCTTCTCCCCCAGCAGCTGCCCTACTACATCAGGCCTGTTTCTCCGCGCTTCCTGCAGAGAGGCAGAGTTCTGTCTCCCTTCCTTGCCAGCCAGCCCTGAACTATGTCTCTTTTTGTCTATGGCTGCCACTTCCTTCATTCACTGCTAGATGCGTTTTTTAATCTATCTCCTTTTGCACAGTCTAGTAGCCTTAAGAAAACTCAGCCAGGCTTTCTTTGCACAATTCCATTTCCCTGGCATTCTCACATAGGGTTACCATAGTTCAGGTTCCCAAAAAAAGAGGACACTGCTGGGGTGTGTGTGTCTGGGTGTGAGCTGGAGGGGGGTACAGTTGGGGGTGCTTCAGGAGGTATCTGTGGCAGGGTTCTCACTGGAGGCAGGGGCTGTATCACTCCCTGTCACGGTAGCAGGGCAGCTGGTGCAAGCTCAGGATGCAATGCCAATCATCAGTCAGCGCCTCCCAGCGGGACTCCCTCCCCAGGGCTGGGAACCTAAGCCTAGGTGGGTGGATCTGGCAGCTGTTGCTTGTCCGGGAATGGACCAATCAGCTGCAGATGTAGGGGAGGGACCAATCAGAAAGCAGACCAATTTCTGAGCAGCTGGCTTGTCTGTTCTGCAAAACCCCTGGAGGTTGCCTGTTATTGGAAAAATCCACCTGGACAGAGGAAGGAGGCTCAAAAAAGAGGTTTTGTCTGGGAAAACCCGCATGTATGTTACCCTGATTCTCACCAGACCCTTTGGGGACAAATCTCTGATCCCAAGCAGACTCCATTTTTCATAAAGAAACTTTCTTTCCATAGAATATTGCCCACTAAGCTACAGACCATGATCAACAGTGTCTTTGGTTTTGCGCACTTTACCCAGCCCGCCTTTATATCTTTTTTAATAACTGTAACTTACCATTTAAGGTACAATGACCTGTTAATGCTTAAAATGAGTACTTCACTTTTCCTTTCTTGACTGCAGAGCATAGTATTATCTTGGATTTTGGAGCATACGTCATAGAACCTTCGTCCTTTTGGTTCCTTAGTCCGTAGTTCTTGTCACTCCTTCGCAAGCTCCATCATGACTTTCAAATTCCAGCCTATTTAAGGGTATTTTAGTCTCCACCTCCTCATTTTTTAGAGCATGTTTTATTGCTTTGTCAGTCATCTCATTTCTGGGTATTCCAATACGTGGCAGAATCCATGTTATTTGTTATACAGACAACTGCCTGCATTGTTTCTGGAGTGAGGAACATTATTTCATTTATGATGTTATTTCTGCTTTCCGAAGTCCCTTTTCCAATTGTCATTTTGCCTGACAAGGAATCAGATAAAATTACAGCTCTGGTCAGCATAGGCCGCAGGTATAATAGTCCAGAGGATGCTAAGCCTTCCCTGGCACAGCCGCCACGGACCTGCTGCGGGACACCTGGGCTATGGTGGCCCCGCCTGCATTCTGCCTCTTCCCCTCCCTGCTCGGCCCCTTCGCCAAGGCCCCCATTTCCCACCTCTGGCCAAGTCCCTCCTCTCCTCCAGTCCCCCCCACCTGCTGCTCGTTTGTCCCAGCAGGTGGTGGGGGCCTCGCGGGGGAGGAGGGAGGAGAGGAGGAACGCGGTGAGCGGTGGCGGAGAGGGGCCGAATGGGGAGAGGGCCGAGCAGGGGCAGGGCCTGGGGTGGAGCGGAAATAGGGCGGCGGTGGAGTGTGAACCGGTCTGTGAGCAGAAGAGGCAGGACAGAGAGCTAGCCTCCCCCAGGGGAAGCTTTACCAGTCACCCATGCCGGCTAGTTGCACATCTTTACCCAGCTTAGTGCCAACAATATCCTGATTAGATCAGCTGTCGGAACGATCACAGGTTTCGGTTTAGATTTCTGGATTCCAAGGCTAAGGACGCAGAAGGCTGTTTCCACTCTACCCGTGATGTCATCTTTGGATCCATCTCTATAGATTTGGCAAAGCTCAGCCCTGAACTGAGCCACATTCTCACCTTTTATTCTCCCTCCAGGCTTGGCATTGGCTACCGGTGCAGCGAGGAGAGGCTAGCTGGACCCAGAGACTCCCTTTAACCCCTTCTTTGCTGGTGTGGGGCCTCTCTCTGTGCCATCACAGGCAGTAAGTGGGTTGTGGTCAGTTTCAGATATCACCAGACCTCGAATAAATAAGGACCTGGAACTTTTTACACCTATAGGCTATGAGCAAAGCCTCCTTCTCTGGCCGAGGGGAAGAGAAGGAACAGGGAGTGAGGCTACAGTTCTAGCGTGGCTGGGCCCCCCACTTCTACCCAGATTCCAGCACTCCTGTGGAGGCCCCCAAATTGGCCGGGGCTCCTGGGCATGGTCCCCATTAATCCACCATTGGCTTGGAGCTTCTGATCATGTTCTTCTATGGTTCAAAATGTCACCTATGTAAACCTTGGTACCCTCTACACCATTCAAAATGTGTTGCATTTTCCAGTGAAACATTGTGGGTGCTGAGCACAGCCAAATCTGCGCAGTCTGTCTCCCAGATAGAGCGCTGAATGTGCACAGACATCGGGTCTGTTTTCCACTTGGCAGAACCCTTCTGACGCATCTGGTGTATAAAAATATCTGGCATCATTCACCTCCACAAAGACGTCTCCCCTTTGTAGGTAGTAGGAAAAGTTCCCTTTTTATGTATTGATTTAATTGATTTAATCCTGCATAAGCCAAGGGTTCTGTCTTGCCTACAGCCACCGGTATGTGATTAGTCCTGCCGTGAGTGCCAGGGACTGGACTAGATGACCTCCCGAGGTCCCTTCCAATCCTATGAGTCTGTAATTCTATGTGTACACACTCCTGGTTCTTCTGTTTGATCTGTTTCCCAGAGCAATGAGCTTAGCCTTTGCCTTAGGGTGACGGGAATTTTTCCAGGGATGTGACTTGTAGGGTGGTTGGGCTCTTTCAGCTTTATTGTATACTGTATCCCCTGGAAGATGTCCTCAAACTCTTCCTCAATTGTTTTGGTCCCCTGCTGCTCCAATGAGAACCCTCAGGGCTTGCCATGCTCCTAACCCAATGGTTCTCAACTGCCAGCCCATGGGCCGCTTGCGGCCCAATCATCACAGAGCTGCGGCCCATGTAATATCCTCAGGGCCATATGAGTAGTATTGGATGCGGCCCACAATGGTAAATAGGTTGAGAACCACTGTTCTAACTTAACAGCGCACACTCTTTTCCCCAGCACTATTACTAATTGGATCCTTTCCAGTTTGTTTTTTACCCATACAGCCATAGGAGCTGAGTTTTACTTTTTCCCAGGGGTACTCCATACCTGCTCTACCCTGAGGCCCCCATTTCACCCCATCCCCTGAGACCCCACCCTCACTCCGCCTCTTCTCACCCTTGCTCAGCCCCCTCCTCCAAGGCTCCTCCCTCGCTCTGCCTCTTCCCAGCCCCACTCAGCCCACTCCTACGAGGCCCGTGCCTGCCTGCCACTTGTTGCTCTCTGTCCTTCCACAAGTCTCTCCCCGAGCTGCCAAATACCTGTTTGGCAGCATCTCCAATCAGCTGTGCCTGGTGGGTGCTGCGCACTCATTATTTTTTTCCTGTAGGTGCTCCATCCCCAGAGCACCCACGGAGTCAGCACTTATGCATACATCCAGTTTGCATGTCTCTTAGTGCGGGTAAGCTCAGCTCCGTAAGCCCTGAGTTGTACCCGTTTTTCTTCTGCTGCCCGGGGGCTTTTCTGTCAGTGTTAATATCACTGTTTCTGGGACCACAGGGCTCGTGCACCTGCATTGAACTTAAAATGAACAAATGTCACATTTGCTTTCAGGGTGACAGTCCCATCATTTTCTGCTGCAACGCGGTTCACTGTTCCTCTGAAGAATACCTCTGCACTAGTGGTACAGTGGCTGTCCTCTCTATCCACGCTGTGCACATGCTACTGCTGCTTGCAAATTTTTGTAAACTGATGTAATCTATTGCCATTCTTGCCTCATTTTCCATAGGCTGGGCATTGTCTTGGCTTGTTCTGGTTGTCACAGCATGTGCAGCTCTGCATGCCGGTCTTCTGGACTCTGACTTTGAGCTCCACATGTCTCTCTCTGATTATGGTCTCTTTTCCTTTAGTATTTTAGATTCTCTGTCACATCCACAGTGTCAGAGCACACTCCACCTCCATAAGCTTCATTCTGCACTGCCTCCTTTCTGTTGTTTGACAAATCGTAATGGCCTTGCGACAGATTCATGCTGGGTGTTCCAGTACTGTCGCTCTGAGTTTTTTGTCTTAGATCCCAGTCAAGATCTGGTTCTCTTATCAGGGACTCTGTTAGCCCCCGATGGGCGGTTGGTATCGCAGGCCAGGGGAGGCTGAGCCTCCCCAAATGACCAGGCATGGCCCCACCCACGCTCCACCCTGAAGCCCCCTCCTGCTTCCCTCTCTTCTCAAGCTCCTTTTCCCCAAAGTGGGCAGAGGCAGAGGCTGGGGCTGGGGCTAGGACAGCCTGGCCAGCAGCCTGGGACTCAGGGCAGCTGGGTCTGGTGCTCTGGCCCCCCAGCACTGGGGCAGTCCAGTGCTCCGAGGCTGGGGCCAACCACCCAGCACTCCGGTGCTGGGTGGGGGGTGGAAGGGGTGGAGGAGAGGTTGGGCCTCAGGCACAAGGACTGGGGCTGTGGGGCTAACTTCCCCAAACGCGCTGCTCATGTAGCCCCCTCAAAATTACAAGATTGCCTGGTCAGCCTCAGATCAGCCACAAGCTCTTCTATAGTTTCACCTTCTTTTTTGAATGCTCAGATTAAAAGCTTCTTTCTCCTATGGTTCATTTTTTGGGGAGTGCCACCCACCACAAACTTCTGTAACCCAATCTGATAATCAGCCTCCTCTGCATGCACTAAGGCATCTGTCAAACACATCAGGTGCTTCAGGACCTGCTATTGGCATTCACATCCCCCCCCCCTTTTAAATCAAGGGAGATTCACTGTGTAATTCTCCAGACGGAACAATTTCTGCCTTTGAAATTAACAAACTGCCTCTCTCAGGCCTGTGATCTCCTTTCATTTGTCCCCCTGTCCATCTGTCTCTAGAGGACGTGGCCCTGGAGCCAGACACAGTTCACCCCAGCCCAACGGCTCGGGGAGATTGGACATTTACTCCTGCGTCCTGGGCTTTGACAGCTACCTGTCAGGGAGACGTTAGTGGGAGGTGGAGGTGGCAGGTGCAAGGGGCTGGCTCTGGACATTACGAGGGAGTCTGCCAGCAGGAAGGGCTGGTTCAGTTTCAGTTCCAGGCAAGGCACTTGGGCCATCCAGTTCTCCATGGGCCAGTAGAGGGCAATCAAAGTGTAGTGGAGACAGCTAGACACGCCCCAGAGACCTGGCAAGATCAGAGTGTAACTGGACTATGAAGTGGGGACCATGTGCTTCTATGACACTGACCTCATGGCTCCCATCCATGTATTCACTGCCTCCCTTAAGGGAAGAGCTGTCAGTTCCTCTGGGTCTGGTCTGTAGGGACCTCCCTTAAGCTGTGTCCCTGAGCCTCTCCCAGCCAGATCTCCGCACATGGAAACCTGCTGATGCATCATAGGATCAGAGGCAACTATCTGGATTTCAGGACAGCCCTGTTTCAATGCACGTCATGCCATAAATGGGCAGATGGCTGTGTTTGCTTACTATGAAACCTCACGGGAAGGCTGTTTTCCCACTGCAGGAATGGAAATAAACCTGCTTTTAATGAAATAGAACGTTGGAAACAAGTTCTATTGAGTGCAGTTGTACCATCCCCCCCAATCCAGATCATCAGCAAAGGTCAGACACCCAGCTATGTGCGGTACAGATGCCTGGTTCCCAGGGGGTGAGATCCCCAGAGACTGGTCAGACTACCAGTTTTTCTTTCTCTTTTTTTTTTCCCTGTCATTTTTCCAAAGCTGGAGAAGTTTTGAAAAGTTACAGAATGGAAAAAGGAAAAAAAAAATTTTCTAGATATTATGTTATTATTTATGTTTTTGGGGTAGTGTCTGGGAACCCCAGCCATGGGCTAGGACCCCACTGTACTAGGTGCTGGCCAAACACAGAACAAAAAGACAGTTCCTGTCCCACAGAGCTAACAATCTAAATAGAAACAAAGAAAGCTCCATGGATGCCATTTGTTCCTTGCATTCAGTGTCAAGAGAGGGACCAATAGGGAAGAAAAAAAAAAAAACTTTGAAATTTCCAAATAGTCCAGAAACCTAAATGAAAATTTCAGTTCAAGACAAAATGAAAAATGCATCGGATTGAAATTCCCCACTCAGGAACCTAGCTGAATAAAACACTTTCCTGCCTCCCCAAATGATGGTTTGGATGAACTCCCATTTTCTGGTGGGAAAAGGGTTAGGTTAGACCATTCCCAGCAGCAAAACTCGTGGTGCTGTTGTCTATTATCTGCATTGTGTCAGCAGCTGAGAGCCCAGCCACTGGGCGAGGCCACACAGGCCTGAGCAACTAGCAGAGAGAAGAGCTTTGTGCAGTGACGGAAGCTCTGATGTGGTTCCACACTAATAACTCACAGACATGAACATGTGTGGGTATGTTTACGGTGGGAGGGATTCCCCTGATCTTATAGGCATGAGTCCACAGCTGGAAACCAGCCCTTGGGCTAGCCCCATGCCTGCATTACCTTCCCACAGTAAACCCAGCAAGGGTCAGGCCCTGCTGGTGTAACTCATGGGCAGAATATCTAGGGCTGAGTTATACACAGACCTGCATCAAACAGCCTGTTTATTCCCACCCTCCTTTCCCCCCACCCCATCTGCGGGACCTCACTCAGCTCAGGCCAGCAGGATCATAGGTCACATTGAAAGAGGAGGGTGGAAAGAAAAAGTAGTTACCCCACTTCACACATCAATTGACAGTTGGTTTAAAACAAACAAAAGGAAATATTTCTTCACACAACACACAGTTAACCTGTGGAACTCTTTGCCAGAGGATGTTGTGAAGGCCAAGACTATAACAGGTTTCAGAAAAGAACTAGATAAGTTCATGGATAGGTAGGGCTGGTGTCCATAGCCTCTGTTTGCCGGAAGCTGGGAATGAGCGACAGGAGATGGATCACTTGAGGATTACCTGTTGTGTTCATTCCCTCTGGGGCACCTGGCATTGGCCACGGTTGGAAAACAGGATATTGGGCTAGATGGACCTTTGATCTGACCCAGTATGGCCGTTCTTATGTTCTTACAAGGGTGGGAGAGGTAAGAGTGCTGCAGTGTATCACCCAGATGTCTCTGGCAGAGCCAGGAACAGACCCACATCTCCAGGGTCCCAGCCAAGTGCCCTTTCCACCAGGCCAGTGATCTCCTCACTCCAGCTGGCCCCTGAATCTGGCACTGGGGCTCTGTTAGACCCTGACTGTAGTGGTGACGGTCGTCACTGTCCCAGAGCTCTCTGCTGCTCACATTCTTTGCGTCTCTGTTCATGGAGCCTTTTCCAACAGGCCCAATTCAACATTTCCTGCCTAGCTCCTCCAGGCAGGGCTAGCGATTACAGACATTGGGCAAGATCCCCAGCTGGCGTCAATGGGGCCAGATTCCGTGCTGGTGTCAATGGGCTGTAGCTCCATTGGAGTCAATGGGGCCAGATCCCCGGCCATAGATGCCAACTTTCTCCAGGCATGGGGGTTGCTCAACCCCCTGCTTTGCCTCAGGTCCCGCCCCCACCCTTCTTCTTCCCCTTCCCCCAAGCCCCCACCCTCATCCTGCCTCTTCCCACCCTGCCTGTTTCCTGCCTCTACCCACCCAGTTCCACCCCCTCCCCTGAGCACACCCCATCCCCACTCCTCCCACTTCCTCCCAGAGCCTCCTACCTGTCATGAAACAACTGATCACAGTGGGCGGGAGACGCTGGGAGGGAGGGGGAGGAGTTGATCAGCAGGGCCGCTGGCGATGGGGGGTGCTTGAGGCGAGGGGGGAGCTGGCTGCCAGTGGGTGCTCAGCACCCACTAATTTTTTTCTGTGGGTGCCCATAGAGTCGGTGTCTATTCCCCCAGCTGGTGTCTGTTGGAGTCAATGGGCCAGATCCTGAGTTGGAGTCAATGGGCTGTAGCTCCATTGGAGTCATGGTGCCAGACGCCCCAGCTGATGTAAGTTTACCAGAGCTCCATTTCTGTCGATTAGGCCAGATCCTTAGCCGGTGTAAATCAGTGTTGCTTCACTGGAATTAATGCCAGTTTACATCAATTGATCTGGCCCAGTAATTTCTGCTCTGTAAAAATGTATTATTTGTTGCCAAGGTCAAAGTGACTGAATGGTTCAAGGTAATACAGTAATAAACATACCGACCTGATTCTCAGCTTGTTCACCCCTGTGTAAATCAGGAGTAACCCCACTGGAGTCACTGGGGCTGATTCCCTTCCATTTATACAGCGTAGCTTCTGCTGGCCCCACGTAACTATTTTCCAGCATAGTGACTCTCTGTCCAAAACTGCCCATGTCACCTGAAGCAAAGTCCCTGAAGTCTCCATCCCCTCTGTACCTTGGGGGTAACCATCACTCCCTGCCTCAGAGGGCGTGGCAAGGGTGAACTCATCAATGCATGAGAGATGTTCAGATACCACAGTAATGGGAACCAGAGAAGCACTGAGAGCCCCATCTATGACCAAAACCCAGGAGCCCTGATTCCCAGTTGCCGCCCCACCCCCTGCTCTAACCAACTAGATCCCACCCCCTCCTAGAGCCAGGAATAGAACCCAGGAGTTCTGGCTCCCAGCCCCCCTCGCTCTAACCCACTAGACCCCTACTCCCCTCCCAGTGCTCAGCCAGGGATAGAACCCAGGAATTCTGGCTCCTAGTCTGCATACAGAGGCAGAAGCCCCAGCTCTTGTGCCTTTCTGGGGCTGCATTCTGCTCAGCTGCCTCGTTATCTCAACACAGGGGATTAGCTCTCTCCTGGCAGGGTTGCCATGTCCCGAGCGAGCGCGATTAGAGGTGACCTGTGACTGGGAAGAAAGTCCACCCTCCTTGTTCTGTTGCACTTTGAGTTATTTTCCAGGCAACCAGGAGCCCCTTTGGGGGGAAGAGAACTGAACCCAGCAAGGTGGGAAATTGCCTGGTCCGCAGCCCCAAACCATATTCCAACTGCCCAGCACTGCTGAGGGCTCGGCCGGGCATCCAGCCTTATCTCCGCAGACGCTTCAAGGGCTGGGAACATAATGGGGATTTGATAAGCAGCCCTCAGAGGATCTGTACGGGCCAGGAGGGGCAGACAGCAGCTGGGCCTGAGCAGGTAGGAAGGAAGGAGGTGAGTGCTGGGGCCTTTCAGATGTAACAAGCAGGCACAATGCCAGCCAATATCAATGGGGGTTATCAGCGATTTGTAGGGGGGAACCTTGTGGGTCAGTGGATAGGGTACTAGACTGGGAAGCAGGACTCCTAGCGTCCTTCCCTGGTTTGGGGAGGGGAGTGTGGCCTAGTGGTTAGAGCAGGGGAGTTGGGAACCAGGACTCCTGAGTTCATCCCTGGTTTGGGAAAGGGAGTGGGGCCAAGCAGGTTAGAGCAGAGGGGCTGGGAGTCCTCTGTGTTATCATAGCTAGTCTGTCTATGCCTCAGTTTCTCCTCCATAAAATGAGGATAGTGGTCCCTCTTCTTGTAGGAGGGTTGTGGGGATTATTTAAAGTTGGCTAAGGGGGTTCAGATAGTCCAGCAATGGGGGAGGAGTGACTCAGAGACATGCCTATAAGTACAGTAGAAAGGACAATCCCATTTGGGGTGGAGGGACAGAGATTGGAAGTTATCTCTGGCAGACTCTTTTTCCAGAGCAGAGATTCTCCTAGAACAAGGGTGGGCAAACTTTTTGGCCCGAGGGCCACATATGGGTGGGGAAATTGCATGTGGGGCCATGAATGTAGGGCTGGGCAGGGGGTTGGAGTGCGGGAGGGAGTGCGGGATGCGGGAGGGGGTGTGGTGTGCAGGAAGGGGCTCAGAGCAAGGGGTTAGGGCATAGGAGGGGTGCATGGTGTACAAGGGGGCTCAGGGCAGGGGGTTGGGGTGCAGGAGGGGTGCAGAGTGTGGGAGGGGGCTCAGGGCAGGTGGTTGGGGTGCAGAAGGGGTGTGGCAGGGGGTTGGGGTGCAGGGTACAGGAAGGGTTTGGGGTGCGGGCTCCGGCCCAGCGCGGCTTACCTGGAGCGGCTCCGGGGTGGCAGCGGCATGCAGCAGGGCTAAGACAGACTCCCTGCCTGCCCTGTCCCCAGGCCATGCCGCTCCCAGAAGCTGCTGGCATCACATCCCTATGGCCCCTGAGGGAGTAGGGGCAAAGGGCTCTGCGCACTGCCCTCGCCTGCGGGTACCTCCCCCAAAGCTCCCATTGGCGGTGGTTCCCGTTCCTGGCCAATGGGAGCTGCGGGGGACGGTGCCTGCAGGTGAGGGGCAGTGCACAGAGCCCTCTGCCCCCGCTCCTCCAGGAGCCGCAGGCGTGGGACCCGCAGCACCATGGGGGTGGCAATCCCACGGGCCGCATCCAAAGCCCTGACTGGCTGGATCCGGCCTGCGGGGTGTAGTTTGCCCACCCCGTCCTAGAAGGATCCACTCCGGACAACAGCTTTCCCCCTGGTTGGTCACGGCAGATCCCATATTCCCCTTTGGCTGCTCACATCTTAGCCGTCCTCATGGGCTCTGATTCCTTGCTGGGTTATCCCAAGATGAACGTCTACAGAGAAAAAGGTAACTGCTCCAGCGTGGTTCCCAGGGCATCAAAGAACCAGACCCCTGTGGGTGCTAGTGTGACTTCATGGGGCACTACACACCAGTTAGCCACACGTTGAGATACCCCATCCTCCCATCCACTCCTGGGAAATGGAAGGTTCCCACTGGCCTTTGCTACCCTTTAGTGCCCATTATACAGTATAGCTGCCCCTTCCCCACCCCTCACCCTCTGCTGCCCCTAGTGCCCATTATACAGTATAGACGCCCTTTCCCATCCCTCACCCACTGCTGCCCCCAGTGTCCATTATACAGTATAGTCTCCCCTCCCTTCCCCTCTGCTGCCCCTAGTGCCCATTATATAGTATATCCACTCCTTCCCCACCCCATCCTCTGCTGCCCCTCGTGCCCATTTTTCAGGATAGCCACCCCTTCCCCACCCCATCCTCTGCTGCCCCTCGTGCCCATTTTTCAGGATAGCCACCCCTTCCCCACCCCATCCTCTGCTGCCCCTAGTGCCCATTATACAGTATAGCCACTCCTCCCTCTGTGCTGCCCCTAGTGCCCATTATACAGTATAGCCGCCCCTTCCCCACCCCTCCCTCTGTGCTGCCCCTAGTGCCCATTATACAATATAGCCGCCCCTTCCCCACCCCATCCTCTGCTGCCCCTAGTGCCCATTATACAGTATAGCCGCCCCTTCCCCACCCCTCACCCTCTGCTGCCCCTAGTGCCCATTATACAGTATAGCCGCCCCTTCCCCCTCACCCTCTGCTGCCCCTAGTACCCATTATACAGTATAGCCACCCCTTCCCCACCCCTCACCCTCTGCTGCCCCTAGTGCCCATTATACAGTATAGCCGCCCCTTCCCCCCTCACCCTCTGCTGCCCCTAGTACCCATTATACAGTATAGCCACCCCTTCCCCACCCCTCACCCTCTGCTGCCCCTAGTGCCCATTATACAGTATAGCCGCCCCTTCCCCACCCCTCACCCTCTGCTGCCCCTAGTGCCCATTATACAGTATAGCTGCCCCCTGCTACCTCTCACACTCTGAGATCTGGGGATACCAGTCCTTTCCCAAGTCTCTGACTGTACATTTTAAATTTTCTATTGAGAATCTCTGCCCAGGTCCCTCTGTCCTTTGGTATTTTCCATAGCCTGAGAAAGCAGAATGGAGAAGCTCTTGCCTGAGCAACTGCAATAGCATTTTCTGCTCCTATCTATAAGCTTAGGCTCTCGCCTGCTGGGTTGTCTCTCTCCACAGAGGATGTCGCTCTGGACTCAGATACAGCTCATCCCAATCTGGCCCTTTCCAAGGACCGAAGAAGTGTGACAGCAACAAAGACAGAACTGGCTCTGGCCAACAACCCAGGGAGATTCAACGTTTACTTGTGCGTGCTGGGCTCCGATGGCTATGAGTTGGGGATGCATTACTGGGATGTGGAGGTGGCCGGCACAGGGGGCTGGGCTCTGGGCATCACCAGGGAGTCTGTCAGCGGGAAGAGATGGTTCAATTTCAGCCCCAAGCAAGGCACGTGGACCATCTAGCTCTGCAGGGGCCAGTACAGGGAAGTCACTGCAGAATGGAGCCCGCTGGACCTGCCAAGATCAGAGTGTATCTGGACTATGAAGGAGGGGTTGTGTGCTTCTATGATGCTGACACCATGGCCCCCCTCCATGCCTTCACTGCCCTCTTTACGGGGAAGATCTACCCATTCTTCTGGGTCTGGACTGTAGGGACCTCCCTTAGACTGTGTCCCCCAAACCCTCCAATAACTGAGGACACAGTCTAGAGGCTGCTGCCATTTCTGACCACATTTCGTCTCAGCCAGAGATTGAAGCATGAACACCGTGATGCGTCTGGATTTTAGCCCATGAGGCAGCATCTCCCTTAAATACCTCTGCGCTGCCTGCCACGCTGCCCCTTGTGCATGGGAAATGCTCCCTAATAAAACCCAAGCAGCTGCTACCTTCTCCTCCTCCAGGTCCCTCCTTAATTGTCACCTCTTTCATGATGCCTCCAGAGTTCCAGCCTGTTGATCAGGGCTAGACAAGTGATCTGCTGTGAATATGACTCTTCCTCATCTTTCCTATCCTGCTCTACCTTTACCTCCAATTGAAAAGAAATACATCCTGTGTAGCTAGCTGAGATGGTCCAATTCTTTTCTGTACTGTGAGAGAAATGAGAATTCTGATTTAGCATATGTAGTAATTGTTTTGTGTTAGAGGGAATTAATATAGATGTCAGTGCAGCTCTCTCCTTCTAGGTGTATAGGGTATAAACTGATGATGAATATACTGAGGCTGGAAATTAGAAGGAGCTTTCTAATGTAGCCTTTTATTCTATTTAACGTGAATTTTGTACTGTAGTATTACAGCACCATTGGTTTGGTTCTGGCGGCTACAGTTTCAAGCTTAACGGTGTGAAAGTCACCTCTGCTACTTGCTTTAGAGTTAGAGTCTTTAGGAACACATAAAGATCAAGTGCAGTGACCACACAGACATTCACAAGAACAAGGTCTTGTCTGTTTTACAAGTTTTATTCAAGTTATGATTACCCAAGCATACAGAAATTCTATACAGACCTATGCACAAGTTACAAATATAGTTATACTCACATCCTCCTAGATAGTGTTAGGGTCTGTTGTCTCTCATGACTTGATCATTAGTAGAGGGATGGTTCCTGCTGGGGTTTACCATAGGAAACCCTATTTTCTATAGGCTGTGTAAGTTCCCTTTGTTCTCATTAGCATTGACACACAACCTGTATCCTGTGGTTAAGACATGTCAGAAACAAATGCGTCTTTACAGTATTGTTATGATCTAATATTAATCTTCTGGGTAATTTTTCACAATATTACCACTTGGTACCTCTTTTCCCATAACCTTAGGGCATTGGATTATTTCTCGCTCATTGGCTTATGTCATCATTTCTTGTCTTCAAGGCCCAAAATAGCTAAGCTGAAATCTTGTAGGTGTCAGCCTACAGGTTCTTGCATTTCAGCTTGTCTTACTTATGTCTAATACATAATTCTTTTAAATACTAATCAGTCTTATACTTTTATAATCCTACAAATTAACTCTAATTAATATACAATGAATATATATAATATAACACATTGATTAATGGTAACATCACACAATAAATGAAAAATAAACTAAAATCATTGGCTACACTAACCATCAGCAGAGTGAGGTTCTGGATCAGTCTCCCAACAGGAATCATGGGGGCAAACAACCTATTTGAGGATGAATTGTGAAAAGTTCGTGAACAGGATAATATATGGGGTTGCCTGCAAATGCGATAGCACGGACCGGACTCCATCACCCAGGAGGTCCCTTCCAGTCCTGTGTTCCTAGGTGAAAAGAAACAAAGACAAACCATGAGCTTTAACACATTGGGTGCCTCTCTAATTTTCTTGCTTGAAGCAAGGATGTGACAGCCTATCACAGGATAATTTCCAGAGTGTTGAGACGATATGTGTATGGGTGAGAGCAGAGCTGCTGGGTAGGCCGCTAGCTGTTTTTAAGAAACTACTTACACCTATAATGGATGCTGATGCAAATGGGAGGCTAGAAGTCCCTGTCTTTTCCTATTTTTATCTTTTGAGAGAACATGGCATGTGGTTGCAAAGGCAGATTTTCCAGGGAACTGTCACCCCTGAGCATAGTGACCTCAGGTGCTCACCTCGATGAGGATTGGACCATGGTGACTGCATGCAGGGGGTATATGGACTTGATTGGTCCCAAAGGTGATGCTATAAGGTGGAGTAAGTGAAAGTCACCTCCTAGACCCCTAAGACAAGGCGGGAGGCCTGTGTGCTTTCTTGGTCCACCAGCTATATCAGAAGGACGCAACCCTCTGATTTCCCCTGGCAGGCCTCGTAGGTGGTGAAGTTTCTGGTCTTTGGCTATGCCAGTCTGACCAATCTGCTATTATCTAAGATCCCACTATCGGAGTCAAGCGTAACCAGGTTCTCCATTAGCTGCTTCCAGACACTGCAGTCACAGCCCTGCAAAGCATGACACAAAGATCCCAAGACCATGAAGCAGAAAACATTCAAACCTTTTTCTAATCTTAGGTATCTGATTTTTCTTTTATTTATGGAATGTTTCCATTTTCTTAACTTCTGGTGCGAGTGTGCGTGTGTGTGTTTGTATGCACCTATGAGTGTGTACATCTTTAAAGGTCCACATTGGGAAATGGGCCAGTATTGATTCCCTAAACTAGTGGTTCTCAAACTTTAGCAACCTGAGGACCCCCATTTTGATTTAAAAAAAAATTCACAGACCCCCCCAACCCTCTGCTCAGCCCCAAGCCCCACCCCCACTCCACTCCTTCCCACAAGGCCCCACCCCCACCCCTCCTCTTCCCACCCCACTCCAACCCTGCCCCCCCCAGTGCCCCTTTGCTACTCCTCCCCCTCCCTCCCAGTGCCCCCCACCTCCTGGACACTGCTGAATAGCTGTTCCCGTGTGCAGGAGGCACTGGGAGCAAGGGGGAGGAATTGATCAGCAGGGTCCGCAGACCCCCTGGAATACCCCAGGGGTCTGCAGACCCCAGTTTGAGAAACACTGCCCTAAATGCATCCGATGAAGTGAGCTGTAGCTCACGAAAGCTTCTGCTCTAATAAATTTGTTAGTCTCTAAGGTGCCACAAGTACTCCTTTTCTTTCTCCTTACAGTGTGTATGATAAAACCCATTGTTTCACGTTCTCTGTGTGTGTATATAAATCTCCCCACTGTATTTTCCACCAAATGCATCCGGTGAAGTGAACTGTAGCTCACGAAAGCTTATGCTCAAATAAATTTGTTAGGTTTCAGAGTAGCAGCTGTGTTAGTCTGTATTCGCAAAAAGAAAAGGAGGACTTGTGGCACCTTAGAGACTAACAAATTTATTAGAGCATAAGCTTTCGTGAGCTACAGCTCACTTCATTGGATGCATGAACCTTTAATTACTGTGTAGATGTTCGGGCTCAGGCTGGCGGGACCCCAGGATGTGGGAGGGTCAAAAGTCTGCTCCACAATTAAACAGCCCTGTAGCCTGACCCCCATGATGTAGACATAAAGTCACTGTGATGGGGGAAAGAAAAAGGGATCGCGGTTAAAGTTGCACCCTAGGCTGCCACTCCGAAAGGGTGCCCCTGCATTGCCACTCTCCCCCTCCATCTCCTTATTGCTCACCCCTCCCCTTCCGCCCACGCACAGAGGGGGAAGCCCTCGCTGGGGCCCGATCCTGCTCCCCTCCAAGCCCTTTCGCTGCGTTTCCTGCACCACAGCCTCTCCCCGCCACAAGCCCCTGGGGCAGGTCCCGGCTGGGGGTGCGGGTGGGAGCAGAGCGAGGCCAGGGGCTTCGCGGCTGCAGCTGCCACCGCCCGGCCCCGCCGCAGGCGCACGCTGAGCCCGGGCGCTGAGCGCTCAGCCTGCGAGCGGCAGCCAGAGAGATCGATTCCGTCCGGCGCGAATCGCCGCCCGCCGCAGTGCGGGCGGGTGAACAGCTCGGCGCTCCCCTTGTCAGGCTTGGCCAGGCGGGGGGCGCGTGGCGGAGCGGCCGCTGCAGCCCCGTCCCCCCGCCCGGGGAGACTCCCTCGCGCGCGGAGCCGAGAGCTGTTCCCGAGCCCGCTCCTGCGCCAGCCGGGCCCGGGCTGAGCGGCCCCCTCGGGGCGGTGCCACAGCGGCGCCCTTTGCGCTTCCTGGCTCAGACCCACCCTGCCAGCGTGAGCCGGGAGCCCGGGCTGAGCCGCTGCTGCTCCCCAGCGGGCTCCGTGCGGGGAGAGCCCTTCCCTCGGGGCCCGGCCGGGGGGACTTTCTGCGGGGGCTGCAACCAGCCGCGGGCTCTGCCGACACCAGCCCCCGAGCCGGAGCTTGCAGGTGAGGGGGGAGACCCGCGGATGGGCGCAAAGCGCTGGGAGCGCTCCGGGTGACAAAGCTCCGGCGAAGGGCGCAGGGGATCAGTCTCGGCTGCCTCTGCCCCAGGGCAGGGCTCTGGGCTGAGCCTGACCCACCGCGCAGGGACTGAGGGGTGAATGTGGGTGAAGCCCTTTGAAAGTTCCGAATGGGAAGAGCTAAGGAAAGGCGGGGGAGGGCTGGTTTAGTGGCTTCCAGTAGAAACCAGGCACCCCCAAAAATTCGGAGGCAAAATGTCCCCCAAAGGTGGGAATCCCCTGCGCGGCTTTCAGGTGCACATAGATGCCATTTGCGCATTCAGCTGGGGGATGGGGGTGCATGGAAATAATAGTGGGAGCAAATGCAAAGGGTGATCCAGGACAACAGGGCAATGGAAATGACTGAGGGTTTCCCAGCAGGGCAGAATCCAGAGTGTCTGTGCATGGCCTGGGGGGGATCAGGGTGCGAAATGAACTAAAGCCCCTTCTGAAACTTCTCCCCAGCCCTTTGCACCCTGACAGGCTGCAGAGTAACAACCGCCTTTTGCTCCAGATTCACTCCAGATTGTCACATCGCCTCAGGGGCCGGGCAAGGGAAATGGCTGCAGTGGACCCAGCTCAGGTAGTGGATTATCAGGGGGGTTGTATGGGTGGTAGGGGGGCTTTGACTGAATGTGCAGTGGGGAGGGGAGGGAGCAGGACATACAGGGGGGAGACCAGTAAATGGAATTCCTGCTGGAAGCCTTTAATGTCAGGAGATGTGCCTGAATATCACCAGCTTTTAAGCAATAAAATACCCCCCCACACACACTTCAGTCGCCTGTCCCCACTCTCCTCCCCAGCATGCATCTCCCCATCCTTCCCCCCCATACACATATCCAGCATCCTCCTCAGTGTGCTGCCAATGCCTTAACCAGTGTGCCTCTGTGGCACTCTACCTCAAGGTAGCCCCCTTGCACCCCCATATTCACCGCTGTAATACGAGTATGATATGTTTTGTACAAAGTATGCCTTGTAAGGTATCATTTTAAAAGCCTTAATCTGTTGAACATTAATATCCTGTTGGATTATATGTGCTAGCATTGTATGTGAGGTATTGCCATATGTGTAACTGAAATATGTTGTGAGGTTGGGATCACCCATAATCAGCCTTTCAGTTACAACAAAGGAGTAGCCATCAATACCCAGGAGGTTAATCACTCATCAACACATAATTCCATAGCCCAGAGAAGGCACATACACCGTAGGGAAGACTAATCCACATTACAGCAAATATATTTCCAGCAAGCTGGAAGAAAGTATAAAAGAGATGCACTGACATCATCACTTGACTCCTTCCCCCCCATCCCCATCTCAACACCTGGAAGCATGGCTGAAAGACAAAGGCTTTGAACTGAGGAAGTTTGGCCCCAGGCTGGCAGGCTAGACCCAGCCAATGTACTGAGGACCTGTAACCTGCTTTTACCATCTGTCAAAGTGAGAAAAGCTGTTTGATACAATTCTTGCTTAGACTAAAAGTTTAGGATTTAGAATGCATGTTTACTTTTTATTTTCTTAAGTTAACTATATCTGACCGTTGTGCCTACTACTTATAATCACTTACAACCTTTCTGTAGTTAACAGACTTATTTTAATGTTTTATCCTTACCATTGTGTTAGTCTAAAATTCTTGGGAAATCTCAGATTACAAAAGCTGGTGCATTTCCACTTTCTTTGATAAAGTGGCGAACTCGGTAATGAACTTACACTGACCAGGCTTCTGACCAGTGCAAGACAGTACAGTTGTTGTACTTAAAGTACTGCACAGGATCTTTTCAGAGGGAATAAGGCTAAACACCACGTTTATTGGTAATACATGTATCAATCAACACTGTATCATATGCATCCGATATATATTACACTCATGCACTCACATACACACACAAATACTCCGTCTTGTTGTTGTTACTAACTAGTTGCTCCCCTTAACTTCACTGGCCAGATGAGTTAGATGGGGGAGGGCTGGAGCCAGGCTTCTGCCAATCCGAATCGATGCTCAGATGTTGACAAGACAAAACCCAGGGTCCTCTGCAAGACACCTCACGTTTATAGAAAATCTCATGCAAATCTATACCAGATTCAAAATCTGTATCTGTGTCCGTTGGTCCTTTGTGCTGCTTCCTTCTGGGTGTTGTTCCAATGCTGTTCAAAGAGAGTGTTTTCCAAAGAAGCTGCTTGCTTCTAACCCCCAAGGCCACCAATATGTCAGCTCTTCTTTAGTGAGCCCACTTGACAAGTTTTATTGTTCTTGGGTCTGGCTTCCAACACCTCTCCAACTGTTGCAGCTGTCTGGAGGTACTTGCCTTCAGATCTTGTTCTACACCTAGTAAAAAGACATATTTTTAACGTAATACCAAGGCTTAATACAAAGTTTTCTATATAAGGATCTGTCAGGGTTCCCTCCCCATTCTGAACTTTAGGGTACAGATGTGGGGACCTGCATGAAATGCCCCCATTCTAATTTCACAGAGGTGCTTCTTTTACCTTTATTTCTTTCTAATAAAGTTCTGGGTTTTTTTTAAGAATCTGATATTTTTTTTTTTTTTAGTGTTCTAAGAAAAACAAGGCTGGTCTGTGCTCATCTTGTTTATTCTCAAGCCTCCCCAGGAAAGGGGGGTGTAAGGCTTGGGAGGATATTTTGGGGGAATAAGACTCCAAGTGGTCCTTTCCCTGATTCTTTGTTAAATCACTTGATGGTGGCAGCATTTACCTAATCCAAGGTACAAGGGAGAATTTGTCACTTGGGGAAGTTTTAACCTAAGCTGGTAGAAATAAGCTTAGGGGGTCTTTCATGCGGGTCCCCACATCTGTACCCTAAACTTCAGAGTGGGGAGGGAACCCTGACAGGATCTGATACAAAGTTGTATGAAAATAAAGGCATAATACAAAGTCATATGAAAGTTATGTGAAGATGCTTAATGCAGAGATTTATCTACACAGTTGGGGATGCAAGACTGCGGAGCTGGGGGAATTGGCTGGAGTCTCTCTATTGATGGTTCATGAGAGGCTGGGAGATTATTCATGCAACACAGTTGACTATGTCCCTGACTGTGGATGTCGGTGTAAGTGCAGTGCCTGTCAGATGTTTGTAGCTTGACATCAGTATCACAGAGTGAGAGGCGGTCCAGGTTGGTGGAACAGAGGGCTCATCAGTCACACAGTCCAGCATGTACCCTAGGGACCTTGTCACAGCCTCTCAAATTACGCCTGCCACGTCCCCAGCACCCTCCTCAGTCTGCTACTAGAGAAATTCTCCAGCCTCCGTTTTATCTGCCTCACCTCTATTTCAGAACAGACAAGAGCTGCTCCACCCTATGCTGCTGATTTTAAGCATGCTCAGTACTGAGATAGGGTGAAAAATTCAGCTAATTGGCAGAAAGTCCATAATTTCTAAGATGGTGCCCTGGCAGAGAGAGAGAGAGAGAGAGAGTGTGTGTGTGTGTGTGTGTGTGTGGACAGAATCACACCTCTGAGGTAAAGAGTCATAGTGAGCTTGTGCAAAATTAGTAGCTACTGAGCATGTGTAGTATGGGGTGAGGAAGCAGGTCTGTTAGCTGATCAGCAGGCTGGTTACAGCTCACTCATATCAGTTAAAACTTGTTCTAAACATCAGAGCTGTCAATCACAGCTCTGAAATAGTGGTTAATACTGAGCATCTGCGAATGAGATAATTGCTTCTAAGACTAGAAGGTTATATTGGAAGAGAGCCAGCATGCAGGAACATTTGGATTAGAAAGAAAGAGAGAGTCAGTCGGGAAAAGTGGGACAAATTAGAGGCCAGCCAAGGAAGCCAAAGAAGAGCTACTGGAAACATATTAGAAAAGGTGCTGCAGAGACAGAGGAAGAAAACCAGAACGGAGCAAAACTGATTGACCAGGGGCTGAACAGCAATAGCGATTTAAAGAAAAATACCAAAGGGTTTATAAAGCAATAACAGTGATTTAAAGGGTTACTAACGGATTTATAAAGTAAGACTGCTATTCTTTTCATTATAGTAGAGTATAAGCATAAAATTGTGTTACTGACTGCAATTTTACTATGTAAACTTTGAAGCAATTTAAGAACTGCTGTCAGCAATTTGTTACAAACTGGCCATTTGTAGCAAAGTGCTTCGTTTAGAATAATTTAAACTGTATGCTATTGCAGTTTCAATGCTTTGTAATTTGTATTAATGGATTTGTGTTTATTTTCTATTTCTAGATTAGATTGTAGTAGGGATTATTAGTTTAATAAAAAGATACTTTGTTGTTTGGGAAAGCATATGGCCTGTGTCAGTTGCTTTTTCTGAAGGTTATATCTGTGTCCTTTAGTGTTTTCCTTAACAACCCTGGAAATGTATACCTTCGGGAGGACAGATTAAGGGACCAATAGGCAGGTTATTTACCTAGGGGCGCACACAACCTATTTTGGGGTATAGAATACCAGGGTTGGAAGGGCCTCAGGAGATCATCTAGTCCAATCCCCTGCTCAAAGCAGGACCAATTCCCAGTTTTTGTCCCAGATCCCAAATGGCCCCCTCAAGGATTGAACTCACAACCCTGGGTTTACAGGCCAATGCTCAAACCACTGAGCTATTCCACCTGCTGCCTGTTCCCTCTCTTCCCCAGTGTGTCTCTGAACCTCTACACCCGCAGCACCTTCCTCAGCTTGCTACCCATCTCCCCCCACAAGTAAATCCCCCTGCATCCTCTTCATTTTGCCTCCCATATAATAGAATATCAGGGTTGGAAGGGACCTTAGGAGGTCATCTAGTCCAACTCCCTACTCAAAGCAGGACCAATCCCCAAATAAATCATCCCAGCCAGGGCTTTGTCAAGCCTGACCTTAAAAACCTCTAAGGAAGGAGATTCCGCCATCTCCCTAGGTAACCCATTCCAGTGCTTCACCACCCTCCTAGTGAAAAAGTTTTTCCTAATATCCAACCTAAACCTCCCACACTGCACCTTGAGACCATTGCTCCTTGTTCGGTCATCTGGTGCCACTGAGAACAATCTAGATCCATCCTCTTTGGAACCCCCTTTCAGGTAGTTGAAAGCAGCTATCAAATCCCCCCTCATTCTTCTCTTCTGCAGACTAAATAATCCCTGTTCCCTCAGCCTCTCCTAGCAAGTCATGTGCTCCAGCCCTCTAGTCATTTTTGTTGCCCTCCCTTGGACTCTTTCCAACTTTTCCACATCCTTCTTGTAGTGTGGGGCCCAAAACTGGACACAGTACTCCAGATGAGGCCTCACCAATGCCGAATAGAGGGGAATGATCACGTTCTGCTGGCAATGCCCCATCTTATACAGCCCAAAATACCATTGGCCTTCTTGGCAACAAGGGCACACTGTTGACTCATATCCAGCTCCTCGTCCACTGTAACCACTAGGTCCTTTTCTGCAGAACTGCTGCCAAGCCACTCGGTCCCTAGTCTGTAGCAATGCATGGGATTCTTCCTTCCTAAGTGCAGGACTCTGCACTTGTCCTTGTTGAACCTCATCAGATTTCTTTTGGTCCAGTCCTCTAATTTGTCTAGGTTCCTCTGTATCCTATCCCTACCCTCCAGCATATTTACCACTCCTCCCTGTCTCCTGCTGATTATCCCTCCCCTGCACACGCGCACGCACACACACACACCCCTGGGGCCTCTTCCAGCTACCTCCTGCCAGTCCCCCACAACACACACATCCCTGTGCACCATCAAGGCTCAGTCTGCCTCCCCACCTCCCACTCATCCCCCATGCATCTTCCTGTCCAATCCTTGGTCTGCCCCCACCCCTTCAAAAACACACTCCCCTGTGACCTCCTTTGTCTGCCTCCTGCCCCTGCTCAGTAGCCCAGACCACCAAGGGGTCCTACTCTTCTGTAATGGCCTCAGTGCCTCCAAGAACAAGTGTCTGGGCTCCAGCCGTGAGCTCTGCCCAGCGAGTCCAAAGGAGCCAGACTCCTGGGCAGAAACTGCTCACTGCAGGGCCCAAGGCACTTCAGCCAGGATTTGCAGTGACACCCGGCAGCCTTTTCCAAACAGAGCAGGGTTTATTAGCCCGCTGGGACCCAGCACGGGGAAACCCGCGAGGTTAGCAGAGAGAAGCAAAGGTTAAGCCATAGCCCATCCTGGCCAAGCCAGTGCAGTCAGCCAGCCAGCCAAGCTGTGATGCATACCATTACTGGCTCTGTTTCTTTGGGTGTGGCTATGCAGCAACTAGACACCTGCAGTTGGCCCATGCCAGCTGACTTGGGCTCATGGGCCTTGGGCTGTTGAGCAGTTTCATTGCTGTGTAGACATCTGGGCTTGAGCCTGGGCTCTAGGACCCTGTGAGGTGGGAGAGTCCCAGAGCTGGGGCTCCATCCTGATCCCGGAAAGCTACACTGCAATGAAACCGACCCTTAGGCATACCCCCGTGAGCTTAAATCGGCTGGCACAGGCGAGTAATGGGTTTCTGTTTGCTGCGTAGACATACTCTCCGTCAATCCAAGGTGAGAGCTCTGTCTCTCCAGAAGGCAGCGCCTAACCCGGCCACCTAACACCTTTCCCCTTTGTTCTCTAGCTGGGGCCTCGGCTCAGCTTCCCATCCCGCCATGGGGGGAAATCTCCTTCCTCTGGGTCGTTGGTTGCCAGGGGTGAGTGTCCCAGCCCCGGGGGCTCCCACTGTCTTTTTGGATTCTCCATTAATCTGCAAAAAGAAAAGGAGTACTTGTGGCACCTTAGAGACTAACAAATTTATTTGAGCATAAGCTTTCATGAGCTACAGCTCACTTCATTGGATACATTAATCTGGGGGTTGGTTTCCAGCCAGCCCTTTAGTGATCAGTCATTCCACCCTAGACAGTGAGGTGGAACCCCCCCTCTGGCCCCGTATGTCTTCTCTGCTGCTCCAGGAGCAGTGTTAACCCTCCTGCACCCACTGGGTAGCAATGTAAAGCAGAGAGGGAAACTGAGGCACACACTGGGGAGTCATGAAAATATACAGAAAATTCCCAGTTGGTCATACCTCCCCCAATTTGCATCCCTCTGTGTCCTCATGAGCCTGCCCCCGTCCCCCTGTGACCCTGCACAGTCCTTGGTTAAGCTCCTCTCCCCACACACACATCCACCAACACCCTTTTCATTCTATCCCATATATCTTCCTTTTCTCCCCTCAGACTGACTCCCTGTTGTCCCCCGCATCCCTCCTCAGTGTACCAGCCCCAGCATGCATTACTAAGGACCCTCCTCTGCATTCTGCCCCTCCACACATGTCCCCTGTGACCTTCCCAGTCTGCCCAGCTCACCCCCACACGCTCCATCCACCTGCTTCTTCCTGTCCCCACCTCTAGCACCACACATTCCCATTGTTTCTCATAACTATGTACACAGTCTGCCAACCCCAGAGCCCCAACCATGTTTCCCCAAGAAAGCCTGGTTTCAGCCTCCCTGAAAACAATGGGAGCTGGTGGCCACCTTCACTAGGTGCAGCCTCTCTTCCACATGCCAAACAGTGGGGAAATGGCAGCCATCTTGAGTAAGGTCAACTTGGCATCAGGCTCTCCTCTCCCACAAAAGCAATGGCAGAGGGTAACCATGTCAAACAAGGGAAAATGTGCAATTTCACTATCAGGAATGGTGAGATCATGGGAAACGTCAATTCCCAGCTAAATATTATGAGACCTGCGATAAAATCACTTGAGTTGTGGTTTCACCACAGTAACAGCGTGTTTTTAATCTAATCTTTCAGAAATTTCCCCCTCCCCATCCTCCCTGTGATGAGTTGCTGCCCTTTAAGATGCCACCTGATGTGCTCAGCTACCACTGTTCTGCCAGCCTGGGCTCCTTTTTTACCTATCTTGCTGAGCCAGGCTCTTAAGCCTCCTCCAGCACACACACAAGCAGGGCCACACCCAACTGCAGAATGACACAGACACTGAGATCAGTTCTGGGAAGACTCAGTTTAAGGGACTTGCCCCAGCACTCAGTTGTCCACCTTCCTTGGAGCGCAGACCCAAAGATATATTATGAAATTGCCTCCTCCCTCAGGGTGGAGGAAGGTATGCACAGCCTCTCCTCCCCCCACCCCAAATTATGAATTGCACAAACTGGGTTATATTATAAACAAGAAATAAGTGTGTTAACTATAAAAGGTAGATTTTAAGTGGTTTTAAGCACGAGCACCTACTGGTGCTGGGGAAAGTTGGCGCCTATGTTCCTAACTTTATATACAGAAATGATACATGTATACAAATTGGATAATCACATTCAGTAAATCATAACCTTTCCAATGATATCTTACATGAGCCATCTTGCAAATACATCTCAGTTATGTTATATCCATATCATAAGCATATTTTCATAAAGAATAGGGAGTGTAATGTCACACTCCCCAAGGACTGTTTCTGCTGTCTGTGGCCAAGGGGGATGTTCCCAGCTCTTTCTGAGATTTAGCTGGTGGGACTCTGGCTGGTTCTGAGTGGGGGATTCTTGTTGTTGATACAGATGCCCGTGACCTTCAAGGAGGTGGCTGTGTATTTCTCTGAGGGAGAATGAACAATGCTGGACCTGGGTCAGAGAGCCCTGTACAGGGACGTCATGCAGGAGAATTACAGGAATGTGACCTTGCTGGGTAAGAATTCCTGTGCCCTCAGTCTAAGATGCCCAGGTTGGCATTTGCTCATGGTTCTTCCCTGATCCCTTAGATTTCAGGGGGCTCAATCACAGGCTCAGCAGGGTTAGAAAGGTGTAAAGAGTTTGCACAGTGACGCACTACCAGAGTCATAAAATCCCCCAGTATGTGGAGATCCTTGAATCCCCTTCTGCCCTCCCCAAAGAATCTCCAAGAACACTTTCCCATCCCTTAGGTGTATACAAGGGCATCCACCTACCCAGCACATCCGGCACAGCTGTTTCAGAACAATGGTAAAACTCTGATCTCATTTAGTTTCTGTTCCTGGAGCAGGTTTTCCAATTCCCAAGACCAGCGTGATCTCCTAGCTGGACTGAGGGAAAGAGCCGTGGGTGCATGATCTCCAGGGATCCCAGGCTAGAGAGATCCAAGAAACATCCCCAGAGGTGAGAAATTATTTAAATGGAGGTGAAATTCATCCCTCATTGACTTAAAGTGCTGGGATTCCCACGCAGGCCCCTTAGAATCATAGAATATTAGGGCTGGAAGAGACCTCAGGAGGTCATCTAGTCCAATCCCCTGCTCAAAGCAGGACCAACACCAACTAAATCATCCCATCCAGGGCTTTGTCAAGCCTGACCTTAAAAACCTCTAAGGATGGAGATTCCACCACCTCCCTAAGTAACCCATTCCAGTGCTTCACCACCTTCCTAGTGAAAAAGTTTTTCCTAATATCCAACCTAACCTCCCCACTGAGACCACTACTCTTTGTTCTGTCATCTGCTATCACTGGAACAGTCTAGATCCATCCTCTTTGGAACCCCCTTTCAGGTAGTCAGTCCCCTTGAGCTCCTCCAGTTTTAACTCATTGCCCCTAGGTCAGGACTGTGCCCTGCAGGTGTCGTGTCCTCCTGGCAGACATAATTCATAGCTTTCCACACACCCTGACTAACATCTGACAATATCTCCCTGCCACTTGTGTTCAGATGGGATGTGGAGGCAGAATTGGGTGTTCTCCTTCCAGGTGTGTGAGTGCTCAGTGATCTGTAGCCAGAGACCTTTCCTTAGTGGTACCTGTCAGTTTGCCGTGCTTGTACTTGTGTATTTAGGCAAAGGAATAAAAGGTGGAGTCACCCCAGCACCCTCACAGCTCCTTTTTGCCACCAGTGTCTGGTAGTCAGAGCTCTCCCTCTGCTGTTGTTCATGGGTTCTCTTCCTTCTTCCTAGGAAACTTTATCCGATGAAGTGAGCTGTAGCTCACGAAAGCTTATGCTCAAATAAATTTGTTAGTCTCTAAGGCGCCACAAGTACTCCTTTTCTTTTTGCGAATACAGACTAACACAGCTGCTACTCTGAAACCTGCCTTTATTTTTTCTGTAAATAGTTCTGGTAGCATATTGTGTACCCATGTTTTTCACACTGGAGATTTGATTATTTCTTCATTTATAAAGTTTTTGTTCTTGTTTTCCTCTGGGACTCTTTTACCTGGTATCAGAGGGGCGTGGTTATGCCAAAGTTTCCTAGAGTTCAGCACTGTCTCACTTGCAGGGTGTCTAATGCACTGAATGACCCTCACACTCGTTGTTTATTTTGCCTTGGTGAGGGGCACATGAGAGACAAGTGCTCTATTTTTAGATCTTTCAAGAAAAGAGCACAAAAATCTAGGGACATAAGTTTAAAAGTTTATCTTATGTAGCGTGCTGTGCATCCCTTCTCAGACCTCAGTCATCTGGAGTCCAGTACTTTGTCCTGGGCCAGGAGTTCTCCTATGGATCTTTCTGATTTAATTGTTCCTCTTCTCCCACCATGTCTTGTAAGAGCTGTAAGTCAGTCTCCAGGCAAGACTTGACTTATAAATCAAAGAGCTCTTCTTCTTCTTCAGAACTGGACTCTGGGAACTGAAAAGCCTCAGAAGAGTCCTCATCGGAACTGTCAGGTACCAAGGTTGGAGCGCAAGCTGCTCACCGGTACCAGCAATGAATCTGGACAGGAAATCCAGCCATTGACTCAGTGACCACTGCATGTGTCCTTGAGAATGGCTCTGACAATTTATTAGAGGAGTGAATTTCAGTACTACCATAACTGTAATTGGTAGTCACGACACCTGATGCTCATGCAATGTCATGAGATTTGCTCTGTCTCTGAGTGCAGGAGTCCCCTTGGCTGCATCAAGACCCCTCTCTGACTACTCAGAGGAAACAGCCTTTATTACAGCGGAAGCTGCCCTCAGCACTGGCTAGAACGTCTGTAGGATCAATACCATCAGCCATGGTGTCCTTTGTACCTTTGAAGCCTCCAGTACTGGTTTCTTATACACAGATGGTTCCGATAGGACTCAAGCCATCAGTACCGACATTTACACCTACTGCCAAGAGGCACAGCTCCAGAGGCTGTACTCGCACCACTGGTGGCAACTGACTGCCCATATTCATTATCAGATTCAGAAGAAGAACCCTATACTTCTTATTCTAGAGGGAGATCTAGATTCTCTCCATTACATTCTTCAGTGACAAAACAAAGCATTTGATGGAGATGATACCACAATGGTAGATCTAGACATAGATCTTCATGATCTTGCAGATGAACCCCATGTCATATGGGTACATGCAATAGCTGAACCCATGCAGCATCCCTCCAGCCTCTAAGCTGGCTTCTCCAGACTGTTTTCAAAGAAGTTTTGTGTGGGCGGAAGTTGAGTTAGGGGTAAGACTCACATTATAACTCAAGCTAGCTGTGCTGTGAAGACACGCTCTGTCAGTAAGATTTGTGAAAGGAATAACTAGTCTTTTTTCTCAAGTTACAGTGCCAACAACCCTTAAATTAGAGTTTAGTATTGTCTCCTCCAGGAATCCTCCCTTTGAGCTGATGGCTTTTTGTCCTCTTCAGTACTTACCCTAGGGTGGCCACTCATGTGCTCCAGGAATACGGGACATTCCGGTACTTCCCAGAACATCATGAGCCTGTTCCTGCTGACATGACTCCATGCCCACCAGAGTGACTTTTCATGCATGGTGTATGTGTGAGCTCACACCACATGGGAGGTGTAATTTTTAAGAGTGCGCCGCCCTGCCCCGACCAGGGTGATCTTATGTGCAAGGTCACACTGGCAGGGATAGAGCAACGTGCTCTTCAGTATGGCATCCCGCATCTGATACTGAACAAAACCAGTTTCATCTGAGTATTGGATGGGGACACACCCAAGGAAAGCAGGACTGTCTGGTTTAATACCCAGACAAGTGTCTGCCTAATTTATCAGCTACGGTGGCCTTTCCAGTGGCAGTTACTTCCAGTAGAAGGGTTTGGAAACCACAACCATGAATTTCATACCCCTTCCCCCACCCCTCTTTCCATTGTTTTTTATGAGGATAAAGTTGCTTTAAAGCCTCATCCACGTTCTTTATGAAGGCTGGTTACCAATTTCCATCTCAACCAAACCATCTTTTTACCTCCGTTTTCCCCCAGACCACATTCACGGAAGCTTGAGGAGAAACGGCATTTTCTGGTCATCTGCTGGGGCCCTTGCCTTTTATCTGGACAGGACAAAACAGTTTCAGTCTTTGCCACAATTAATTATTTCCGATGTGGAGAGAATGAAGGGGCAGGAGATTCCCTTATGGTGAATTTCTTGGTGGGTCACCTCTCGTCTCACTACAAGTTATGATGTTGCAAAGTTAAAACCGCCTTCCAAGCTCACTGCACATTCTGTGAGAGCCTCGGCAGCTTTCCTAAAGCATATTTCAATCCCAGATGTCTGCAGGGCAGCAACCTGGTCTTTGATTCACACTGTTCCCAAGCCCTGTGCCATTGCAGCCACTTCCAGAGACTGCGCTAGCTTGGAAAGCTGGTCTGCAGTGGCTTTGCAGATAGACTCTGAATCCTCCTCCATAGAACACTGCTTGGGAGTCACCTGAAGTGGAATAGACACATGGAATCACTCAAAGAAAAGAATAACTACATCTGGTATGTAATTGTTGTTTTCCAGGTTGTGTTGCACATGTCTATTCCAGCACCTGCTCTCCTCCCTTCGGCTTCAGAATCCATTATGTTAGGATGCTGGTGCAAATGAACTGAGATGGTGCAGGGGGGAGATCTGCCCTTCATGCCCTCGCCTGGATGCACGAGGACATGCATGGTGCATGTGCCATCCCGATGGACACCACTAGAAAAAACTCTCCCATTAGAGTGCACTCAGTGTGCACACTCCTAAAGCGGAATAGAGGTGAAGGGAAATAGATGTGCACAACATCTCGAAGAAGAACAAATACAGTACAGGCAGGGAGCTTTTTTTTCCCTTCTCTCTTTCTTCCGGGGAAGGGTTTGTGGGGGATTCAACTTCTGATTTGTCAGTCTTCCCAGCAGTTATTTTGGTTTGTTTCCCCACTTTCCCATTCCCCTTTTCTGACCTTCTCTTTTCCCCCAGCACAGGGAATGGCTCCTGTGTGGATTCTCTCTCTGTCCCAGCAGGTGATGAGATGGTGAATGGGGCAATGAGAGAATCCTTATCCGGCAGGTCCTGAGTGATGGAACCAAAGGGGACATTGCTGGGAAGGTGTGAAGGGGATGATCCCCAGAGTCCTGGGCAGGGACAAGCCCAAGAAAATCAGTGCAGCCCAGGGAAGACGCTGGATGAATCCACTCACAAGGTTTGAGGATTGTAATGAGGCCACGATCCAGCCGAGAACCTGCACTAAAGAGAAGCGTTTCATATGTGCTGAGTGTAGGAAATGCTTCAGTTCTGGATCACACCTTATTAGACATCAGAGATCTCACATGGGAGAGACACCCTATAACTGCTCTAAGTGTGGGAAACAATTCAATGACCAATCAAACCTTATTAGACATCAGCGAACCCACACAGGAGAGAGACCCAATAAGTGCAGTGACTGCAGGAAAAGCTTCAGTCAGAGGTCAGGCGTTATTGTATATCAGAGAATCCACACAGGAGAGAAATGCCATAAATGCTCTGACTGTGGACAAACCTTCACCCAGAGTGCATATGTAACTAGACATCAGAGCATTCACATGGGCGAGAGACCCTATGGATGTCCAGAGTGTGGAGAAAGCTTCGCTTGTACCTCAGACCTTATTATACACCTGAGAGTCCACCCAGGGAGAAACCCTATAGCTGCCTCTATTGTGGACAAAGCTTCACTCAGAGTCATCACCTTACTGACCATTGGAGAATCCACACAGGAGAGAGACTCTATTCCTGCCCCGACTGTGGGAATAGCTTCAGACAAAAATCTGGTTTCAGTGTCCATCGGAGAAGGCACATGGGAGAGTGCCCCTACAAATGTTCCATCTGTGGGGAAAGGCACAAATATTCCACATGAAACTCCACATAGACTAGTGCCAGCCACTTCCCCTCCTCTCTGCATCTGTAGAGATGGGAGGAACGATGGGGATAATAAACAGTTGCCCAATTCCTTGGAGAATCAAGTAGCCCCACTATTTACTTGTGTGCTGTGTGTCTTAGGAGGACAGAGGCACCAGGAGAGTGAGATTATTATTATTACCGTATTGCATTATTTTCTGACACTCTCCCATCCCTTCCTGGCTCTCTCTGTCATGGGAAGGCTTTTACCAAGACGAAGGATTTATCTGGATTTCCTGGTCCCTGTTTTCAGGCAGGGGCTTGGTTCACATTGTCACACACTGGGACTTTTCTGGAAATTGCTGCCCCGTGAGGCATGTTCTCCCTATTTCTGCATGCTGTGGGAGCGGAGGGATCTGAAATTTCTGGAAAGTCGGATGTCAGTGGAGTTTTTATTGCTGATTGAATTATTTTCTCAATATTGCTCAATTATATGGGTTCCCCCACAAATAAGATGCAAATAAAACTTTTCTGGCAAATCCCATTTTTCTGAGCAGCCTGGGAATTTCATTGGTTCTTAAGCTTTGGGAGGGAGAAAGACCGATTGTCCCAGATTAAGTGAGTTGTCTCCCTCTGCAGGAATCACTCATTCCCCCATATTCCATCCTTTTACTAATGTCTCTGCCCGTCCAGCTTTAGAAGCTGGAATGCAGGTACATCTGTGTCTTTGCTCTTGCAGCTCTGACTGCCACTGGGCTTGATCTCTGGGTCTTCCCTTCCCTTCCACAAGGATTCAGGTGAACTCTGGTAAGATTATTATCATGCATGTAGGCTCGTTTATTGTTTTCAATGTTTTCTCTGTAGTACTTTAAGAATAAAATGGGCTTGTATAGAAGGAGCTGTATGGTGACACAGCTGTTGACAATCACTGTTTTCAGTCTCTGAAGAGAAAGCAGGCAGGTGTTCTTGAACAGCCTGTTTCTGCTGTAAATAACACAATGAAGGCAGGGAGCTGGACAGCCTGGAAATACTCCACCCAGAAATGTAATGGCTGGGGAGCAGAAGCCTGAGATGGGTGCCCTTGCTGAATAGACAACTGGTACTTTCCTATACTGGGGGGGCACAATCTAAAGGGGAGGACAGATGACTGCCCCATGTGTCTCCCCTGCACAGTGGCCCCCCCTTGCACGCAACCTGGGTTCGCAGTGCTCTACCTGCAGGGATGGTGGGCTCTCTTTCCTTATCTCCCTGTACCTCCCCCTGCACATTTGGCCACTCTCCCTGGAAGCAGGGTGCAGAGGGGGATGGAGCCGCTTCTGCCTGAGAGAGCCGGGCTGGGAGGCAGCAGCGGCCTGTTTCCTGCCCAGGCTGAGCTGCCGGGGACAGGGGCGAAGAGAGCTGAAACTTTCCCTCCTTCCCCCCCAGCAGCTAATCAGCAGCACTGCCATGCACCTGTTTGGCGGCTCGGGGAGGGGTTTGGGGGAGGGCGCAGAGCAGTGAGCAGCTGGCAGGGGCCTTGGGGAGGGGCCAGAGTGGGTATGGGAACAGGCTGAATGAGGGCAGGGCCTTGGGAGAGGGCAGAGCAGGGGTGGGGTCTCAGGGGAAGTGGCAGAGTGGGGACAGGACCTCAGTGCAAAGAGAGGGTGGAGCACCACCAGGGAAAAGTAAAAGTCAGCACCTATATTTAGCTTGTCCTAATTGAGAGGGTCACCCGGAACAGAAATGAACTCGCTAAGCCAGAGGCTCAGATGCCAGACTCCTGTGAAAGTAAGAGGGGGGTGGGAACAGGTGTCCACGCTTTCATGAGGAACTTAATATCCATATCTGTGAAACATACCTTCACGTGTATCAATCACTCTTCAAAAACATGTCTTCCTTACTAGTGGATCTCTGTTGGCAAAAGATACCTTCTTTGTGGATCCATTTGTATAGATCATAACTCCAGTCATCTTTTCTATCCTTTTGCCCTTCATCACTGTACAGGAACAGCTTTCCATTTTGGGGGTTAGGAGCTGGGAGAGTCTGTGACGGGATCCCTGGGGTACAACCTTGAAAACGGGTATCACTGTGCCCCCTTAACTCTCCAGCCTGGGCTGTCTCTCACAATGCTTTGCTAGTGACAACCAGCAAATCCCTTCATGCGCTATTATCATTCAGCACACCAGCACGTGGAGCTGCACAACCAGCTAGATTGAAGGAATACCCCAAAGCCACTCACAAATCACACTGAGAAAGACACCAGCCACTTCTCCCCAGCTTTGCATACCACAGCTGTACCGTCCTACCCTGGTCAAAAGCCTGACCAAGGTAATTTTATTACCTAGTCTGCCCCTTCCTCCATGTAGATATGCACAAGCCTTTGTAAACTGAGCTGAGGTTTCCCAAGCACTTCAAGCAAAATACACTGTTTTAGGTAAAGTATAAAACAGATTTATTAACTACAGAAAGATAGATTTTAAATGATTATAAGTGATAGGCATAAAAAGGTCTGAGATAGTTACCAAAGAAAATAGAAGATAAATGCACAATCTAAACCTTAAACCTTATTACACAAGGCAGTATTTAGAGCAGCAATTTTCCTCACCCCACTGGATGTTACAGTTCATAATACACAGGTTTTCCTCTTCTCCTTAGGTGAAGTTGTCCTCTTCTTAGCATTCCTGTTGATTCCAGAGTAAGTGGGGGAGGAGAAAGGCCAAGACATGATGCCACCTTCCTTCAATTTATATTTTCAGTCCATGTGCCTAGCAGACACTTGCCCAGACATGTCCCGGTGAGCTTTGCTGAGTCACAGTGATCGAGTAAACCCCCATAGTGTGGGTTTGTGCAAGTGAGGCATAGAGTTGATTACTGGTTAGTTAATACCCACCTAGCTGTAGAGATTCTCAAACTTACAACATGTTTCAGTACCAACCATACAGCAAGATCTCATAACTGCATACACATTAACGATGTGCATAATTACAGGGTGCTATTTTGAGGTACATCGTATCACAGAGTCCATTTTTTTCTTTTATTGGACTTCTTAAAATATCCAGTGCTTCTTGTGGTGAAAGTGGTCCCAATTTATTCATATAAACTAATCTATGCATGCTGGAGAAAATAAAAACTAAACCATTTATTTTACTACAGTTGTGTACTTATGAACTGCAGGTTTTATTAAAGCTTCCTCAAAGCTTTGTGCAAATCATTCTGTGGTGGAAAATTAACCATGCGTTGTATTTGAAATCAGAAATGCCTGAGGAACTTTATTCAAGTATACGTATACAGGGAGAGTCAGCCATAGCTACTCTGCATAAGCAGAAAATACAGGAGTTTATATAGCTGAAAACCACAATTTATTAAGCACACTTCCTTTAACAGCATTTTTCCTTATTTGGCATATAAGTACAGGCTCCAACAGTAGTTTTCTTTATTTGGGATACAGCAAAACAAGCTTTTCCTGTTATTAACAGGTTGTTCTTTGCGGTTAGGGTTATATTTCCTAAGCTGTTCTGTTGCAACTGCCCCACAATGGAATTTTCCTCTGCCTCTACTTATGCTTTTACATACACAGTTAGCTTGACCAAAGTTTTAGACCTACTTGGGAAGTTTAGGCCTACTGGATTTTTTCCCCCCACAATGCTTTGCACAGTAAAGGGCAGACATGCTGCCAGCTGGACGATTGTAAAGAGGCAACCGACTATAGAATAGGATGAGTAAAATATAACAACATATGCCATTGAAGTGGCACTCACTACCAATTGAACTGTTGGCAACAACAACAGGGATCTAGAAATTGAGGGGCCTATTCTGGACCTATTTATTCCACACATAGGTGTGCACCCATGGGATTTCCATACCCTCTAAGTGGCTTTGTGCTTTTTCAACACCAACTGAATGCTGCAAGGGGGGGGAAATGTCAGGGTTCCATACTTCAGTGAAGCAGAGGTAAAAATACTGGGTAAGTAGCAGGCTGTAGTCAGGAATTAGTGCTAGAAGAGAAACGGTTTCAGGAACAGCATGAACCTTCAGATTCTTCAGATACAAGATGCAAGATCTTGAGTTCACAAGACTTTTTTACTGACTGATGGGCAGCAACCAAAAGTAGGTGCCAATTTTCTGCATGATCATAAATAATGGAGAACAGTGCCTAAACCCAGTATCCTGTTGGGATCCAGCCTCCTATCTATGTGTGGAAAAGAAACAAGGAAATTTACTCCTCAACAAAATTACAGACACCCCTCCACACACCCTACCAAAACTCCCTCTCGGGGTAGTTACAGTTTGTCTCATGTGCTGGAAAACTTGCAAGAGTTAGACTCAGAGGAAAAGGGGGGGAGTTATAGATTGTTTGGCAGATTTCTTTTTTGATTGGGAGAGGAAAGTTTCCATCTCTCTCTGAGCAGTGACTTTGTTAGTTGCAGACACTAGGGAGATGGATGAAAGACAAATCTAAATTATGGTTCTAGTCACATCACTGTCTGCCACTGCCATGCTTCTTGTCCCACCTGAGGCAGTAATATGGCCTCCACTGCTGCAGCATTCTTGTTCTGCATAGACAGGGAATAGCCTCTCTTTGCTGGAGCCAGCCAACCCTGCCATGGCATCTGTGGGGGGCAGCCAGAACTGCAGTCCAACCCTAGCAGCTGAGAGCTATCAACAGTGGCATCTAGCGGCAGCATCATCTATAGCTCAGCCAGAAACCCAGAGCTGCCCGGCCAAACAAAAAATGTAAATGACACCTTGCTTGGTGCATGCCTGTCCCTCTTCAGGAGGTGGGCCCCACAGTGTGAGAACCTGCTCCCTTCAAGGGGACCAAGAGACACCAGTGTTCCTTGAGCATTTTGATCTTTATCAAATATATACAAAGGAAGAGGCAGATGTTGTTACTAGAAACATTCTCCAGCCGCCACGTTGTCTGCTTGATCTCTATTCTGAACAAGCAGGAGCTTGTTCACGTTAAGGTGGGAACTGCCAATCTTCTGTTGGCAGAAACCTAGGATGACCATATGTCCTGTTTTGGCCAGGAAAGCCCTGTTCTGGCTGTCCCGACTTCTTTTGGCAAAAGTGGGCATTTGTCCCATTTGCTCTTGCCAAATTGATCAGTTGGCAAGAGCAAATGGGACAAATGCCCACTTTTGTCAAAAAAGTGGGATGAGGAGGAATGTGAGGGGGGACAAGCAGCGATGCCAGCCTCATGCGGGGGGGAGACAGGGCTCAGGTGGGAGGCAGGTAGGGCTCAAACAAGCAGCAACACCAATCCCAGCCTCGCAGCGGGGGCGAGCAGCAATGCCAGCCCCAGCCTTGTGCAGGGAGAAGGGGTGGGAGGAGGCCTTGGGCGAGCGGAGGCCTTGGGCGAGTGGTTCAGGCCAGCCCCACGCGTGGATGGGGAGATGGCTTTGGCTAGCCTCACATGGGAAATATGACAGGTTTCAGAGTAGCAGCCGTGTTAGTCTGTATTCGCAAAAAGAAAAGGAGTACTTGGGGCACCTTAGAGACTAACACATTTATTAGAGCATAAGCTTTTGTGATGCATCCGATGAAGTGAGCTGTAGCTCACGAAAGCTTATGCTCTAATAAATTTGTTAGTCTCTAAGGTGCCACAAGTCCTCCTTTTCTTTATGGGAAATATGGTCACCCTATAGAAACCACAGAATGTCCAAGATGGTTTCCTGGCAAAATGCTGTGTGTGTTTGTAGAGGGTCCACAGAACCATTACCCTGAGGTAAAGCAGCAGTGAGCATGTGCCAAGTTAATAGTTACCGAACACGTGCAGGACGAGGTGAGAGAGAGGTCGACTAGCGGGCTGGTCACAGCCCACTCAGACCGGTTACAGCGAGTTCTAAAGGTTAGAGCTGTCAGTCATTGCTCTGAGATACTGGTTGGTACTGAGCACGTGCAAATGAGACAATTGCTGCTAAGATCAGAAAGGCATAGGGAAGGAGCTAAAGTGCAACATAAAACACTGGCTGCCAGGAAGTAGATTTGGAGAGAGCATAGTTGGGGGAAGACAGAGGGAGAAACTGGAAGCCAGCAAGAATATCTGCTGAAAGAGCTGCCAGAGGGAGAGATCGCAGGGGCTGACCAAGAGGGCAGAAGAACAGCTTGGAAAGACAGTTGAAGGAAGCTGAGACAGCAGCAGCGGTAACATTAATAACACAATAACTAACACATGAAAGGACAGAGTGAGGAAAGCTGCTGTGACCAGGGCAGAGAAGCAGGCAGCACCTGCAATTTAAAGGGATACCAACGGATTTATAAAGTAAGCCTGCTATTTTTAATTATAGTACAGCATAGGATAGTATATAGGACTAGCATGTGTGTGTGCTTATAAGAATGCATATAATTCAGTTATTAATTGCAATTGACCTATGTAACCTTTTAAAGCAAATACAAGACCTGTTGTCATCGATTTGTTGCAAACTCGCCATTTAAACAATATGCCATTGTAGTTTGAATGCCCTTTATACTTGCACTAGGGGATTTGTGTAAGGGTCTTTGTGCCTTGTTTAGGATTTTTAAAATGTACTGTATGAGGGATTACTAGCTTCATTAATAAAAGGATACTGTCTTTTGGAAAAGAATACTGCCTATGTCAATTACTTTATTAGACTGTTATATCCGTGTCCTTTATTGTTTTCCTTAACATTCCTGGTTACCCCGGAAACATTGCCCCAGCACAAGGGGACAATAGGCAGGATATTCCAGGAACACCCAAGAATCCATTTTTTGTGATAACAAAATGAGTCAATATGGGAGGCTGTAGAGGAGCTGCAAGTTCCTCATTTATACAGCTCCAGAGGCCCTAACACAGGGGTCCCCAACACGGTGCCCATGGGCGCAATGGCACCCGTGGGGGCAGTTGTGTGTGCCCGCAGGACACGGCGCCGCTGCAATGTTGCCACCGAGCGCGGCCACCTGAGAACCGCCCGCCGAAATGCTGCCGAGAAGCGTTGCTGTGTCTCAGTGGCATTTCGGTGGCGAGGCTTCTTTCCACTGCTGCTTCTCAGCGGCATTTCGGCAGCAGGGTGTTTGGCGTCCGCCACAGTCTGTTGGGAATAGGAATGTGCTATTCCCACAGAAAGGTTGGGGACCACCTGCCCTAACACCATGACACTTCTCTCTTCTGCTGCCTCACTTGGAGTGTCAGGTGCTAGAGCTCTGCACACAGGTGTAGGTATTGCAGATTCACCTTAAGGAATTAGAGAGGGTGCAAAGGGGTCCACCAAGGAGACATTACCCTTCTCTTTCAATGCAGGAGGAAGATTAGACTGAGCTTGTGTCTTGCTGTTCTTAAGCACTAAAGGAAAACCCTATGTGTGTGTGTGTGCACATGCACTGAATCAGGCCTGACACATATACTGTTTTCCCCTGCAGCCTAGGTTTTTGGCCCTCTCTATAGAGAAAGTTGATCATCTGATTCAAGGTCTTGTATGGGCAAAATTCATATGAAGTCAGAGAGGGATTTCGTATGTATGGGTTTAGAAACAGCCGTGGCAGAAAATGATTCAACATGAGCTCCTGTTTCCCTATTTTCTCAAAAAGAAAAGGAGTACTTGTGGCACCTTAGAGACTAACAAATTTATTTGAGCATAAGCTTTCGTGAGCTACAGCTCACTTCATTGGAAGCTTATGTTCAAATAAATTTGTTAGTCTCTAAGGTGCCACAAGTGCTCCTTTGCTTTTTGCGGATACAGACTAACACGGCTGCTACTCTGAAACCTATTTTCTCAGCATATAGATGATCCAAACCTGGATGTGGCTAGAATGGGCTAACGACAGTGCACTATTAATTAGTTCTTATTACTCAAATATTCTCCAGTTTAGCTAACTGTATTTTCTGTATTTTAAGTTAATTTTCTTTATTAAAATGCTCTTCTGGCATATTTTTGTTCCCCATGCCACTTTGGAACCAAGTGCTCTGGGCAGTTTTATTAATAAAGCTGTTTGCTGCCCAGTGTGGGCACTTGGAGGTGAGCTCAGAAGAGGTAGTCTGCAGTCTAGTATTCTTCTGTTGGTTGTATTATGTGTATCATTTTGGTCCCTGAGCTGCCTCAAAACCAAGTGTTCTGGGTCCTTTTTAAAAGTTCTGGCTAATAGTGCTTTGTTAGTGGGTTCTCATTACTGAAATATTGTTCTTAGATGTCTGTAACATGGTCCAGTGTGGTGGTGGTGGTTTTTTTCTTTCAATAATTGTGTTTATTAAAATGCCATTCTGCCTTTTACACCATGCAATTGCACAGGAGAGTGCCAATTCTTCTAGCTAAGGATGAGAACAGCTTCCTGTGTGAAAGTCAATGATTCCATGTGCTCTAAAATCGTCGTACTGATGCATTTTGGTTTGAAATGTGGTGTGTCCCATAAGAGGGAGCAGATTTCGAGATCTGAGGCTGCAGGAACCATCTCCGCACTAAGGGCAGCAGCTCTGGGACTCATCGAGATGGGGTGAGGAGGGGCGGTTTGTGCAGAGTCCAGCTTTCTCCTGCCAGTCCTCTGCAACACACAAATCCCTGTGCGCCCTCCTCAGTCTGCCTCCCCACTGCCCACGCATCTCCCTGTCTAACCCTTGGTCTGCTCCCATGCCCACACAAAGACATCCCCCTGTGACCTACTTCCCCCGTCTCCTGCCCTCCCGACATCCCCCTGTCCAATCTTTGGCCTACCTCCTGCCCTCACCCCTCTAGTCTCCCTGCACCTTCCTCAGTCTACTTCCTAGCTGCTGTTGCAGATCCACAGGATCAGTGCTATACCCCCAGCTTTTAAACAGTCCCTCGGAGCAGGGGTACACATAACCCTGGGTGTACGCAGAGGTTGTTACAAGGAGGAGGGAGAAGAATTGTTCTCGTTAACCACTGAGAATAGAACCAGAAGCAATGGGCTTAAATTGCAGCAAGGAAGGTTTAGATTGGACATTAGGAAAAACTTCCTAACTGTCAGAGTGGTTAAGCACTGGAATAAATTGCCTACGGTGGCTGTGGAATCTTCATCATTGGAGAATTTTAAGAGCAGATTAGACAAACACCTGTCAGGGATGATGTAGGTAATATAGTGCCCATATTTAAAAAAGGGAAGAAAGAGAACCCGGGGAACTACAGACTGGTCAGGTTTACTTCAGTCCCTGGCAAAATCATGGAGCAGGCCCTCAAGGAATTCATTTTGAAGCACTTGGAGGAGAGGAAGTGATCAGGAACAGTCAACATGGATTCACCAAGGGCAAGTCATGCCTGACCAACCAGATTGCCTTCTACGATGAGATAATTGGCTCTGTGGATATGGGGAAAAGCAGTGGATGTGATATATTTTGACTTTAGCAAAGCTTTGCATACGGTCTCCCACAGTATTCTTGTCAGCAAGTTAAAAAAGTATGGATTGGATGAATGGACTATAAGGCGGATAGAAAGCTGGCTAGATTGTCAGGCTCAATGGATAGTGATCAACGGCTCGATGTCTAGTTGGCAGCTGGTATCAAGTGGAGTGCCCCAGGGGTCGGTCCTGGGGCCGGTTTTGTTCAACATCTTTATTGATGATCTGCATGATGGGATGAATTGCACTCTCAGCAACTTCGCAGATGACACTAAGCTGGGGGGTGAGGTAGATATGCTGGGGGGCAGGGATAGCTCAGTGGTTTGAGCACTGGCTCAGTCTGTAGTTCCCCAGGGTTGTGAGTTCAATCCTTGAGGCGGCCATTTAGGGATCTGGGGCAAAAATAAGGGACGGTACTTGGTCTGGTCCTGCTTTAAGCAGGGGGTTGGACTAGATGACCTCCTGAGGTCCCTTCCAACCCTGATATTCTATGATATTCTATGATAGGGTCCAGAGTGACCTAGACAAATTGGAGGATTGGGCCAAAAGAAATCTGATGAGGTTCAACAAGGACAAGTGCAGAGTCCTGCACTTAGGAAGGAGGAATCCCATGCACCACTACAGGCTGGGGACAGACTGGCTAAGCAGCAATTCTGCAGAAAAGGACGTGGGGATTACAGTGGATAAGAAGCTGGATATGAATCAATACTGTGCCCTCGTTGCCAAGAAGGCCAATGGCATATTGGGCTGTATTAGTAGGAGCATTGCCAGCAGATTGAGGGAAGTGATTATTCCCCTGTATTCAACACTGGTGAGGCCACACCTGGAGTATTGCGTCCAGTTTTGGTTCCCCCATTACAGAAGGGATGTGAACAATAGGGAGAGAGTCCAGTGGAGGGCAACGAAAATGATTAGGGGGCTGGGGCACATGACTTACGAGGAGAGGCTGAGAGAACTGGGGTTATTTAGTCTGGAGAAGAGAAGAGTGAGGGGGGATTTGATAGCACCTTTCAACTACCTTAAGGGGGGTTATAAAGAGGATGGAGCTAGGCTTTCTCAGTGGTGGCAGATGACAGAACAAGAAGCAATGGTCTCAAGTTGCAGCGGGGGTGGTCTAGGTTGAAGGTTTTTAAGGTCAGTCTTGACAAAGCCCTGGCTGGGATGATTTAGTTGAGGATTGGTCCTGCTTTGAGCATGGGGTTGGACTAGATAACCTCCTGAGGTCCCTTCAAACCCTGATATTCTATGATATTAGGAAACGCTGTTTCACTAGTAGAAGCACTGGAATGGGTTACCTGGGGTGCGGGGGTGTGTGTGTGTGTGTAATCTCCATCCTTAGAGATTTTTAAGGCCTGGTTTTTAAGAGATTTAGTTGGTGTTAGTCCTGCTTTGAGCAGGTTGTTGGACTAGATGACCTCCTGAGGTCTCTTCCAACACTAATATTCTATGATTCTGTGGATATTTAATCTGGATGCAGGGGAATGGATTAGATGACCTTGTGAGGTCCCCTCTAGTGCTACGATTCTATGTTGCTATGAAAACAATGGGAGCTGGTGGCCACCTTCACTAGGGGCAGCCTGCCTTCCACATGCCAAAGGGTAGGGCAGTGGTGGCCATCTTGAGTAAGAGCATTTTATCTTCAGGTCCTCTCCCCAAACGGAAGAAGGTGGCCATTTCGAAAAATGGAAAATGTGCGATTTCACTGCCAGGAATGGTGTGATCGTGAGAAATTTTTCAAATCCTAGATAAACACTGTGAGATCCATGATAAAATCAGTAGCTCTGGTCATTGCGGTTGCACCACAGTAACAGCATGCTTTTCATCTAATCTTTCCAAAATTCCCCCCCTCCCCCCAGGAATGTTCCTGCTCTCTGTGGCCGAGGGGGAGGTTCCCAGCTCTTTCTGCAACCGAGCCTCGGGGGCAGTGGCTGGGGCAGCAGGTTCTGAGTGGGGGACTCTTGTTGTTGATACAGATGCCTGTGACCTTCGAGGAGGTGGCTGTGTATTTCTCTGAGGGGGAATGGGCGCTGTTGGACCTGTGTCAGAGAGCTCTGTACAGGGACGTCATGCAGGAGAATTACAGGAATGTGACCTCGCTGGGTAAGGATTCCTGTGCCTTCGGTGTTAGAAAGTGGGCATCTTTGAAGTGCCCAGGTTGCCTTCTGCTCAGGGTTCAGAGGGATCAGCTCCTTAGTCCCAGGCTCAGCAGGATTAGGAAAGTGTAAAGAGGTTGCACAGTGATGCTATGCCACAGTCATAAAATCCCCCAGTGTGTGGAGATCCTTGAATCCCCTTCTGCCCTCCCCAAAGGGTCTCCAGGAACACTTTCCCATCCCTTTGGTGTATACAGGGCATCCATCCACCCAGCACATCTGGAAACACTGTCTCAGAACAACAGTAAAACTCTGATCTCATTTAGTTTCTTTTCCCAGAGCAGGTTTTCCAATTCGCAAGCCCAGCGTGATCTCCCAGCTGGACCGAGGGGAAGAGCCGTGGGTCTCTGATCTCCAGGGGTCCCAGGCTAGAGAGATCCAGAGAAACATCCCCAGAGGTGAGAGATTGGTTAAACGGATGTGGAAACCATCCCTCATTGACTTAAAGTGCTGAGATTCCCACACAGGCCCCTTGAGCTCCTCCAGTTCTAACTTATTGCCCCCCAGGTCAGGATTGTGCCCAGCAGATGTCGTGTCCTCCTGGCAGATGTAGTTCATGGCTTTCCACGCATCCTGACTGACACCTGGCAGTAGCTCCCTGCCCCCTGAGTGTTCAGATGGGATGTGGAGGAAGAATTGGGTGTTCTCCTTCCAGGTGTGTGAATGCTCAGTGATCTGCAGCCAGAGAGCTTTCCCTGGTGGTACCTGTCAGTTTGCCGTGCATGTCCTTGTGTATCCACCCCAGCAGCCTCACGGCTCCTTCTCACCACCAATGTCTGGTGGTCGGAGCTCTCCATCAGCTGTTGTTCACGGATTCCCTTTTTTTCTTCTGAGTAAACCTTTTCTCCATATAAATAGTTCTGGTAGCTTCTTCTTTAGCCATGTTTTTCCCACCAGATATTTGTTTATTTCTTATTTTATGAAGGTTTTGTTCTTGTTTTTCTCTGGGGCTCTTTTACTCGGTACCAGAGGACTTGGTTATGCCAAAGTCTCCTGTAGTTCAGCACTGTCTCACTTGCAGGATGTCTAATCCACTGAATGACCCTCACACTCATTGTTTATTTTGCCTCACTGAGGGGCACATGAGAGACAAGTGCTCTATTTGTAGATCTTTCAAGAGGAGAAGACAAAAATCTAGGGGCATAAGAGTAAAATATTACCATATGGAGTGTGCTGTGCATCCCTTCTCAGACCTCAGTTGTCTGGAGTCCAGTGCTTTATCCTAGGACAGGAGTTCTCCTGTGGGTCTTTCTGACTCACCTCATGGCTTGAAGTCAGACAGACACAAGAGAAGAGGAATTGTTCCCCTTCTCCCACCATGTCTTGTAAGAGCTGTAAGTTAGTCTCAGGGTAAGACTTGACTTATAAATCAAGCTCTTCTTCAGAATCAGACTCTGGAAACTGAAAAGCCTCAGCAGAGTCCTCATGGGAACTGTCAGGTTACATCACAAGTAGAGTCTAGGTGCTCCCCAGTACCAACAGTGAAATCAGGGCAGGAAATCCAGCCATTGTCTCCAGGACCAGTGCAGGTATCCTTGAGAATGGCTCTGACAATTTATTAGAATTATGAACTTCTGCCAAAATATTATTGAGATGTCAAGAGATTTGCTCTGTCTGTTGGTCCTGGATTCCCCTTGGCTGCTACAAGACCCAACTCTGACTACTCATAGGCTACAGCCTTTATTACAGCCAGAGCTGCCCTCAGCACTGGCTAGAATGTCTGTAGGACTGATACCATCAGCCATTGCGTCCTCTGTACCTTTGAAGCCTCCAGTACTGGTTTCTTGTACACAGATGGTTCTGATAAGACTCAAGTCATCAGTATTGACATTTAAACCTTCTGCCAACAGGCACAGCTTCAGAGGCTGTACTCCGGTGATTCCTCCTAGTATCACACCACTGGTGGCAACTGACTGCCCATATTAATCATTGGATTCAGAAGAACCACCTTATACTTCTTATTCTAGAGGGAGATCTAGATTCTCTCCATTACATTCTTCAGTGACAAAATGGAGCATTCGATGGAGATGATATCACAATGGTAGATCTAGACGTAGATCTCCATGTTCTTGCAGATGAACCCCGTGTTATACGGGTACATGCAATAGCTGGACTGGAACACATGCAGCATCCCTCCAGCCTCTAAGCTGGCTTCTCCAGACTGTTTTCAAAGAAGTTTTGTGTGGGTGGGAGTTGAGTTCGGGGTAAGACTCACGTTATACATCAAACTACCTGTGCTGTGAAGACACGCTCTGTAGATAAGATTAGTTATTTCTTTCACAAGTCTTTTCGCAAGTTGTGAAGCCAACACACCCTAAGAGTAGAATTTAGTATTGTCTCTTCCAGGGATTCTCCCTTTGAGTTGCTGGCTTTTTGTCCTCTTCAGTACTTATCTTAGGGTGGCCACTCACGTGCTCCCAGAATATGGGACATTCCAGTACGTCCCAAAATATCATGACCCTGTCCATGCTGACATGACCCCATGCCCACCAGAGTGACTTTTCATGCTCATGCCACATGGGGGGTGGAATTTTTAAGAGCCTGCCGCCCCACCCCTACCAGCGTGACCTTATCTCTAGGGTCATGCTGTCAGGGGCAGAACAACACCCTCTTCAGAATGGCATCCCCCGTCTGGTACTGGACAAAACCAGTTTTGGCTGAGTACTGGATGGGAACACACCCAAGAAAAGCAGGACTGTCTGGTTTAATACCAGACGAGTGGCCTGCCTAATTTATCAGTTATGGTCGCCTTTCCAGTGGCAGTTGCTTTCCACTAGAAGGGTTTGGAACCACAAGCATGAATTTCATACCCCTTCCCCCACCTCTCTTTCCACTATTTTTATAAGCATAAAGTTGCTTTAAGGCCTCATCCAACATTCTTTATCGAAGGTGGTTATCGATTTCCATCTCAACCAAACCAACTTTTTACCTCCCTTTTCCCCCAGGCCACATTCATGTACGCTTGAGGAAAAACAACATTTGCTGGATGTCTGCTATGCCCTTGCCTTTTATCTGGACAGGACAAAACAGTTTCAGTCTTTACCTCAATTCTTTGTTTCCTGCGTGAAGAGAATGAAAGGGCAGGAGGTTCTCTTATGGTGAATTTCTTGGTGGATCACCTCTCATATCACTACAAGTTATGATGTTGCAAAGTTAAAACTACCTTCCAACTGACTGTATGTTCAGCAGCTTTTCTAAAGCATATTTCAATCCCAGATATCTGCAGGGCAGCGACCTGGTCTTTAATTCACACTGTTCCCAAGCACTGTGCCACTTCAGCCACTTCCAGAGACTGTGCTAGCTTTGGAAAGGCTGGTCTGCAGTGGCTTTGCAGATAGACTCTGAACCCTCCTCCATAGAACACTGCTTGGGAGTCACCTGAAGTGGAATAGACACATGGAATCACTCAAAGATAAAAAAAATTAGATACCCATGTGACCCGGGGTGCCTAGGGCAGCCCACACTGAAAATGCCAAAGTCAGGGCAGGCTGCAAATAAGAGAGCAGATTCTCCCCAAACTAGTGATTAACATACTGTAGGTAGATTCACCAACCAGTCACAAACTGTGCTCCTGATCCCCCACACTAGTTATCAAGAAAATTTAAAAAAAAAAAAAAACAGCCATCACACAACCCCTTTTTAGCCACTCCAGTCTCTGGCTCCTAGTCAGCAAAGTTCTGTAAAGTGAGAAGTTACTTAAACTCTATTTGCTATAAAAAATGTTCTTCTGATTCCCTAAGGGCTAGCCACGTTACCAGATCAATACTAGTTTGGATCTTACCCAAAATACCACGCTGCCAGCCAATCCTTTAGTATCTAAAACTAAAGATTTATTAGAAAAGAAAAGAACAATAAGAGAGTTGTTAAATGGTCAATGCAAAGAGATACTATATGACTTCCGATGCCACATGTTAGGGTCCTAACAACACTGGTGTGTTTGCTGGCTCGAAAGTTCCTCTGGAACACATCCAAAACCTGAATGAGTCTATCAGTCAAAACTTTATTTTGTAGAGAAGTTACTCCAGAGGTGAGGAGCAGGATTGAAGACAAAATGGAGGTGATGCAGCTGCCTTTTTCTATTCTATGCCATGTGGCTTGTACATCTTTTGTCCCAAACACAAACTCAAAGCACATGGGCATGGAAAGGTACTTGGAGTCCCCTGTCCATAGGCATGTCCCTACATGTCCTGCTGACTCATAGGTGTAGCCCCTGCCTTCTCTCAATTGGTCCATTGTACAGCTGATTGCCCTTGATAGGCCAGTAAGCAGGCTGGATAGTGCTGATACCAGTTTGTCTGGGGGTGTCACTCAGATATACAGCACAAATTTGAGCTATCACTATACCACATGTATTTATAACTCACAATGCAAAGATGAGACATACATGGAAACAAACTTATCATATTTAGCAAATCATAACTTTTCCACTGATACCTTACATGGCGTATCTGATAAATGATTCATTGCAATTTTGTAATACTGGTATCGATAATATTATAAGTAGTCACCCATAATCTGTACAGCATCACAACCGGTACTGGTTGTTTTCCAGGACGTGTTGCACATGTCTATTCCACCACCCACCCTCCTCCCTTCTGCTTCAGAGTCCATTATGTTAGGATGCTGGTGCAAATGAACTGAGATGATGCCCTGGGCAGATCTGCCCTTCATTCCCTCAGCTGGATGCATGAAGACATGCATGGCGCATATACCACTACCATGAACTCTCCGAATACAGTGTCATGCACATCCCTAAAGCAGAATAGACGTGATGTGGAATAGACATGCGCAACATCTTGAAAAACAGCAAATACAGTAAGGTTGGTAGCTGATTTTTCTCTTCTCTCTTTCTTCCAGGGAAGGGTTTGTGTGGGATTCAACACCTGATTTGTCTGTCTTCTCAGCAGTTATTTTGGATTGTTTCCCCACTTTCCCGTTCCTCTTTTCTCACCTTCCCTTTCTCCTGGCACAGGGACTGACTCCTGTGCGAATTCTCTCTCTGTCCCAGCAGGTGATGAAATGGTGAGTGAGAGCAATGAAGAGAATCCTTGTCCAGCAGGTCCTGAGCGAATGGAACCAAAGGGGACGTTGCTGGGAAGGTGTGAAGGGGATGATTTCCAGATTCCTGGGCAAGGACAAGCCCAAGAAACACAGTGCAGACCAGAGAAGCAGCAGGGAAGCCCCCCAGGAAAGACACAGGGTGAATCCACTTGCCGAGGGGGAGTTTTGGAAGAACCTAATGAGGCCATGATCCAGCCGAAAACCTGCACTAAGGAGAAGCGATTCGAATGTGCTGAGTGCAGGAAACACTTTAGTTCTAAAGAACACCTTGTTCGACATCTGAGAGTCCACACGGGAGAGACTCCCTATCACTGCCCTGAGTGTGGGAAACAATTCAATGACCAATCTATCCTTATTAGACATCAGAGAACCCATACAGGAGAGAGGCCCTATAAGTGCCCCAACTGCAAAAAATGCTTCAGTCAGAGGTCAGGCCTTATTACACATCAGACAGTCCACACAGGAGAGAAATGCCATAAATGTCCTGACTGTGGACAAACTTTCACTCAGAGAGGGCATGTTACTAGACATCGGAGGACTCACACGGGTGAGAGACCCTATGGATGCCCAGAGTGTGGAAAAAAGTTCGCTTCCACCTCTGACCTTATTATACATCAGAGAATCCACACAGGAGAGAAACCCTACAACTGCCCCGACTGCGGGAAAAGCTTCAGTCACAGCCATCACCTTACTGACCATCGGGGAATCCACACAGGAGAGAGACCCTATACCTGCCCCAACTGTGGGGAAAGCTTCAAAAGTAAATCTGGCTTCAGAATCCATTGGAGAAGGCACACGGGAGAGTGCCCCTATCAATGTTCCATCTGTGGGGAAAGGTACAAAACCAGGAACTCTCTAACATGCCACATGAAACACCACACAGAATAGTGTCAGCCACTTCCCCTCCTCTCTCTGCATCTGTAGAGATAGGAAGAACCATGAGGATAATAAACTCCCAATCCCCAGGGAGTCAAATGGCACCACTATTTACATGGGTGCTGTGTGTCTCAGGAGGACGGAGGCACAAGGAGAGTGACATTATTATTATTACTGTATTGCATTATTCTCTGACACTCTCCCATCCCATCCCAGCTCCCTCTGTCATGAGGAGGCTTTTACTGAGCCGAAGGGTTTACCTGGATTTCTTGATCCCTATTTCAGGCAGGGGCACACTGGGATTATTCTGTAAATTGCTGCCCCGGGAGGCATTTTCTCCCTGTTTCTGCATGGTGGGGAAGAGCAGAGGTCTGATATTTCTGGAAAGTCGGATGTCAGTGGATTGTTTATTGTTCATTGAATTATTTTCTCATTATTGCTCAATTATGTTTTTTTCCCCAAATAAGATGTAAATAAAACTTTTGTGGCAAATTTCATTTTCCTGGGCAGCCTGGGAATGTCATTGGTTCTTGAGCTCTGGGAGGGAGAGAGGCCAAGTGTCCCAGACTGGGTGAGTTGTCTCCCTCTGCAGGAATCACTCATTACCCCATATTCCATCCTTTCACTAATGTCTCTGCCCATCCAGCTTTGGAAGCCGGAGCGTAGGCACATCTGTGTCTTTGCTTTTGCAGCTTTGATGGCCTCTGGGCTCTATCCTTGGGTCTTCCCTTCCCCTCTACAAGGGGTTTAATTGGGGCAGGAGAGAAACATCCTCAGAGGCAGAATCCAGGAGCCCTGGCTGGGTGTGATCCCCAGAGGATACCCACAGCTAGAGATGATGGATAGAGGGACATTTCCAGATGGGGAGCAGCCCATCTCCTTCTCCCCAGCAGCATCACCAGCATCTGTCCCATCTGCTCTGTGCCCAGCTCAGTGAGGAATTCGGTGACTCCAGGGCAGAATTGTAACATTTCCCATGGGCATAGAGCAGCTGCAGGGCTCTCAGAGCCCCTGGCCAGACTCCATCCCAGGTGTTCGCTTTCCATCGGGTGCCTGGATCCTACTCCCGCTTTCCTGGGGTGTCTGTGATGCTGTAGCTCCCTGTTGTGGTGCATAAATCTCTGTCTCGGGGAGAACCCCTGGTTCCCCAACACTCTGCTGTCCTGGTCTGTCTCATCCCCCTCAGTTCTATTGCACCCTGGAGCCATCCAACTCCTGTCCTAGGGTTCTGATCACAACCTAAGCCCTGGACCTGTCCCAGAGGGCAGTGAACAAATGCAGCCACCAGCCAGAACATCCCACATATTTGCTACTGTCTGAAACAACCAGCCCTGATGTCTCAGTGCAGGTGTTCATAAAAGCCCTGGGGCATTGTCTGCGCTGGAAAGAACCAGACCAGCCCCACGGGGATGGGGAATAACTCTGGAAGCCCATGGGGCGTAAGGCCCTGGAGTTGGAAAAGCCAACGGGAGTTGGGGAAGGCCATAGAGGCAAATAATCCCTCTGGTCCTGGAGAGGCTGGGACTAACTGTGTGAGAGTGGGAGGACGTGTGAGTGGGAGTGATCGACCCAGGAGTTTGCCGTGTGATTCTCAGGGCTGTGTAGGCAGAGGTGTGCCCATATCATGGAGCAGGGAGGGGAGAGTCACTCTCTACAGAGTTCTGGGGACACCCCCATGGGAACCTGGACCTAGCTTACAGCAGTGTAAGTTTATTACCCAGTCCGCCCCTCCCTCAATGCAGAGAGGACATGAACCAGCTTTTGTAAACTGAGCAAAGGTTTCCCAAGCACTTCAAGCAAAACACACTGTTTTAGGTAAAGTATAAAACAGATTTATTAGCTACAGATGGATAGATTTAAAGTGATTATAAATGGCAGGCATAAGAGGTCAGAGATACTTACCAAAGAAAACAGAAGATAAATACACAATCCTTATTACACTAGGCAGGCAGTATTTAGATCAAACAATTTTCTCAGCCCACTGGATGTTACAGTTCACAATACGCAGGCTTCCCTCTTAAACCTAGACCAGCCTCCTCAGGTGAAGTTGTCATCTTCTTAGCGTTCCTGTTGCTATCAGCATAAGTGGGGGAAGAGAAAGGCCAAGACATGACACCGCTGTCCCTCATTTTATACCCTCAGTCCATGTGTCTAAAAGACACCTGCCCAGACCTGTCCCAATGAGTTTTGCTGAGTCACAGTGATCCCATGCCTGGTGGGCTTTGCTGAGTCACAATGATCGAGTAAACCCCCATTGTGTGAACTCATGCAAATGAGCCATAGAGTTGATTACTGGTCAGTTAACACCCACCTGGCAGTAGAGATTCTCAAACTTACACCATATTTCAGTACCAACCATACAGCAAAATCTCATTACTTCACATACCATGAGAGCACAGACAAACCAACAGGATATTAATGTTTGCCAGATCAAGACTTTCAAAATGCCTTGCTCAAGTCTGGGGGAGATGATGAATGCTGGGGTCACCCAAGCAGTAGGAACCTCAGAACTTGTGAACTCTGATCACACGAGAGAGAGAAAGAGTCAATTCACTAATCTCTGAACAGTGAAGATCAGGGCCAGGAGGAGGAGTTGGGAGGTAGAAGTGGGAGAGGTCAGGTTGACATAAGGAAGAGAGAGAATTGGTGGCATAAGGAAGAGATAGCAGTAGAGCTTCTCAAACTTACAACATATTTCAGTAACAACAATATAGAAAATCTCATAACTTTGCGTACCATGAGAGCACAGATAAGCCAACAACATATTTGTGTTTGCCAGATCAAGACTTTCAAAATGATACCTCACAAGGCATACTGTGCTTCCCACAGTGAGTCCGCCTGGGTGGGGCTCCTGGGGAAGCCAGAGGGCCCTGTACCTCAACTCCGCAGTCAGATGTGACTCTCAGCCAGCCGCTAAAACAAGGTTTATTAGTCGACAGGAACACAGTGTAGAACAGAGCTTGCTATCACAGAAATCAGTGACTTTCAGCCAAGTCCATCTTGGGAGTCCTAGGCTAGACACCATGGACTCCCCCTCTTCCAGTTCCCCAACCCAGACTGTCCGCTTCCAGCGACATGACCTCCAGCACCCCCCTGTTGCTCCTCCTCTTTCCCTTTGTCTCACTTCCCAGGCAAAAGGTGTCACCTGGTCGCACCCCCGTCCTGGGTCTCAGATTACATAGGTGCAGACAGCTTGGGCAGCCTCACCTGCCCCGAGGGCCTCAGCAAAAATCACACACCCAATTCCCACCACCGAAGTATTGGTGCAGTACACTGGGAAACTGAGGTACACACAGTATTAATATAGGACAGTAAGACTCACATGCAACAAAACAAGATGAATAAAACTCCACTTTGTCACAGATGCACGGCCAGGTTCAAGCCAAGATGGGTGGGAGCCAGGAGTGATGTCGGCCAGGAGGATGCTCCTGGCCTGGATGAGATGAGGCAGAACTGAGGGAGCTCAATCCCAGCAGGTTACACCAACGACAAATGGTTTCTGCATGTATTTAATCAATTCCTCACCTGCATGGCTGCTTCTCAGGAGCTCCTTTCCCTCGACAACATCGGGGATCCACAGCTCTTCGCCCTATTCCAGCCAGGAAATGACGTCAGGTTTGGGTGTTGCGAAGTCGGCTCCATGGAAAGGAACTAGGCAAGACCATGATTTCAGTTATTCAGAGACAGAGCTGTTTCCAGCAGTCCTGGGCAGGTGGGTACCCTTGTGGAAACCTAACAGATGGGGAAGTGTCCCTGGAGACCCTTTGGGGGAGACTAGATTGCTCCTGGAAGATGTAAAATTCCCCCTGGAGGAGACTCAGGGATCTCCACTCTGAGGTATGACTCTGTGCAACCTCTGACCCCTTCTAAACCTGCTGACCCAGAGCCCTTTGCAGGCACGGAGCAAGTCCTGGGAAGGGAGGGACACATGAAATCTCTTTGTGTGTCGCTGTATGCCCATGTTTAATAGTACAAGGAGGTACATCCAATCCATCCTCTCCTATGGAAGCTCTTGGGAGGAGGATGGACTAGCATCTTTGAGGTGTTTCCCAATCTCCTTTCCCATGGGAGGGGGTGTGGAGGTCACAGTCTCTCTCACGCAAGTTATGGAGGAGAGCAAAAGGTGACCCAGGAGTGCCAGAGAGCCCCCCAACTTCTAACACCTTAGGGGACAGGAATCCTTACCCTGTGAGGTCACAGTTTCATAATTCTTCTGCGTGACGTCCCTGTAGAGGGCTCTCTGACAGGGGTCTGGCAGAGCCCACTCCTCCTCAGTGAAGTACACAGCCACCTCCTCAAAGGTCACCAGCCCCTGAAACAGCAAGAGTCCCCCTCTCCGAACCTGCTGTCCCCGTCACAGTCCCACCAGCTCAGTCACAGGCAGGGCTGGAAAATCCCCCTCTCCACAGAGAGCAGGGAACTTTCCTGGGGAGGTGAAAACATTTCTCAAAGCTTTCATGAAAAACACGCTGTTTTTGTGGTGAAACCACGATGCCCGGAGCAGCCGACTCCCCTGATTTTATCTTGAGTCTCATGATATTTACTTGGAATATTTAAAATTTCCCCATGACCTCACAATTCCTGGGACTGAACTTGCCAATTTCCCCTTCCTCAACATGGCTGCCCTCTCCCATTACTTTCCGGGGGGGGGGGCAGACTCAAACTGCCCATATTAAAGATGGCCACCATTTCCTTATGGCCTGTGGAAGTGAGGCTGCCCTTATTAAAGATGGCCACCAACTCTTGTTTTTTTCACTGTGGCCACAGGCATGATCTCTTCTGTTATACGGCTATGGCTCTGTGCTGAGGAGACTGGATCAGACAGTTTAACTGGAAAAGGATATGTGGAGAGCTATTGTGTGGATGAAGAGGTGCAAAGAGATATGTGGGGACCAGAGAAAGGCTGAGCAGGGTTCAGGGGGATCTGTGGGGCCTGGAGAGAGCTGAGGGGGTGCAGGGGAATAGGGAGTGCTGGGGCATATTGGGTTGCAGATTTGAGAGGTCGGAGACTATAAACAAAAATACAGAAAAATATAGGGGCAGGTGGGCAGAGGAGACTGTGGGAAACATGGTGGAGGGGGGTAGCTGGGGAGAGGGGAGCCAGGGTAGGATAAAGGAGGAGGGTGGGAGGGACAGAACTGCCAAACCCCTCTCCCTCCATTCCTTCCACTTTATCCATCCCCATAAGTGTGTGCCCTGTGTGTTCCTCCATGGTGACATTCGCCACTCACCAAAGGACACTGTACATTCCTTTCTACTAGCCTGGTCTTTATTCATGGGCAAAACCCCTTCATTAATGCAGAGCTAAGGCTGCTCGGTGGTACATCCTGCTCTTCCTGACTGGCCAGCTCAGCAAAACTCAAACGTGTGAAAACCAGGAGATACAGAATGAAGATCAATGTCCACACATCCTTCACTCTGCCCTCTTTGAGCGATGCCCATGGACATTGTGCCCATAACACCCCTGCTCATAAACTCACAGCCCATACTCACCTCCCACCTACCTGCCTACGACCCACATGGCAAGCAGACCCTGTGCCCCACTACTACCACAGCATACATATCACAGCGCTGAAATGAGGCATGCTGGATCTCTTCCTTTGACCACACACACCGGGTTCAGGGAGAGAGGCTCACACATATTCCTGCCCCAGAGAGGCATAGTCTTCCCAGATCACCTCATATCACAATCACAGCTTTATCAAGCTGCTCCATTTAATCTTCCACTATTTAGTGCATATACACCTAGCACAGTGAAATGTAGTGCAAGCAGATAATTCCCAGTGGCTATTACCAGCGCCAGGGGGCAGAGTTAAGGTTACATGGGCATGTAACTTAACTGTATTTCCTGGTTTTCAGAAGTTTGTGTTGCTGAACTCAACATTCTGGAAGGACCCGAGATACCACCAGGCAACCAGAACCCACTAGCAGCTTTCAGACAATCTCCTACCTGAGCTGGTTCCATTGCAGACATTTCTTTTCCCCGTCCCCTGGAGGATGGGACAATCCGGATCAAAACAGTGACATTATTCTGCAGCCTGTCAGGGCAATTGGGGAAGATTCAGAAGGGGTGTTAGTCCATCTCACACCACAATTCCCAACTTCTATGTCCATCCCCGTCCCATTGCTGTCACACCAAATATTCTGAAACCCTCTGCAATGAGACAAGTACAGTGACGCTAGCTGGTCACAGTCGCTAAAAGCCAACAGTTTCCTGACCTCTCCCACCACGTACTCATTCCCAGCCCTGAAAACAAGGACAGGGGAAGTTGAGGCCTCCTAGATCTTACATGGTGCCATTAATAACCCTACCCGCCCCCCAGCAAACATCTGTTTGCATTGATGTGAAAGGGAAACATCTGGATTCTCATGCATGTGGGGAAAGTCGATCATTTGGAAGTTTAAACCCCTCCCTCCTGTCTGGCTCTCCCCAAATGGGCAAAGGAACCAGGGCAGTTGTTCTTCCTTCAAACACAGCAGTTCCAGCCACTTAAAGGAGGGAGGGTGAGAGTGGGAAAAAAGTGTAAGGGTCTTTTTCTATAAATATTCAATAATCGGAGAGATGAAAGGAAATTGAGAATATTTTGTACAATCAGAGGAAAAAATGGGCAAGTTCTGATAGGATTTTATAAAGATTTTTGATAAACAGAAGGAAGAGGGGACAAATCTGAGGGAATTTTATATCAATATTCAATAAATAACTGCTGGTTGTCCTGGCCTTGACATGGGCAGCAGGGAACCCTGGGCAATGCCACGTTAACAGGGGCAGGGAGGGGAAATGGAGCCGGAAGGCCCCATGGCAATTGGGAGAGGGAAGCAGTAGGGGAAGGATTGGCAGCTGGTGATTGGGGGGCTGCGTTTGGCTGGAGGTCACTAGCTGGGACAGGGCAAACTGAGGAGTCTCAATGGGGGACTTGGCTCTTTCCTCAGTACAGGATTCTGTATGAATATTTAATAACTAGAGGAGAAAGGAGCAAAATCCGAGGCGATTTTATTTCAAAATCCAAGAATTAGGGAGAAAAAAGCAAAATCTGCAGTTGGAGTTCCTCAAAGGTGACTTGAAGAGGAAAGAATGAATGGGCTCTGTGTCCTTTGTTATTTTGTGACAGGCTTTTTTCCTGCCCTAAAAAAATGAATACTTTTCATTTTTGACTTCCAAAAATGTCTTCTCCTCTCCATTATTGCTGTGGGGTGGTTGGTTGGCTCCCAGGTGGTTCGGGAGCTTTGTTCCATTCTCGGTGAAGATGGAAGTGCTGAATCTTGAACCTTCAAGCATCTGAGGTTTAACATGTTACAAAAGCAAAACATTTAAAAAAAATGCTTAAACTGACTGAATAAAATGAATAAAAATTCACATCCCTTCTTCTTCCTCAGAATTAAAAACAAAAAAGAATATAATACCTCCCAGGCCTTTTTAATTAATCATAAAGGAGCAAAAATTGATGCAAAACTAATTATTTAATCTTCTTCAGGTCATCTTTAGAAATTCTGACAGCACAATCCTCACGTCCTAATTCAAACTACAGCTCAGTTCCTGCTCGGGCTAAAGGCAGCAGGATGTGTTGGATAAAGTCCTAATCACACCTTTCTGCCACTAGGGAACTATATTAAAAAATAAAACCTTGATGGGAGGGCATGCTCACACAGGCATGTGGAATTCCAGAGTCACAGATTTTAAGATCAGAAGTACTACAATCATCTAGTCTGACCCCCTGCATAACATAGGCCAGAGAGTTTGCCCCTGTACTTCCTGGATCGAACCCATAGCTTCTCATTGAGCTCAGCTGTGGTTCTCAACCTATCTACCATTGTAGGCCGCATATATGGCCCACAATGTGTTGTGTGGGCTGCATCCAATACTACCTGTATGACCCTGAGGATGTCACATGGGCCACAGCCATGTGCTGATTGGACCGCAAGTGGCCTGTGGACTGCAGGTGGAGAACCACTGAGCTAGAGCAAATCTGTTAGAAAGCCTCCATTCCTGGTTTAAACACTTCCAGTGAAGAAGAATCCAATCTGCCCTGTTTTAGAATCAATTTGGCAGGCCTTTTCTCCCCAGCAAACCAGAATTATTTTAAAGCTTTCCTGGAGACCCCCAAAAGTGCTAAATAGAAACTCATGGTTTTTAAAAATAGGGTTTCTTGAAACACAAAATAGTCCCCCAGTGCTGACTAATAAGAAGCCAGTCCCTGATTGCAGCTAGAGCTCTTTCTAGTGAGCAATCATTTTCACTAAGATCAGGAAAATCACCCAGGGCCCCCATCCTTCCAAGTTTCAGAGTAGCAGCCGTGTTAGTCTGTATTCGCAAAAAGAAAAGGAGTACTTGTGGCACCTTAGAGACTAACAAATTTATTAGAGCATAAGCTTTCGTGAGCTACAGCTCACTTCATCGGATGCAAATGCATCCGATGAAGTGAGCTGTAACTCACGAAAGCTCATCCTTCCAAGGTATCATTTCAGAGGCTGTGCCATAATTGGCAAAGAAGGAGGTGTGGGTGGAAATGTTCAGACAGACCCACCCAGTCTAACCCCCCTGGGCTCATCCCTGAGGGGATGGGTAAAGTGGGGACACTTTTAAAATTCTGAATCCCCCCCACACACACACACACACTCTCCTGTGCCCCCAGCTCTGCTCCTTCCCCCTGTTACTACCTTAACTGGGCAAAGCTGGGTAAATCTGCCACGTTTCATGATGTCTCCTACTTCTCTCCCATTCATCTTACTTTTTGCCCTTAACCGTCCTGACAGCTCCCCCCAGAGCGATGAAGGGGAATCCCCATTGGGGCAGATTGAGATTCCCGGGGGGCTGCGAGATCTGAGCCTCCCTGTGCAGAGTCACTTTCCTGCCCTTTCCCCCGGGTCTCTCCCCTCACCTGCAGGCTCCGTCTCAGGGGCTGGTGTCGGCAGAGCCCGGCCCCGCAGAAAGTCCCCCCCCTCCCAGGGCTGGGCACAGAGGGGGCTTGAACGGACCCAACTGGGGAGCAGCCGCGGCTCAGCTCCGGCTCCCAGTTCACAATGGAGGGAGGCAGCAGCAGCGTCTCACCCAGGAAGCTCAAGCCCTGATATCCTGAGCAGAGAGAGCAAAGCAGCCTCCTTCCCCTGTGCCCCCAGAATCAGCGGGACCCGGCCCCAGCTTGGTAACAGCTGCCCAGCAACTCTGGAGGGGGCTGGGGCTGCTCTGACTACTCAGCACAGCAGGGGCTGAGTGTGATTTATTGCTGCTGCTTCTCCTGTGCCGAACATAAACCAACCCAACAGCAGCTCTTGGAAATGGTCCCATCAGTGAAATATTTAGAATTGTTGAAGAACAATAAGCTAAGAAGGGTAATTACAGAGCTAAGTCTCCAAACAATGCTGTCGGCTCACTCAGAAGGGGGGTACCCTGGCACTGAAGAGGCCTAACCATTGATGCCCAAGCAGATCTGGCCATGGTAAAGATCTGCCATGTTACTTATTAAATTCTAATTTTCATTGTCACTGGAGGGAAACAAACAACTCTCTCTCCAGCCATGGCACAGCTGCCTCTGCCTCAGTGTCTCAAAAAGAACACTGGGGATGCAGCGACACCGTGTCGGTGATACGGGTAGTTGCTCTATTTGCTGGGTCAAAACAGAAACAAAATAGGAAAAGAACTGGGTGAAATTAATTTTCTTTATGGACTAAATGGATCCACATGTTCATTTTTGTAGTTGTATTTTATTGGGTCTTTCTAAGTGTAATTTGTATTTGGGAATAGAGTCGAAACTGTGCATTTTACCTTTTGTAGTGGTGTTGATCTAAAATGTGTGCTTATTTCTTGAGCATTACGGTAAATTACAGATAAATTACAATTTGATCTGGCAAACCCTTGGGAGATTCCCGGTTCTTTACAGACCCACAGGAGAGTTCCTGAAGCTCAAGCCAAGACATGCAATTTTCCCCTCCAAGGAGATCTTTGGGCACAGTCTTTTTTCCTTAAGAAATCCCCCCAGAATGAGAGCCATGAAACAGCAATATCAGGACTCCTGCAGTTCAGGGCCCTGGACAGCCAGGCTGGGGCCAGGCTCCCAGGGTGGTGTCCCCAGAGCTCTGCAGAGAGTGACTCTCCCCTCCCTGCTCCACGATGTGGGCGAACCTCTGCCTACACAGCCCTGAGAATCACACTGGCCTTTGCTGCTGCTTTGTCACAGGGCAAACTCCTGGGTTGATCGCTCCCACTCATGGCTTCTTGTCAGTCTCCATCACTCACTTGTGCGGTTCGTGTTTGCCCTCCCATACGATCTCTGCATGGCAAATTATTCTCATCCCCACCTACCCAGCTTTGCCATCTCTCCAACCCCAACACCCTCCCCCTCTCAGTTAGTCCAGCCTTTCCTGGACCATTGAATCATAGAAATCAGGGTTGGAAGGGATCTCAGGAGGTCATCTAGTCCAACCCCCTGCTCAAAGCAGGACCAATCCCCAACTACTATAGGGATTATCTGCCTTTATGGCCTTCCCCAACCCCTATTGGCTTTTCCAACTCTGGGGCCTTTCTCCCCAAGGGCTCCCAGAGCCATTCCCCATCACCAGCAGGGCTGGTCTGTTTCCGGCCAGCTCAGACAATGTCCCAGGGCTGTCATGCAGGAGAATTACAGGAATGTGACCTTGCTGGGTAAGGATTCCTGTCCCCTCAGTCTTAGAAACTGAGCATCTTTGAAGTGCCCAGGTTGGCTTTTGCTCAGGGTTCTTCCTTGATCCCTTAGATTTCAGGGGGCTCAGTCGCAGGCTCAGCAGGGTTAGGAAGGTGTCTAATAAGGTGTGATCCAGAATTGAAGGGTTTCCTGCACTCAGCACATTCGAACCACTTCTCCTTAGTGCAGATTCTCGGCTGGGTTGTGGCCTCATTACAATCCCCCTCGGCCACAGAGAGCAGGAACATTCCGGGGGGAGAAGAACTTGGTTGGCTTGGCCAGGATGGGCTCTGGCTTAACCTTAATGCTTCCTTCTCTTCGCTAATCTCAGGGAATGACTCCTGTCTGGATTCTCTCTCTGTCCCAGCAGGTGATGAAATCTTGAGTGAAAGCAACAAAGAGAACCCTTATCTGGAAGGTCCTGAGCAAATGGAAGCAAAGGGGATGTTGCCGAGAAGGTGTGAAGGGGATTATTCCCAGATTCCTGGGCAGGGACAAGCCCAAGAAACTCAGTGCAGGCCAGAGAAGCAGCAGGGAAATCCCCCAGGGAAGACATTGGATGAATCCACCCGCAGAGGGGGAGGTTTGGAGGATTGTAATGGGGCCACAACCCAGCCGAGAATCTGCACTAAGGAGAAGTGGTTCGAATGTGCTGAGTGCAGGAAACCCTTCAATTCTGGATCACACCTTATTAGACATCAGAGATCTCACACGGGAAAGACCCCCTATAACTGCCATGAGTGTAGGAAACAATTCAATGACCACTCCAACCTTATTAGACATCAGCGAACCCACACAGGAGAGAAACCCTATAAGTGCGCTGACTGTGGGGACAGCTCAGGCTTTGTTGCACATCACAGGGTCCACACAGGAAAGAAATGCCATAAATGCCCAGACTATGGAAAAACCTTCATTCAGCGCTCGCATGTGACTAGACGTCAGAGGATTCAAACGGATGAGAGACCCTATGGATGCTCCGATTGTGGAGAAAGCTTCTCTTGCACCTCCAACCTTATTGTGCATCAGAGAGTCCACATGGGAGAGAAACCCTATAGCTGCCTTGACTGTTGGAAAAGCTTCAGCCAGAGCCCTAACCTTATTGTCCACTGGAGAATCCACACAGGAGAGAGATCCCAAACTGCCCTGACTGCAGAAAAAGCTTCAGTCGTAAATCTAACCTCATTTAGACATAAGAGAATTCACATGGGCGAGTGCCTCCCGTGTGTGGGAAAAGGTACAAGGCCAAGATCTCTCTGATATTTCACCTGAAACACCACATAGACTAGTGCCAGCCACTTCCCCATCTCTTCCTGTGTCCGTTCCTCCCATTACTACAATGGGGATAACAACAGTTGCCCAACTCCCAAGGGAGTCAAGTGGCACCACTATTTACGTGTGTTCTCAGTGGCTCAGGATGATGGAGGCACCAGGAGAGTGACTTTATTATTATTACTGTATTATATTATTCTCTGACCCTCTCCCATCCCTTCCTGGCTCTGTCATGAAGAGGCTTTTACTGAGCTGAAGGGTTTAACTGGATTTCCTGGTCCCTGTTTTCAGGCAGGGGCTCGGTTCACATTGTTGCATACTGGGATTATTCCTTAAATTGCTACCCCAGGAAACATTTTCTTTCTGTTTCTTCGGGATTTTGTGTGGGGGGGGGGAGGGGGAGGGGGTTCTGGAAAATCAGGTGTCAGTGGAGTCTTTATTATTCATTGAATTATTTTCTCAATATTGCTCAGTTGTTGGGGTTTTCCCCCCTCAAATAAGTTTTATTTACATTACATTGAGCTCTGCCCAGTGAGTCCAACTGAGCCAGACTCCTGGTCAGAGACTTGCTCACCCGGTAGCCTTTTGCAAACAGAGCAGGTTTATTAGTCAGCTCAGACCTCAGCCTCCACCCCAAACCCCACTTTGCCTCCAGCATTTATAATGGTGTTAAATATATAAAAAAATTATAAGGGGGGGTCGCACTCAGAGGCTTCCTATGTGAAAGGGGTCCCCAGTATAAAAGTTTGAGAACTATGGCTCTAGACTCTCTCATGCTGGGAAAATTCATTTAAATTGCCCTGTTGTCCAGAATCATCCTTTGAATTTACTCCCACAATTATTTTCCATGCATTCCTCTCCTCTCCCCCCACCCTCCCACCAGCTGAATGTGCAGATGGCAGCTGTGTGCACACGAAAGCCTCACAGGGGATTCCCACATTTGGGGGGGCCAGGGGTGCACAATTTGCCTCTGTTGTCCCTGAATTTTGGGGGTGTCTGTTTTCAATTGGAAGCCACTAAACTAATCCTCCTGCCCCTCCCCAACTCTCTTTAACTCTTCCAGTTTGGGACTTTCAAAGAGCCTCACCCACATTCACCCCTCAGTCCCTGCGCGGTGTGTCAGGCTCAGCCCAGAGGAGAGGAGAGCCCTGCCCTAGGAGCAGAGGCAGCCGAGACTGATCCCCTGCGCCCTTAGCCGGAGCTTTCTCACCCAGAGAGCTCCCAGTGCTTTGCGCCCATCCCCGGCCCTTTCCCACGGGTCTCCCCCCTCACCTGCAGGCTCCTGCTCGGGGGCTGGTGTCGGAAGCCCCCGGGGCTGCCCCATGGGCTGGGTCCAGCTACCAGAGAAAGTCCACTCCCAGCTGTGCACAGAGGGAGGTTAATGCAGGTCTGTCCCCGCACAGATTTTTTTCCCCTAAAAGATCTGCTCTAGGAGATCAGCTCTGCCCTGTGTTATACAGGCAGTCAGACTAGATGATCACAGTGGTTCCTTGGAGCCTTAGAATCTATGAATTGACTTTAGGATTAAACAGGATTAAAGCCGAGACAGAGAAAGAGAGAGAGTGGCAGGACAGGAGGAAGAACAATGGGGTGGCAGAAAGAAACGCGCAAGGGAAGGGGAAACAGAGACAGAGGTGGAGTCTTCACTGGTGTGGTGGTGATGGCTGAGATTTGGGCTTTATAATGATGCATTGTTTATTTTTAGATCGATGAGCAAAGCATGACATCCCTGGAGCAGAGTGGAAACCTGACTGTCATTCCCCTCCTCCAGGAATCCCTCATTTGGGCCCCCTGTCCTCCCAAAGTCTCTTCTGAAGGGTCTAGAAAGGGGGTGATGGTTGAAATAGCCCAGCCTCTCATTACTGTGTCCATCAATCATAGGTGCTGGAACTAGGGGTGCTGAGGATGCTGCCACACCCCCTGGCTTGAAGTGGTTTCCATTATATACAGGGTTCACAGTTTGGTTCAATGGCTCTCAGCACCCCCACTGTACAAATTGTTCCAGCACCCCTGCCACCAATTAGTCCTCACTCTCAACATGCCAAGTTTGGTCAACTAACTTCTGGTCCCATGCTCTTTTTGTTTCCCTGGCATGGTCTCAACACCATCTTTGAGCTACATCAGAAAACCTTTCTGTTTAGACTAACTTAGGGTTTTTTGTTGTTACTATTTTTTACTTTTGCTGATTTTATAAACAATTTTATCTACCAGGCTGTGTTACCTTCTGCCATTAACATTTGTTGTGATGGATGATTGGGCCACTTTACAACCTTTCATCTACACTCCCATAGTTAGGCTCACAGTGGGGGTAGGCCTACTATGCCCTAACTATCTCTACCAACACAAGAGTGCTGATGGTCCCCATGGCCAGGAGACATCCTTGTGTACCTCTACGGACACAGTCTATGGGACGCAGCTCTGAAATCAAGCATAACTGATCCTTGGAAGTACATTCACCTCGCCTCATATCACAATAAGAGCTCTGCCAACCTGCTCCAACTAATCCCTTCCCCTTTTATTGTGGCTACACCATAGTAAGGAGGTGGGAGGGCATATGGATAAAAGCTGGGATTCAAGTCTGTGGAGCACAACACAGACAATGGCATGTTCTCTAAGAACTTTCTCATGTCTCCTTATCGCACCTCCTCACTGAACCATTCCCAGTGGCTATTGCCAGCTCCAAGAGCCAGATTTAATGCTGCTGTGACACTGACTACCCTGGTGCCAGCTCTGGCCAGAGCTGCAGACTAATTCACTCATATGTGAATAGAATAGAATAGAATAGAATAGAATGACTTTACATGGTTACAGGGAGGGAAGGGAGCTAAGGTCGCTGGGACGCTGAGGCTGCAATGTATGATGCCTCTGTCCATGAGGGGTGTGTGTGTGGGTGCCATAGAAATGTACCTACACACACACTGTGCTTCTTTCTGCAGCACCTGCTTCAAGCCAATCAGATCCTGTTGGCATGACGGGCTAGGCAAGTGTTACAGAGAGACTTGAGTCTGTGTCAGAGCCAAGTGTGATCCACCCAGGATGGGGGGCTACCTGATGCATTTGAGGATGTCTCCTGATGCATCCCCTCTGCCAGCAGCCTGTGTTCCTGTTTGGTAGCAGGTCGCTAGGTGTGAGCATGTGAAGGTGACGCAGAAGTGCAAGGTGCCGTATATGTATGCATGGATGTTGAGGGTACTGAAAGCTGTATGTCTCAGCTTTCCTTCAATTAAAAAGAAGTAAGTTTCTAGCTCTCTTAGTTGAATAGAAAAGGTGGAAAACATGACTGGAGCGATCCCTAAAGGCTTAGAAACCAGCAGAGAAACAACAAGAACCCAAATGGACCCTTTTTATTAACCAAAAAACTTCATGATTTTGAAGACCATCTCATTTTTGAGGACCTGACTCATGACCAGTGCTTAATTTGTGCCAGGGCTGAACCCCAGCACATCTAGGCCTGGTGGTTCAGAGCCCTGGCACCTCTGGGCCTGACAGTTCAGAGCCCTGGCACCTCTGTGCTTGTCACATCAGTTATGAAAATAAAAAATATTGCTTGAGTCTCAGCACCTCTTTCATTACAATTAAGCCCTGTTCCTGACTGATAACTGTTGAGGTGCACAACGCTGAGTGTGGATGGGAGAATTAGCCCAGGGCCATGGTTTTCTTTTGGTTGATTTTAGTTTTGTTCTTTGGCCTCTGTTCCTTATTTCTGTACCCGAGCAAAGGACTCCAGCCCCCTGACTCCCACCTACGCTGCTCTGCCTCTCTGGGCGTTGATGGGGGTGAGCATCAGAGCAGTTTCATCGCGTTTTGTCACTGGCAGGCGTTAGGTTCCTCTGCTCAGGAAGGGTAGCTGGGGTTGAGCTTCCTGGGGTTAGATCAGACGCAGTCTCTAGTGTGATCTGGGAGCCGGGGCTGAATTGCTGCTGCTCTTCAGCAGGGTCTGTGCCCAGCAGGGGGGACTTTCTGCAGTGGGTGGGACCAGCCCCTGGGGCAGCCCCGGGCTCTGCCACCACCAGCCCCTGAGCCGGAGCCTGCAGGTGAGGGGGGAGACCCGGGGAAAGGGCTGGGGCCGGGCAGGAGGGACGGGGCTGTTTGTAAAGCGCAGGGACAGACGCGGGGTGAAAAACTCCAGCTAAGGGCTCAGGGTGCCTGGTCTCTGCTGTCCCTCCCCCTAGGGCAGGGCTCTGGTTTGGGACTGCACATGGGGCTGGGGCGGAGGCAAATGGGGGTAGAGCCCCAGGTGTATGTTTGTTTCATCGGATTTTCATAGACTTGCTCAGTTGATTGCTGCTGCAAAATGAGTTTCTTGGCCATACCAGGGGCTCCTTGCATCCCTCCATTCCCCACCTCCAACTCCTGGTGGGCCCCCTCCCATCACCCTCTATGACAGAGATTCCCTGCTACTCCCCCACCCCCTACGTCATGCCAGAGACTTTGTGTGTCCCCATTCCCCCTCCCCCCATTGGCATGTGAACGCCCCCCCTTCCCACATATCCTATGCCAAGCGCTCTGTGTGTCCCCATTCCCCCCCCCCCCATGGGCCTGCTTACTCCCAATGCAAGAGTTCTGTGTAGCTCCCCATTCCTCCATGCCAGGGTGTCCCATTCCCCCCCCCATGCCAGGGGCTGTGTGCACCCCCATTTCTCACTTTCCCTCCCCCCCATGCCAGGGTTCCCCCCATTCCCTGCTGCAGCCTTGGCTCTGCATGTCCCTGGGGATGAACTGGGAATCTGTCTGTTCCCTTTATGAACAGCTGTGTCTGTGTCAGGCTGCAAACTCGGGCCTCGTTCTGCGTTCTCTGCAGCCTGTTTGCCCCCATCCACACTGGGCAAAAGAACACCAGAGTGGTGGGGGGTAGGCTCTTAAATACCTAGAACTGGTCTATAGACAATATTACTCCACCCACCTTGTCTCTCTAATATCCTGGGACCAACACCACGGCATGTGTCTTAAGTACCCAAGCATTGGAAATCTATTCACCTTCAACAAAAGACTGGTCCTCATAGGCGACGCATGGGGGGGCATGTAGGGTCAAGTGCCCCCCTGCCAGATTTCTCCTTGGCCTGCCAAGGAGTAGTGAGAAGGTCTCCCCTTTTCCGATGCACCTGCCCCCCCACCCCCGCCAGCACGTTCGACCCCTGTCCCTGGCCTGGGCGGGACCGGCCATTTCTTACACCGGCTGCTGCTCTGTGCAGTGCATTGGGTGCCTGAGAGAGAGCCCGGCTGGGGAGGTGGCCCACCCCACCCCACCCCCTCTGCTCCCTGCCCGGCTGCCAGGGACAGGGGCCGACTGAGCCAGAAACATGCCGAGGGAGGAGGGGCTCTGGCTCGCTTGGCCTCTGTCCCCAGCAGCCAGGTGGGGAGCAGAGGGGGCAGCTTGCCGCCTCCCCAGCCAGGTTCTCTCTCAGGCAGCTGCCGTGCTGCACGGAGCAGTGATGCAGTGCGGTCAGTTTCAGCCAGCGTGAGAAGCGGCTCCTTCCCACTCCCCACCTGGCCCAGCTGTCAGGGAGAGCAGCCAAACATGCTGGGGGAGGCACAGTGGGAGAAGGACAGAGCCCCCCATCCGCAGGTAACTCTGGTGGGGTAGGGAGAGTTCAGCAGCCCCAGGTTGGTACCCCCAGGCAGGGTGTCACTGGGCAGAAGAGACACATGGGATGGGCACGTGTCCTCCCCTTTAGATTGTGCCCCCGCCCCAGTATCAGGAGACACGAGTTGTCTGTGCTGGTCCCTGCTGACAAGAATTGGTCTAGCTGGGGCGGGGGGTGTCAGCTGAGCAATGAAATCAGCTGGCAGTGATCTGTGCTTGTGTATGGAAGCTGGCAATGGGATCATCTGACATAAGGGGCTGAAGGTTTTAAAAGGGCAGAGCTGTGATAGCCACGTTGGTCCCAGGATATCATTTATTGGACCAACATCTGTTGGTGAGAGAGACGAAAGCTTGTGTCTCTCACCAACAGAAGTTAGTCCAATAAAAGATATTACCTCGTCCACCCAGTCTCTTTAAAAGGGCAGAGACTGTCTGTTCGGGGGCTTTTTCTCAAGTTCATGAGGGAGAGACAACTCATCTTTGGGGGGCAGGGAGCGGCAGTGGTCCCAGGTCCTAGGGCAGGTGGGTTGAGAAGCCCCATTTCCAAGAAGGAGTGACAGACTCAGAATCAGTTCCCAGGAAATATGCTAGAGGGGCCAATGGAGGAAGCAGTGTTGCTGCCCACTGAGGTTGTAGAAACGCAGCGCATTCAGGGGATCTAGAGCTTGGATCCCCTTCAAAACAGCCTTACTAGGTGGCCAGTGGAGAGTGCTCCCTGCTCCCCAGGAAATGTGGCAGCCACTCATTGCCCCCTACCCTGGCCATTATTTCCTCTTCTTTTTGTCTGAGAGATTAAATCATTCGGGGTGTCAACATGTAAAGTTAGTGTGAAATAACACTCTTGCAGGCTCTGCTGTGGAGAGGGGCAGATATGAAATAAGTGTATTATTATGATGTAAGGTTTCAGAGTAGCAGCCGTGTTAGTCTGTATTCGCAAAAAGAAAAGGAGTACTTGTGGCACCTTAGAGACTAACAAATTTATTTGAGCATAAGCTTTCGTGAGCTACAGCTTACTTCATCGCATCCGATGAAGTGAGCTGTAGCTCACGAAAGCTTATGCTCTAATAAATTTGTTAGTCTCTAAGGTGCCACAAGTACTCCTTTTCTTATTATGATGTAAGGTGTTAATGGCTATCATTCATCTAAATACAATTGCAGAGATGCGAGAAGCAATGGCTGGGCTGAACAGATGGCAGGGTCTCCATTTTCCCCCTTCTGGCTTTCCATTTGTCCCCAAAATCAATACAGTTCTGACCACTGATGCCTAGAACATTCCCTGAAATTTTGGAATTGCTCACATACTGTATTCAAAAGTTATTTTCTGACATCCAAACAGAGAACGGACATCAAGGGCTGTCAAAAACAGATGTCCTCCAAAAACTCGGAAGCAAAAGGGGCTAATTATTCAAACAGCCTCCGAATTAGCACCCAAAATTCAGTACTCAGGACACTTTCATGTGCAAATGACTGTATTTGTGCACAGAGATGCCATTTGCACACTCACAAAACAGGGGAAAGAAGTGCACGGAAATTAATTGCGGGTGCAAATTCAAGGGATGATCCTGGTGCGAAAGCTTGACAGAGTTTAGAATGTCAGTGACAAAGATCCATAGGGTCTGGTCTGTGTCCCAGCCTGTCACCAGTCCCTTGGGAGTGACCCTGTTAGTGGGCCAGGCCCCAAGGACCCGCACAGCTCCATGGGAGCAGAGCCATGGCCTCCAAGACTCCCAGACTGGGCCTTCAGGCACCAGCAATCCCTGTCTCTCTCTGTGGCTCCCTGCAGTGAATCCAGTCCAGCCAAACTCCTGGGGGAGGTCTGTGCAGTGCCCCTTCAGGATGCGATGCTCAGTGAATATTGGTAGTGACACAGGCAGCCTTTGCAGAGCAAGGTGTCATTTATTAGTCCCCTGGCTACAGAAACTGGAAGTCCTTAGGTTAGCAGAGACTACGCAGAGTTTAAGCCATAGTCCATCCTGGCTAAGCCAGCGCCAGCAGGCAGCCAAGCTGTGATGGATTCCATCTCCGGCTCCCTCCCCATTTCTTTGTCCGCCCAGGTGACAGCTGCTGCTCCAGAAGACAGCCTTTCTGTCAACCTAGTTCCTGCCTCTTGGAGAGATGGGTTCACTACGTCCCTTCCGTCGCTGTACTAAGTGTCTGTACTAGAAACACAGCACCGGCACAGCCACAGCTCTGCAATTGTGACTCTGTCTTGTTTCTAGTGCAGACAAAAGGTAGCCCATATTCCAGCCACCTGACACCTTTTCCCTTTTCTTCTCCAGCTGACTTCACATACATGACGGTTTCAACCAGTTCTTTAATGACTCGGTCATTCCATCCAGCCAGCAAGGTCTCTCTCTCTCTCTCTCTCTCTCTCTCTCACACACACCCCCCCCATGTCTCCTGCACTGCTCTACAGAGGGAAACTGAGGCATGCCTAGGCTTCCTAAAAATATTACGGAACATTTCCACTTTGTCACAGTCCGTCGGCAGGAGGAGAACTTTAGGAGGGAATCAGGGTATGGAATGGACTAAACCCCTTCTGAAACCTCCCCCATCACCCTTCTCACCCTGACAGGCTGCCAAATAATGTCCACCCTCCTGGGGGATGGGGAAGGGAAATGGCTGAAGAGAAGCTGATGCACGTAGGAGATTTTCTGCGAGCTGCTTGTGGGTTTGGTCTAGATGTGTGGGAGGGAGAGGGGCAGGAAATGGAGAAAGAGAAGAGACCGGGAAATGTAATCCCCACAGTGGGCTTTCTTTAACGTGGAGCATGCCCTTGCAGGCTTCGGAGGCGTACAGCCAGCCCAAAGCATAGGAGTTGGAAGTCAGGAGATGGGCTTTACTTTTACAAGGTTTAAACAATAATACATTTGGGGGTGATTTTATTTACCTTCTGCATTTGGGGTCTGTTGGGGGAAAGCCACCCACACAGGGTTTGTGTGTGTGAGTGTATGCCTGCCTTCATAGAGTGTGTGTGTGTACACCTGCCCATAGTGTGTGTGTGAGTATATGCCTGCCCACTGTAGAGTGTGTGTGTGTACGCCTGCCCACAGTGTGTGTGTATGTGTACACATACTGGCCCATGTAGTGTGTGTGTGTGTATGTATGCCTGCCCACAGTGTGTATGTGTGTACCCCTGCCCACAGTATGTGTGTGTGTGTGTGTATGTTGGCCCATGTAGTGTGTGTGTGGGTGTGAGTGTACCCCTGCCCTCTGAGTGTGTGTGTGTTTACACCAGCCTACACAGAGGGTGTGCCCTTCCCAGTGTATGTGTGTGCACGCAAGTGCGCCTGCCCTCTGTGTGCATGCATGCACATGAGCATTTTATTAGAGGTGCAAAACTCCCCCTGCAACAAGGCACATGCAAGACTGTAGCCTCCCTGCTCCCGGGGGGACTCTACACACTAACCCTCCCCTACTCCTGGGATGGAGGAGCTGCCCTTGTGTCTCACCCGTCCCACTCCCTGTCTCCTCTCTGCCCCAGCTGCCCACTCCCCCACAGTCTCCTGTGCCCACCTGCCCCTATATTCACTTCTTTCCCCTCTACAGTCTCCTACCTCTTTCGGCTGCCACCCCACACTCACCACACTCCCTAGTCCCCCTGCCCCCATCAGCCTCCTTCCTGCACCCATACTCCCGAGTGCTCCTTTTAGCCTGACACCTCCCATATGTCCCCCTACACCTGCCCTCAGGCTCGATCTGGCCCCCACAAATCCCTCCCCACCCCTCTCATCCTCCTCCTGCTGCTACACAGACCCCTATAGCCCCCTCCACCTCCATGTAGCATGGCACACAGCCCAGTCCACCTCCCCCACATTCTCTTCTGCCCACCTCGAAATCCCCACATTTCCTTTTCCATTCTTTGTGTCCTGTCCAGTCTCCTGTCCATATAACCTGAGCAGACCCTGGCTTCCACCTCACTGGAAACAAAGGCAGTTGGCAGCCATCTTGGTTAAGGGCACCCTCACTGTGACATCACAAAGAAATGTTTAAATATCCCAGCTAAATATCATGAGACTCAAGATAAAATCATGGGAGTCGGCAGCTCCAGGCATCACGGTTTCACTGCAGAAACAGCGTGTTTTTCACAAAAGCTTTCAGAAATGTCTCCCCCTCCCCAGGGTCGGCTTCTCTTGAGTGGGTCTTCCCTGGTCCCTTAAATGTCAGGGGGGTCAGCCCCATAATCTGTGTGAAAGATGCTGTCTCCTCCACACCTCTGCCTATGGAAGAGTTTCGGGGAGACAGTGGGGATGCTAATACTTTCCCAACCCCACACCCCATCTCCTAGGGAGAAGATAGGTTGCATGTACCTCTTTGTGTTATTAAACATGGGCACACATAGATACATGGAGATTTTGTGTGTCCCTCTTTTCCCAGGACTGGCTCCATGCCTGGAAAAGACTCTGGTCTTTTCTGGGTTAGGAAAGGGGAAGAGATTGCATAGTCATAAAATCCTCCAGTGTGTGGAGATCCCTGAATCCCCTTCTGCCCTCCCCAAAAGGTTCTCCAGAAACACATCGCCATTCTTTGGTGTATACAAGGGCATCCACCCACTTAGCACATCTGGAAACAGCTGTCTCAGAACAACAGTAAAATCCTAATCTCATCTGTTGTCTTTTCCGCAACCAGGATTTTCAATTCTAAAATCCAACATGATCTTCCAGGTGGAACAGGGTGAAGAGTCATGGACCCCAGATCACCAGGGCTCTGAGGAAAGGCAGATCCTGAGAAACAGCCGCACCAGTAAGGAATTGGTTAAACGAACACAGAAACCATCCGTCCTTGACATAAACAGCTGGGATTCCTATACAGGCCCCCTGAGTTCCCCCAGTTCTGCCTCATCTCCTTCAGGTTAGGATTGTGCCCAGTAGGTGTCATATTCTCCTGGCACACATCGCTTATGGCTTCCCACCCTACCTGACGCCTGGCAGTAGCTCCCTTCCTCCTGAGTGTTCAGATGGGACGTGGAGACTGAATTGGTCATTGCCTTCTGTGTCTCCTCTGGGAAAGGGTTTGGGGAGGTAAGTTCCTGGATTTTGAATCTCCTCAGCAGCTATTTTGGTTTGTTCCCCATCTTCCCATTCCTCTTTCCCCCGCCACAGGGACTGACTCCTTTTTGTATTTTCTCTCTCTGTCTCAGCAGGTGATGGGACGGTGAGTGAGAACAAGGAGGAGAATCCACAGCTGGAAAGTCCTGAGCAAGTGCGTGGGACTGTATCGGGAAGATCTGAAGGGAACATTTCCCAGAATCCTGAGCAGAAAGATGCCCGGGAGAGTCAGCACAGGCCAGAGATGCAGCAAGGAAACCACCCAGGGAAGAGACAGGTTATATCCACTTACCGAGGGGGAGGTTTCAAAAATCATAATGAAACTATGATCCAGCCAACATTATGCACTAAAGAAAAGCCGCACAAATGTGTAAAGTGCGGGAAAGGCTTCAAGCAGAGATCAACCCTTATTGTATATCAAAGTGTCCACACAAAAGAGAGACCCTATAACTGCCCCGAGTGTGGGAAAAGCTACAAGGTGAAGGTCTCTCTGATGTCCCACCAGAAACGCCATACAGGATAGAAGGTTTCGGGAGCTCTTACTGTGTGGCAATGGGTCTGTGCCCTCCTGAAGCAAAGTATAAATGTGCTTCCTTTGAGGATGGTCTGGGTAGGGACAGCTGGCGGGTGCATGGTTCTGGTTTCTATGGGGGGTGGTTGGTGGAGCCCGGAGGAGAAGGAAGTGCTGGGCACTGGAGAGATGAGTCATTTCAGGGTCCGAGGGGAGCAAGTGGTGGGATCAGTGGGGAGACGTTTCTGTGGGTTCCACACTCACTTTCCAGTATAGGGGAGAGGTAAAAATGCCCCATTGTAGTTCGTGCCTGAGTTGTCTCTGCAGCTCCTAGGGCCCCTCGAGGGGAGCAGCAAGGGGCCCTGTGGGTCCCTGGTATATGAAATCTTTCCCTGGATCTTTGAAGAAGAGAAAGGAGCAATTAGGTGCAGCATGAAAAGTGGGTGATGGCGCCTTACAGAGAGGTCAGTTTATTTCTCAAGGTTCTGCTCCTCATGTGATAAGTGCCTACTGTGTTTTACACAACAACTGTGAGAGCCAGGGAGAAATCCTGGAGGATGGGTGGGAGCAGGAGTTGGAGGGACCTTATGAATGATATGGCTGTTCGGAGACAGTGCCTCTGTCCAGTATCCCAACTGCTCAAGAAAACAGGGCTAAGGATGCTTTGTGCTCCTCCTTTGAGACTAGAGGATAGTTCTGCATAATGAATGTTCTATAACCAAGGATATATGCTTGTGTTTGTTAGGAGTTGCCAGTATGGGGGATGGATGGTCTACCATTCATGGGTTGAGCTGTACTTCAATGGGTGTTTGGGGGGGGCTGTGTTTTTTTCAGGTGTATGTGGGGGTACTGTAGGGTGGGTGTTTGGGAGGGTATGCTGGGGTCAGATGGGTAGGGGGCAGGTTAATAATTGCATGTGCACCTAAGTTCCCTCTAAAGTGCACAACTGCTCAGCAGGCTATCAAGGGCCGCACAGGTGCATAGCCACAGGGGCCTCGACTGGAGAGGCACCTCTGCCCTGGCCCCAGCCCCAGAGCTGCCACGGCGGGAAGAGGCACCTCTCCCCAGCCCTGGGCTGCTGCAGCAAGAGAGGGTTGTGGGGAGCTCTCTCTCCCCACTGCAGCTCTGGGGCAGCTTGCACCCCAAACCCCTCATTCCCAGCCCCACCCCAGAGCCCACACCCCCAGCTGGAGCCATCACCCCCCCACTCCTCAACCCTCTGCCCCAGCTCTGAGCCCCCTCCTGCACCCCAAACCCCTTGGTCCCACCCCCATCACCTCCATATTGGTGCACATAATAAATTCACGCACATGGATGTAAAAAATTAGAGGGAACATTGATGTGCACCCCTACAGAGTTCCTTGTGCACTGTTCCTGTCAAAATAGAACACTGTCTTTGCCTTAAGTTCTCTTGTATGACACCCAAAGATCAACACTAAAGTACCCTGCAAAATTATATAGCATTCTGCAGTAAGAGTTCTACTGCCAAATGCCTTAGAGTGCTTTGAAATCTCTGTGCATTGGAATGGGTTACCTAGGGAGGTGGTGGAATCTCCTTCGTTAGAGGTTTTCAATGTCAGGCTTGGCAAAACCCTGGCTGGGATGATTTAGTTGGGGATTGGTCCTGCTTTGAGCAGGGGATTGGACTAGATGCCCTCCTAGGGTCCCTTCCAACCCTGATATTCTATGATTCTATGAAATGTCTCTGAAACCTGATTTGGCCATTTATCTCATGAAATCTCAACTTCAGTGAAAGCTGAGAGCATTAATGAAGCTGTGGGCCTATGCACCTTTTCTATTGATTGTTTTCTCTTCCTGCATCTGCAGTTACAGTAAAAATGCTGGCCCTACGGTGCATTGGATTTTTTTAACCTCTGTGATGCTGACATTTCGAGTGATGGTGTGTGATGCAGTGGGTGGGTGGATGAAGGAAGAACCAACAGGGAGCAGTTCGGGAAGAAGGTTATGGAGGTGGCAAGAGGATAAACCAGTAAATCTACTGTGACTTTATATCCAGTGCTAGCAGAGGTCTGGACTCATCCATGAATAAACCCCACCTGATCTCGTATTAGGGTCTAGTCAACTACTTAGGGTAGGTGCCTCTGACTTGGGACCATTTTGCCCTGCCTCCGTCATACTGCTGGTGGCCTGGTGAGTGAATAATACATGTTTTTATAGCATATCCTTTAGCACTTAGACTAGCCACTTTGTTTCAGACCCCAAGTCCTCAGTCCTGTTTCTATGACCTCTTTCCAAACTCGTGCAAGCCTGTCCAACATTCACTCCCGCCTTTTATCTGACACCTGTGATGCTGGGATCTGACTGGCCAAGTCTTTGCCCATCCACCCCCTTCTGGAGGCAGGTCAGCCTCCCGGCATTTGTCCTCAGGTAATTTCAACAGCTCTCCTTTGTGTTGGGTTGGCACTGGGACCAGCTCTGGCAGTGCCCTCTCATCTTCATTTGCTCTAACAGTGTCTTGAAGATGTCTGCATCCTAGTGACTCTTCTCCTGGTGACCATTAGGGGACGGTTGGGGAGAAGGAGATGGGCTGCTCCCCATCCTGAAGTGTTTAGCCTGCAGCCGTCTGGGAGTGCTGGCAAACAGCCAGAAGGTAGACCCTAGAATGGGCAGGGGGTGGTAGAGACTCAGCCAGTCAAACCCCAATGAAGGGCACCTCAAAATAGAAATGCCAGTTGCTGCCACGTGTACATGGCTCCTAGACGTGGGAGAAGAAGTGATCCTCTTTCTAGAGGAATTGCTGGGAACAGAGGTAATGCCCACGACCAAGGGAAAGGATGAACAAATTACTCAGGAACTAGAGTCAGAACCCCACCCCTTGAGGGATGCACAGTTAACTTCCCCAGTAACACTCAACCCTCCACGTGGGATTTTGCTGAAAGGAGCAGGGCTTTGGGGACATGTCTGTAACATACTCTGCCTGCACACCCTGTTTTGAGACAGAGAGCCTATGGATAGACAGTGAACTACTTGTGTGCTTTAACATGGCCAAACCACGAGTCTGATGATAAGCTAACATCCATGTTAACCCACTGATGTATTGAGTCGATCTCAGTTTGATCATTGGATTGGTTCATTCTTAATTAGTTTAGCAAAGTTAGAGTAGGCTGAGTGATATGGTTTTCAGTCTGAAGATCTGCTTGATTATCCTTTGTCATGAAATCTGTAAAAAGCACGCAGAGGGGGATGGTGCCAGCCTCTTCTCGGTGGGGGGACTGAGGTGAGCTAGACAGAAAATTGGGGGGTTGCGCCCCCCCTCACCAAAAGGCCCTGCCCCTTTCTGTGGCCCCACCCACTGCTCATCCTCAGGTAAGTGCAGGCCCTACCTCCTCCTTTCCCCTTCCCCGAGGTCCCATCCATTGGTCAGGTTGGACGCTGGAAGCCGGAGCCAGGCAGTGAGGTGCAGCTGCCCTGGTGCAGGTGGCCATGACACTCCCTGTCAAGGCTGAATCCCCACTTTGGCACGTCAAGTGCAGAAGTGGGGCCCGCAAGGATTTAAAAAATTAATACTGGCCACTCCGTGCTTGTATTACACTCCCCAGGATACAGCTTTTCTCTGACCTTGGCTTGGTAAATGCTGCCACCACCCAAATGCAAAAAACCCCAACCCTTTGAATCCAGAAAGGAGCACTTGGGAATTCCTTCTTGTGGGGTACCCTCAAGTCCTTTCACACACCCCTCCGAGGAAGAGCTGAAAAAGAAAACAAAGGAAATTAACTATGGCTACCAGCTAATCAAACAACATATGCACAAATCTCTTAGGATACCAAAAATCCAATCCTGTTCTTTAAAAAGGTAAATTTTATTAAAAACAAAAAGAAAGAAAATACACCTGTAACTTGGGCTTTTGCTAGGTTTTAAAAGAGCAATTCCAAAAATCAAGCACCCAAAATAGCTTTCTTGGGGGTTCAGCTTAAAGGTTACAAGCAAACGAAAGCATCTGGGGTTAGCACAGAGGAGTCCACAAGCCAATAAGAAATAAAAGAAATAACCCTAATCATGTCTTTTTAGACATTTCCTAATTTTACTTACATATCTGAGGCTTCAGATAAGTAGGTTCAAGGTATGAATTGATCATTTATAATCATACCTGGCTTAAGCTGCTTACAGCATTGCTGCTCCGTGTACCTGCAGCCCAGAGAACAACAGACAAAGGGAAAGTTTCTTTCCCAATTTAAAAAAAAAAAAATTAAAAGTTCTACCTTCCCATTGGCTCTTTTGGTCAGGTGCCCACTCCTTTTCTTTTACCTGTGGGCTTGTTAACCCTTTATAGTTAAAGCTAGCAGAGAACAGACCAAGAGGGATTTTACAGCTAACTGGCTGGCTGGGTGTCCATCAAAGAGAGCTACTCCCTCCCCCTTCATATATCACATGCCCCCCAAATCACAGATGGTGCTGGCCAGCCTGGTTCAGGTCGGGTCCACACTGGCTGGGACTTCTTTCTGGAGGTTTAGGAAACAGAGTTAAGAAGATACATGCACATCTAATTTTACTAATAATTACATGAAGAACTAAACAGTACTTTTTACATTTCAAGGATTACAATGACTTAGACTGCTGCGGCATTTTTACCCGACTGATTCTGGGAAACCTTCCTGGGAGAGTAAATCAGCCACTTTGTTAGAGGCTCCTGAAATGTTTTGTATTTTAAAATTAAAGTCTTGGAGAGCTAAACTCCATTGAAGAAGTTTTTTTGTTATTCTATGTGTGAAGCCACTTCAGTGCAGCATGGTCAGTCTGCAGGTGGAACCGCAATCCGCAAATGTATGGGCGTGGCTTCTCCAGTGCATACCCAATGGCATAACATTAAGAACATAAGAATGGCCATACTGGGTCAGACCATAGGTCCATCCAACCCAGTATCCTATCTATCGACAGTGGCCAATGCCGGGTGCCCCAGAGGGAGTGAACGTAACAGGTAATGATCAACTGATCTCTCTCATGCCATCCATTTCCACCCTCTGACAAACAGAGGCTAGGGACACCATTCCTTACCCATCCTGGCTAATAGCCATTGATGGACTTAACCTCCATGAATTTATCCAGTTCTCTTTTAAACCCTGTTATAGTCCTAGCCTTGACAACCTCCTCAGGCAAGGAGTTCCACAGGTTGACTGTGCACTGTGTGAAGAAGAACTTCCTTTTATTTGTTTTAAACCTGCTGCCCATTCATTTCATTTGGTGGCCCCTAGTTTTTATATTATGGGAACAAGTAAATAACTTTTCCTTATTCACTTTCTCCACACCACTCATGATTTTATATACCTCTATCATATCCCCCCTTAGTCTCCTCTTTTCTAAGCTGAAAAGTCCTAGCTTCTTTAATCTCTCCTCATATGGGACCCGTTCCAAACCCTCATCATTTTAGTTGCCCTTTTCTGAACCTTTCCTAATGCCAGTATCTCTTTTTTGAGATGAGGGGACCACAGCTGTCCTCAGTATTCAAGATATGGGTGTATCATGGATTTATATAAGGGCAATAAGATATTCTCCTTCTTATTCTCTATCCCTTTTTTAATGATTCCTAACGTACCGTTTGCTTTTTTGACTGCCGCTGCACACTGTGTGAACGTCTTCAGAGAACTCTCCACGATGACTCCAAGATCTTTCTCCTGATTAGTTGTAGCTAAATTAGCCCCCATCATATTGTATGTATAGTTGGGGTTATTTTTTCCAATGTGCATTACTTTACATTTATCCACATTAAATTTCATTTGCCATTTTGTTGCCCAGTCACTTAGTTTTGTGAGATCTTTTTCAGAGTAGCAGCCGTGTTAGTCTGTATTCATAGGGCCTAATCACATCAGCCACACTATCAGAGGCTCGTTCACCTGCGCATCTACCAATGTGATATATGCCATCATGTACCAGCAATGCCCCTCTGCCATGTACATTGGTCAAACTGGATAGTCTCTACGTAAAAGAATAAATGGACACAAATCAGACGTCAAGAATTATAACATTCAAAAACCAGTCGGAGAATACTTCAATCTCTCCGGTCACTCGATTACAGACCTGAGGGTGGCTATCCTTCAACAAAAAAACTTCAAAAACAGACTCCAACGAGAGACTGCTGAATTGGAATTAATTTGCAAACTGGATACAATTAACTTAGGCTTGACTAGAGACTGGGAATGGATGAGTCATTACACAAAGTAAAACTATTTCCCCATGTTATTTCTCCCTCCCACCCCACTCCCCACTGTTCCTCAGATGTTCTTGTTAACTGCTGGAAATAGCCTACCTTGCTTGTCATCGTGAAAGGTTTTCCTCCCTCCCCCCCCTGCTGCTGGTGATGGCTCATCTTAAGTGATCACTCTCCTTACAGTGTGTATGATAAAACCCATTGTTTCATGTTCTCTGTGTGTGTGTATAAATCTCCCCTCTGTATTTTCCACCAAATGCATCCAATGAAGTGAGCTGTAGCTCACAAAAGCTTATGCTCAAATAAATTTGTTAGTCTCTAAGGTGCCACAAGTACTCCTTTTTTTTTTTTGAGATCTTTTTGAAGTTCTTCACAGTCTGCTTTGGTCTTAACTATCTTGAGCAGTTTAGTATCATCTGCAAACTTTGCCACCTCACTGTTTACCCCTTTCTCCAGATCATTTATGAATAAGTTGAATAGGATTGGTCCTAGGACTGACCCTTGGGGAACACCACTAATTACCCCTCTCCGTTCTGAAAATTTACCATTTATTCCTACCCTTTGTTCCCTGTCTTTTAACCAGTTCTCAGTCCATGAAAGGATCTTCCCTCTTATCCCATGACAATTTACATAAGAGCCTTTGGTGAGGGACCTTGTCAAAGGCTTTCTGGAAACACTATGTCCACTGGATCCCCCTCGTCCACAGGTTTGTTGGCCCCTTCAAAGAACTCTAATAGATTAGTAAGACATGGTTTCCCTTTACAGAAACCATGTTGACTTTTGCCCAACAATTTATGTTCTTCTATGTGTCTGACAATTTTATTCTTTACTATTGTTTCAACTAATTTGCCCGGTACTGACGTTAGACTTACCAGTCTGTAATTGCCAGGATCACCTCTAGAGCCCTTTTTAAATATTGGCATTATATTAGCTATCTTCCAGTCATTGGGTACAGAAGCTGATTTAAAGGACAGGTTACAAACCATAGTTAATAGTTCTGCAATTTCACATTTGAGTTCTTTCAGAACTCTTGGGTGAATGTCATCTAGTCCCAGTGACTTGTTACTGTTAAGTTTCTCAATTCATTGCAAAACCTCCTCTAGTGACCCTTCAATCTGTGACAATTCCTCAGATTTGTCACCTACAAAAGACGGCTCAGGTTTGGGAATCTCCCTAACATCCTCAGCTGTGAAGACTGAATCAAAGAATTCATTTAGTTTCTCTGCAATGACTTTATCGTCTTTAAGTGCTCCTTTTGTATCTCGATTGTCCAGGGGCCCCACTGGTTGTTTAGCAGGCTTCCTGCTTCTGATGTACTTAAAAAATGTTTTGTTATTACCTTTTGACTTTTTGGCTTGCAGTTCTTCAAACTCATTTTTGGCTTTTCTTATTACATTTTTACATTTAATTTGCCAGTATTTATGCTCCTTTCTATTTACCTCACTAGGATTTGACTTCCCCTTTTTAAAAGATGCCTTTTTATCTCTCACTGCTTCTTTTAGATGGTTGTTAAGCCATGGTGGTTCTTTTTGAGTTCTTTTACTGTGTTTTTTAATTTGGGGTATACATTTAAGTTGAGGCTCTATTATGGTGTCTTTGAAAAGTGTCCATGCAGCTTGCAGGGAGTTCACTCTAGTCAATGTACCTTTTACTTTCTGTTTAACTAATCTTCTCATTTTTGCATAGTTCCCCTTTCTGAAATTAAATGCCACAGTGTTGGATTGTTGAGGTGTTCTTCCCACCACAGGAATGTTAAATGTTATTGTATTATGGTCACTATTTCCAAGCGGTCCTGTTATAGTTACCTCTTGGACCAGATCCTGCACTGCACTCAGGACTAGATCGAGAGTTGCCTCTCCCCTTGTGGGTTCCTGAACCAGCTGCTCCAAGAAGCAGTCATTTAAAGTATCGAGAAATTTTGTCTCTGCATTTCGTCCTGAGGTGACATGTACCCAGTCAATATTGGGATAATTGAAATCTCCGACTATTATTGAGTTCTTTATTTTGATAGCCTTTCTAATCTCCCTTAACATTTCATTGTCACCATCACTGTCCTGGTCAGGTGGTCGATAATAGATCCCTACTATTATATTCTTATTAGAGCATGGAATTACTATCCATAGAGATTCTGTGGAACATGTGGATTCACTTAAGATTTTTATTTCATTTGATTCTACATTTTCTTTCACATATAGTGCCACTCCCCCTGCCCCCGCTGCACAACCTGTTCTGTCCTTCCGATATATTTTGTACCCCGAAATGATTGTGTCGCATTGATTGTCCTCACTCCACCAGGTTTCTGTGATGCCTATTATATCAATATCCTCCTTTATCCTCCTTTCTTTTTCTGAGACTGACCAGTGGCTTTCCCTCTCAGAAAGATTTTTGCTGAGAAACACGACAGGATGGAATTGTTGATCTGGTCCTTCCTGCATTAAAACTGCTCCCACACCATGCTTGGACACATCTGTGGTTATGATGAACAGTTGGTTGAAGTCCGGGGCCCCCAGTACAGGGTCAGACATAAGGTCCACCTTAAGTTGGTTAAAGGCTTTCTGACACTTCTTAGTCCACTGAACTGCATTTGGTTGTTTTTTCCTGGTCAGGTCTGTCAGTGGGATGGCAATTTGGCTGTAGTTTGGTACAAATTGTCGGTAATACCCAGCCAAGCCCAAGAAGGATTAGACCTGCTTCTTTGACTTAGGGACAAGCCAATTTTGGCTAGCATTTACCTTAGCCTGTAGGGGCTTGATAGTGCCTTGACCCACCTGGTGTCCAAAGTACGTTAGCCTGTTTAGGCCTATTTGACACTTTTTAGCCTTAACAGTTAATCCTGCCTCCCTTATGTGCTGGAAGACAGCTTGGAGGTGTTCTGCCCATGAATCTGAGAATATAGACACATTGTCAAGGTAAGCGACTGCAGATTCCCCAAATCCAGCCAGAAGGTTATCTACCAATCTCTGGAAGGTGGTGGGTACATTTCACAGTCCGAAAGGGAGCACATTAAATTCATACAGCCCTACATGGTTGATGAAGGCTGACCTTTCCTTGGCTGGGTCATCTAGTGGCACTTGCCAGGACCCCTTAGTTAAGTCTAAGGTGGAGATGAATTGGGCACGTTCCAGTTTCTCCAGTAGCTCATCTGTGCATGGCACTGGATAGTTTTCTGGGCGAGTTACAGCATTTAGCTTACGGTAGTCAACACAAAAGCGAATTTTCCCATCTGGTTTAGGAACCAGAAGCACTGGAGAGGCCCATGCCCTCTCAGGGGGCGGATTACACTCATCTGTAACATGTCCTTGATCTCCCTTTCTATTGCAGTTTTGGCTTGAGGAGCCATTCGGTAGGGTTGGGCTCTAATTGGGCGAGCGTCGCCTGTGTCAATGGAGTGGTACACCCGTTCTGTCCGTCCTGAGGTGGCTGAAAACATTGGCCCGAAGCTGGTGCACAACTCCTGGATTTGCTATCACTGCTTACACCCAAGGGTCCTGGAAAGGTACACCTCTTCCATGCCACCGTTGATTTTTCCATCATAGTAGACTTCTTCAGGACACTCAGCGTCATCTCTCCTGGGCTGTAAACTGGAGAACCTTGATTTCTTGGGAATAAAAGGGCTTTAGAGAATTAACATGCTATACTTTAGGTTTTAGGATAGGGTCTGGGAACGCTATGAGGTAATTAACAGCTCCCAGGCACACTCGGGCCATAAATGGCCCCTCCCACAGTGCTTCCATCTTATTGGCCTGGAGCGCTTTCAGGACCATGACTTGGTCACCTAGTCCAAAGGAATGCTTTCTGGCATATTTATCATACCAGACCTTTTGCTCTTATTGAGCATCCTGTAGGTTTTCTCGAGCAACGGTGAGAGAGTTTTTGAGGATGTTTTGCAGATTGGTTACAAAGTCCAAAATGTTAGTTCCTGGAGAAGATGTAATTCCCTCCCGTTACTGCTTTACCAACTATAATGACCCCTTAACTTCGTGGCCACAAATGAGTTCACAAGGTGAAAATCCCAAACTGGAATGTGATACAGCCCTGTAGGCAAAGAGCAACTGCTGCAACACTAGGTCCCAATCATTGGAGTGCTCATTCATGAATTTATGTATCATGACCTCCCAAGTCCCATTAAACTTTTCTATTAGGCCATTTGTTTGATGGTGGTAAGGGGTGGCAACCAAGTGGTTTATCTCATGAGCTTCCCAAAGACTTTTCATGGTCCCTGCCAGGAAGTTAGTTCCCAAATCTGTAAGGATGTCGGAGGCCCAACCTACCCTGGCAAAAATGTCTGTCAATGCCTGGCTCATGCTTTTAGCCCTGGTGTTGCTTAGAACTCCTGCTTCCGGCCATCGGGTGGTAAAATCCATGAAAGTCAGTATGTACAGCTTTCCTCTGGGTGGCTTCTTAGGGAGAGGACCCAGAATATCCACAGCTACCCGCTGAAATGGAACCTCAACGATGGGGAGAGGCTGAAGAGGGGCCTTGACCTGGTCTTGGGGCTTTCCCACCTCTGGTACACCTCACAAGACCGGACATAGGTAGAAACATCCTTGACCATTCCCTCCCAGTGAAATGACTTCCCCAAATGGTCCTTGGTCTTATTCACCCCAGCATAGCCACTGGGGTGATCGTGGGCTAAGCTCAAGAGCTTTTCCTTATACTTAGTTGGAACTACCAACTGTCTCTGACGTTGCCAGTCCTCCTTGTGCCCACCAGAAAGAGTCCTCCTTCTATAACAAATCTGGACTTGTTAGAAGAGCTGAGAGGTGTTGGGTTGCTCTGTGCCACCATCCAAGCTCCCTTGAATCTCTCATCCGCTTCCTGCTCTGCCTGGAACTGCTCCCTTGATGCTGGAGACATTAGTTCCTCGCTGGGTTGTGGACTTGAGCTTGGTCCCACTGGAAGCGATGCAGGTGATGGGGTTGTTTCTGTTGACTGTGAACCACTCTCTGCTGGTGCACTAGGTGGTATTTCAGGCTCTGGTTGAGCCTCTTGCGTTGATTTAGCTGCTGCTGCAGGTGCAGGCTCTGTGGCACCCTTTAGTTCTGGCTCCCGACTCTGGTGGGGTTGCAAGCACGGGCTCTGGTGCTGACTGCTCCACCAGTTCCAATCCTTGGGCTCGTTCTGGCGGGTCCCAGGAACTGGATCTACAACGGTTGCCATAGATTCTGGTCTGGAGTCTCGTTCCACCACCTCTGGCTGAGTTCCTGTAGGAGGCTCAGGAACAGAATTAGGTGTGGAGGCCTGTTTAGCCTGACTGCAGGTGACCATCAAAGACAGCTACTCCCCCCCCACTTCATGTATCACACTCCCATCTCCTCCTCCTGCTGGTTTCTGGAGCCTGGGGGCTGCAGCTGCTCCTAAGCTCCCCACCACCCTTGGACTGCTCACAGCTGGTAACAGCCATGTTGTCCAGGCTGGGGTTTGTATATCCCATGTCACACCCTCCCCCTTGAAATGTCTTCCAGGGAGCCTGCCCTGGGGTGGGGGTGTTAGCTCCCTAACACCATCAGCCTGTCAGCCACTCAGGCCCTCTCCTCTGGGTGAGGCCAGCCCTGTCTTTGCCTTGCAGGTTAACAAGAGATGCATCCCTGTCCTTGAGTCCCTTTGAAACATTCTCCTGTGATATCCAATCCCTGATACTGGCTACTCGCAGAAATCTCAGATCCTCTGCCCCCAAAGGAGCTGTGTACCCCAGTTTAACTTTAAACCACTGCTGCTGTAAACTACACAGCTTGTGAATGCTTGTAATGGAACAAAAGTAGGTTTATTTTAAAAGAATGGAGACTTATCTAGAAACGAGAGTGAGTGATAGAAACCAATGGTTACAATACACAACAAAATCATAAACCATGAACCTGGGTCAACATTTATTACTTGTTACCTCTCCTATCTAATAATGAAATAGGTTTTCTGCCAAAAGTTCAGGCTGTTACAGAGCTGGCTGGCTTCACAGGAACCAGGAACTAAAATTTTCATAAAAACACCCTCATTCCACAAGATGTTTCCTCACTGAATGAATCCAGAGGGCCTTTCCTCACTCTGTATTATACTGAACCAGTCTTTGTTCAGAGGGTGATTCTGTCTGTTGTAATATTTCTTTTTTATCTCCAAGTGGTTTAGACAGTTTACAGTTTTGCTGATGGTTTTCCATGGAAAGTCTTAGGATGGAGCAAGAATTACATCACTGACTAACCAGGGTGAGTGGGCCATCACCAAGACATATTATTCCATGGTGACTAACTTTTATTCCAAGTCCATGAAGCATAGTTTCAATCTCAATATATTATTCTTTAAATATTACCTGTACATACATCTCACAATGTACCGCTACAGACTAGGGACCGAATGGCTCGGCAGCAGTTCTGCGGAAAAGGACCTAGGGGTGACAGTGGACGAGAAGCTGGATATGAGTCAGCAGTGTGCCCTTGTTGCCAAGAAGGCCAATGGCATTTTGGGATGTATAAGTAGGGGCATAGCGAGCAGATCGAGGGACGTGATCGTTCCCCTCTATTCGACACTGGTGAGGCCTCATCTGGAGTACTGTGTCCAGTTTTGGGCCCCACACTACAAGAAGGATGTGGATAAATTGGAAAGAGTACAACGAAGGGCAACAAAAATGATTAGGGGTCTAGAGCACATGACTTATGAGGAGAGGCTGAGGGAGCTGGGATTGTTTAGTCTGCAGAAGAGAAGAATGAGGGGGGATTTGATAGCTGCTTTCAACTACCTGAAAGGGGGTTTCAAAGAGGATGGCTCTAGACTGTTCTCAATGGTAGCAGATGACAGAACGAGGAGTAATGGTCTCAAGTTGCAATGGGGGAGGTTTAGATTGGATATTAGGAAAAACTTTTTCACTAAGAGGGTGGTGAAACACTGGAATGCGTTACCTAGGGAGGTGGTAGAATCTCCTTCCTTAGAGGTTTTTAAGGTCAGGCTTGACAAAGCCCTGGCTGGGATGATTTAACTGGGACTTGGTCCTGCTTTGAGCAGGGGGTTGGACTAGATGACCTTCTGGGGTCCCTTCCAACCCTGATATTCTATGATTCTATGATTCAATGATTATGAATCTTAACAAGTTATGAGCATTCTGTAGATACCTTACATGCTACTCTTATTGATCAATATTCTGCAAGATGCGTTGGGTGCAGTGAGTTTGTCAGGTCTGGGATCAGAATTGTTGGCAAAGAACAGGGGATCCTTTGCCAAGGAGCTTCTGTGTCAAAAAGTATTTTTTTTTCTGTTACTGAATATGCCCACTTCCAAGGGAACAGTTCGTTGCTCAGATAGAGTACAGTATCTTCCACTCCATTAACTACCTGGAATTATGTCAGTCTGCTAAATCAATTATTTTGAGAAGCTGGGACTGAACAGGACAGGCTCTTTGCGTACATGGTTTTTCAACTTCTCAAAAGCCCTTTTGCAGGCCAGTGAATCTTGCTGGGGGCTACTGTCCTTAAATAGGTTAATGAAGGGGGGCTGCTATCATAGAAAACCCTGCTACAAATCAGCAGTAGTAAACTGCATGTCCCCAAAACCTTCAGCCCTGTTTCTTTGCGGTTGGGATAGGGTATGCTTTGAGAGCCTGGACTTTGTCCACTAGGAGGCAGCCTTGGCCCTTCCCCAAAGTATATCCCAGTACTGGCCTTCTCTTTTCCAGTCCTACACTTTGTGGAGTTTGCAGTATTGGAGCTGATGTCATAATATGCTTTAAATCATTGAATGCTCTTCCATTTGGTGACCTTGTGGCAGAGACGTCATAGATGAGTTGTGCAAGCTGTATAGTTAGGTATGAACTTGCTGACATAATGCAGCATGCCTAGCAGCCTTTGAATTCCCCTTGTATCATCAGGTGTTGGCCTGTTCAGTATTGCCTGAATCTTTGGTTCCCTTTGTTGTCAGTCTCTTTCCCAAGAAGGCTATTTCCATGGTTTGAAATTGACATCATTTCAGTGTAAGATTCTTAGCTCCTGCAATTTCCAGTACTCTCCTCTGTGGGTCCTGATGTTCAAAGGCAATGCTGCCCAAATGGCTTACTGGACAGTGAATAACTGCTGGAACTGAAGCTCTACAGGAAGGCAGCCTAGTCTTCAGAAGCAGTATCTGCTAAACAGTGGGTAATCAGTGTGTTGGAAGTGTAGATCTTGGAGCGCTCTCTAAGACAGAGGTCCTCAAAGTGTGGGATATGGTCCCCTAGGGAGGCATGAAGGAACATCCGGGGGGGCACAGCAGGGCCTGGGCCATCCCCCACGGGAGGGTGGGGAGGGAGACACCCAGCCCTTCCCCGCCCCCAGCTCTACTCCGGTCCCACTCCCAGCCGTGTTCCTGGCCCTGGCCCCATCACCAGCCTCAGTGCAGCTCCACTCTGGGCCCTGCGCCAACTCCCAGTCTCGGCCACTGGCCACGGCTCCATTCCTGATCAGTGGCTGTGGCTGGGGCCAAGACTGGGAGCAGAGCCGCACCTGGCCGCAGACCTGGCTGCCGGCCCCCACCACAGTCTGGCTACGACTCCGCTCCCGCCCCCACCTTGGCCACGGCTGTGCTCCTGGCCCCAGACCCACCCCCCAGGCCTGGCTTGGGGAAGAGGTGAGGGCTGGCCAGGGGTAAGGGGGGGCGCAACTTTCAAAAGTTTGGGGACCATTGGTCTAAGGGTCTGCCACTACGTTGCCAATGCATCTAATTTGGTGAGGAGTTTGGCTCCTGCCATCTTAGACAGTAGTTCACTTCTTGTGGCCAAGTGTACTTTTTCTGGTTTTGTTCAGCACCTTAGGAACCATACACTGCCACAGTCTCCATCCTTTTTTCTCTACGGATACTAAGGAGGGAACCCAAGCTGCTGGCTCTTCGATTCTCCAAATCCTACCATTTACTGTCATATTTCACAGCTCTTCTTCTACCCTCTTTCCTAAGGGGTGCGAAACTTTTCACATAGTATGTACTATAGGTTCTGCATCTTCTTCTACCTGCCTTATGTCTGTTACTGGGAGGCACCTATTTCTTGTGAATACATCTTCATATGCTGCTCTTAATACTTTCATATCTGGTTCTGCATTGTCTTTCTGTCTATCCGAGGTACGCATCCTCTGATGCATGTGTAGGCCCAAGGCTGGGCTGGCCTCTGGGTACCACCACAAACTCTTGTTTTATCATTTTCCATTTGCATTGAAGCATCAGCTTGCACTTTCCCAACACTGGAATTGTTCCTTCATCATAGTCTTCACAGATGTTTTTGACTTTTCCACTTTTCCATGCTCCTTTTATCCCTCTATTTCAGTTTGTGTTATTACATTTATTTGTGCGCCACTGTCTATCTTGCATCTTGCCAATCCTTCGAGTTTTCACCCTCCTCTATTTGCTTTAGATCAGCAGTTCCTTTTCACCTGAGGAATCCCTTTCTGCACTTAATACATGAACTTTCCCGCTTTCTCTCTACATTTTAGTATAATGGTTGGGTTTATTACAGTTTCTACATATTTGCCCAAATGCTGGATATTTTCTATAATCATACTGGTTGCCACATCACTGACGTTGTTTCCTGCTTTCCATTTTCTGTCCCTGGCCAATTGATTTTCTGGGAACTTTTCTCTTGTTGATTTAGCTATAGTAGCCAAAGCAATATGCTCTGTGCTTCTCTCTAGACTTTTTGTTTGCCTTTGTTTGTTCTGCTGCTTGGCCTGTACATAGGGCCCTTTGTTTTCAGTTTTTATTCAATTTAATTTTTTCCAAGATTTTATCAGTGTTATTACCACAACAAAACCAGGTGAAAATCAGTGCAAAAAACTATTAATAATTTTTCTGGGTAAATATTGGGGTTTATTTTGGTGGACAGAAAGACTGGGGAGAAAAGTATTCAGTTGATTAATGCTTTGAATTCCATTCATTAGTGTGGTTTGCTGCAGAACTAAAACAGAACTCAAAACACATCACCACCGTTGAGTTTAAGAAAACAATATATCTCTAATCCTCAAATAAGGCTTTTCATTTGAATAAACAGTTTACTGTTGTAGACTTAGAACTATTGGCCTATAAATATTTACAGATAATAATTGGGCCACACCATTTGCAGCACATACACTCAACTTCATCCCTTTCTATTTTTGTTTTTTTTAAACTTTCGAATACTTCCTTGGTTCTGAAACATATTCGGATACATATTCAGATTTTTGTTTTCTTCCCATTTTAGTATGTCAAATCTTTAACCCATTATCTGCTAACAACTTGAAATGTATACGTGGTGGGTGTGAGATTCATCAGTATGTTCAGATGTGCACACACTTTGGCCCTTGCATGCCCGCCCGTTTATTATGTGTATCTTCTAGACTAATACATAGCCTTACTTCAACAGGGAGCTTGGCACACACACACAAACTAATGTATGATCGTAATATATAAATCTCATGCCATGTATGGTATTTCCCAAATAAAACATGTTATTTTTTATATATTTGAATGATACAAAAGTAGGTTGAAAATCAGGAAAAACAATAAAAAAAACCCGGAAATTTTTCAGTAAAAATCAGTTTAAACTGAAAACACAGGGGCTTACTTATACATATTGCCCTTTCTAGTGACAGCTCCATCTTCCTTAATAACCATTCACAGCCTTTTTTGTTGTTACACCCCAGGCTAATCTGGTCTTTAATGAGAGAATCTTTTACGATTCCATAGTCACAGGACTGACTTTTTAGCTGTAAATCTTTGACAAAACTCCTCTGTTGTTTCCCCTTCATTTTGTGTTCTTATCCAGACCCATCTCTCTCTCTCATAAGTAACATGTTTTTCTAAGTGACAGGTTTCAGAGTAGCAGCCGTGTTAGTCTGTATTCGCAAAAAGAAAAGGAGTACTTGTGGCACCTTAGAGACTAACAAATTTATTAGAGCATAAGCTTTCGTGAGCTACAGCTCACTTCATCGGATGCATTTAGTGGAAAAAACAGAGGAGAGATTTATATACACACACAGAGAATATGAAACAATGGGTTTATCATACACACTGTAAGGAGAGTGATCACTTAAGATAAGCCATCACCAGCAGCAGGGGGGGGAAAGGAGGAAAACCTTTCATGGTGACAAGCAAGGTAGGCTAATTCCAGCAGTTAACAAGAATGTCAGACGTCAAGAATTATAACATTATATTATAACTTCATAACATTATAACTTCAATCTCTCTGGTCACTCAATTACAGACCTAAGAGTGGCTATCCTTCAACAAAAAAGCTTCAAAAACAGACTCCAACGAGAGACTGCTGAATTGCAATTAATTTGCAAACTGGATACAATTAACTTAGGCTTGACTAGAGACTGGGAATGGATGAGTCATTACACAAAGTAAAACTATTTCCCCATGTTATTTCTCCCCCCACCCCACCCCCCACTGTTCCTCTGATATTCTTGTTAACTGCTGGAATTAGCCTACCTTGCTTGTCACCCTGAAAGGTTTTTCTCCTTTCCCCCCCTTGCTGCTGGTGATGGCTTATCTTAAGTGATCACTCTCCTTACAGTGTGTATGATAAACCCATTGTTTCATGTTCTCTGTGTGTGTTTATAAATCTCTCCTCTGTTTTTTCCACCAAATGCATCCGATGAAGTGAGCTGTAGCTCACGAAAGCTTATGCTCTAATAAATTTGTTAGTCTCTAAGGTGCCACAAGTACTCCTTTTCTTTTTATGTTTTTCTAAGAACACAATGAGCCTCAAACATTTTCGATATTTCTGCACAATGTTCCTCTCTTTCTCCACCACCATCTCGGACTTCTGTGCCTGCCGCGGTAAGGATCAAAGCAATCTTTGGCTTGGCCTCCACTTTATTTGTCCCTGTGGCTGGCTTTCATAAGCAGCTCAAACTGCAGTTTGAATCCTTTTCAGGCATATCCAGATTTCCTCTCATTCTCGGGGCGGGTGGAGAAGTTACTTGTAAAGGCTCTGTAGCGGCCATTGCAATGTGACGTCTCTCACTGGGTCTTCCAGCATGCTGGGTGCCTTCCACTGCTGGTAACGTGGTATCTTTCTGATGAGCAGAAGTGTCAAGATCAATCCTTTATTATGGACACGATGTACAGCATGCAATGAGGTAACCAAACTGCGGACTGCTCTGTGTAGCTGCAGCCTGCAATTGTCCTGTCCTGAGCTGCTTTGTTTATTCCCTCTTGCAGGAAAGGTGCCACAGGAAAACCAGAAAGACTTCAGGAAGTGTCGCAGCTCTATACTGACTCTAACGCACAGATCCCACCAACCCCTTCTCCCCAAACTGAAACCGTCCACCCCAGAGTTGCTTACTTACAGAAATCCCAGGGGGTGCTCAACCCCTGCTGTGCCCTGCCCCACCCCACCTCTTTCTGCCCCCCTCCTCCCACCTGTTCTTGCCCCTGCTCCTCCCCCTCCAAAGCCTGCAGCACACCACAAAACAGCTGATTGCGGGAGTCGCTGGGGGGAGGGGGAGGAACCGATCGGGGGAGCACAGACGGGCTGGAGGCACTGGGGGCGGGGGGAGGCACTGACCCATAGGGCTGCCAGTGGGTGCTAAGTTCCCACTATTTTTCTTCTGTGGGTGCTCCAGCCCTGGAGTTCCCAAGGACTCGGTGCCTATGCTCCATCCCTCTTGCTCCCCTCCCAAGAGCATCCTCAAAGGAAATATGTTTATACTTTGCTTCAGGAGGGCACAGACCCATTGCCCCGCTGTGAGTGCTCCCTTTGCCTCCTATCCTGTGTGGAGTTTCTGGTGGGAAATGAGGGAGTCCTTCACCTTGTAGCTTTTCCCACAGACAGAACATCGATAGGGTGCCTCTCCCGTGTGGACTCTCTGATGTATGATAAGGGCTGAGCTCTGAGTGAAGCTTTTTCCGCACTCAGGGCAGTCATAGGGTTTCTGCCCTGTGTGGGTTCTCCGATGCCTAACGAGTCCCGAGCTCTGACTGAAGCCTTTCCCACAGTCGATGCACTTGTAGGGTTTCTCTCCTGTGTGGGTTCTCCGATGTCTAATCAGTCCTGAGCTCTGACTGAAGTTTTTCCCACACTCCGTGCATTTGAAGGGCCTCTCTCCAATGTGGATTCTCTGGTGCGAAATGAGCTCCGAGCTCTGCTTGAAGCTTTTCCCGCAGTCAGCGCATTTATAGGCTCTCTCTCCGGTGTGGTTTCTCTGGTGTACGATGAGGCTGAATCTTTGCTTGAAGCTCTTCCCACAATCGGCGCATTTATAGGGTGTCTCTCCCGTGTGGATCCTCTGGTGCGAAACCAGGTTGGTGCTCTGGGTGAAGCCTTTCCCGCAGTCATTGCATTTATAAGGGGTCTCTCCAGTGTGACTTCGGTGATGTACGATGAGGCTGAATCTTTGCTTAAAGCTTTTCCCGCAGTCGGGGCATTTATAAGGGGTCTCTCCCGTGTGGATTCGCTGATGTTTACTGAGGTCTGATCTCTGCCTGAAGCTTTTCCCACACTCAAGACATTTATAGGGTCTCTGCCCTGTGTGGATTCTCTCATGTATAATAAGATTTGATGTCTGAGTGAAGCTTTTCCCACACTCGGGGCAGTTATACGATTTCTTTTTAGTGTGGATCTTCGGCTGGATCATGGTCTCTTTACTATCCTTCAAACTGTCTCCTGGATGAATAGATTCAGCATGTCTTTTCCTTGGCTGGTTTCCCTTTTGCCTTTCTGATTTGCGTTGACTCCCACAGGCTTCTCCTTGCTTAGGTTTCTGGGAAACATTTCCCTTGGATCTTCCCAATACTGTCCTGTGTGATTCCACTTCCTCAGGACCTTCCTGCTGAAGATTCTCCTCCTTAATCTTACTCATCATCCCATCACCTGCTGGGAAAGAGAGACAATCCAGAAAGGAGTCATTCCCTGTGTCAGGGAGAAAAGGAACATCAGGAAGGGGAATGGAAACATAAGAATGGCCATATTGGGTCAGACCAAAGGTCCATCTAGCCAGTATCCTGTCTTCCAACGATGGCCAATGCCAGGTGCCCCAGAGGGAATGAACAGAACAGGTCATCATCAAGTGATCCATCCCCTGTCGCCCATTCCCAGCTTCTGGCAAACAGAGGCTAGGGACCCCATCCCTGCCCATCCTGGCTAATAGCTATTGATGGGCGCATCCTTCATGAATGTATCTAGTTCTTTTTTGAACCGTGTTATAGTCTAGGCCTTCACAATATCCCCTAGCGAAGAGTTCCACAGGTTGACTGTGCATTGTGTGAAGAAATATTTCCTTTTGTTTGCTTTAAACCTGCAACCTATTAGTTTCATTTGGTGACCCCTGGTTCTTGTGTTATGAGAAGGAGTAAATAACACTTCCTTATTTACTTTCATAGAATCATAGAATCATAGAATATCAGGGTTGGAAGGGACCCCAGAAGGTCATCTAGTCCAACCCCCTGCTCAAAGCAGGACCAAGTCCCAGTTAAATCATCCCAGCCAGGGCTTTGTCAAGCCTGACCTTAAAAACCTCTAAGGAAGGAGATTCTACCACCTCCCTAGGTAACGCATTCCAGTGTTTCACCACCCTCTTAGTGAAAAAGTTTTTCCTAATATCCAATCTAAACCTCCCCCATTGCAACTTGAGACCATTACTCCTCGTTCTGTCATCTGCTACCATTGAGAACAGTCTAGAGCCATCCTCTTTGAAACCCCCTTTCAGGTAGTTGAAAGCAGCTATCAAATCCCCCCTCATTCTTCTCTTCTGCAGACTAAACAATCCCAGCTCCCTCAGCCTCTCCTCATAAGTCATGTGCTCTAGACCCCTAATCATTTTTGTTGCCCTTCGTTGTACTCTTTCTAATTTATCCACATCCTTCCTGTAGTGTGGGGCCCAAAACTGGACACAGTACTCCAGATGAGGCCTCACCAGTGTCGAATAGAGGGGAACGATCACGTCCCTCGATCTGCTCGCTATGCCCCTACTTATACAACCCAAAATGCCATTGGCCTTCTTGGCAACAAGGGCACACTGCTGACTCATATCCAGCTTCTCGTCCACTGTCACCCCTAGGTCCTTTTCCGCAGAACTGCTGCCGAGCCATTCGGTCCCTAGTCTGTAGCGGTGCATTGGATTCTTCCATCCTAAGTGCAGGACCCTGCATTTATCCTTATTGAACCTCATTAGATTTCTTTTGGCCCAATCCTCCAATTTGTCTAGGTCCTTCTGTATCCTATCCCTCCCCTCCAGCGTATCTACCACTCCTCCCAGTTTAGTATCATCCGCAAATTTGCTGAGAGTGCAAACTTTCTCCGCATCAGTCATGATTTTATACACCTCTATCATATCCCCCCTTAGTCATCTCTTTTTCAAGCTGAAAAGTCCCAGTCTTATTAATCTCTCCTCGTATGGCAGCTGTTCCATACCCCTAATCATTTTTCTTGCCCTTTTCTGAACCTTTTCCAATTCCAATATATCTTTTTTAAGATAGGGCATTATTCAAAATGTGCTTGTACCACGGATTTATATAGAGGCAACTGATATTTTCTGTGTTATTACCTATCCCTTTCCTAAGGATTCCAAACATTCTGTTTGCTTTTTTGACTGCTGCACATTGAGTGGATGTTTTCAGAGAACTATTCACAATGACTCCAAGATCTCTCTCTTGAGTGGTAACAACTCATTTAGACCCGATCATTTTATATGTATAAGGAAAGAGGGAAAATAAATATAATAACTGCTGATTTCCCCCCAAACAAACAAACAAACCCAAGAACTTCTCCCCAGAGGCAAGGAGAAACCAATTTAATGCCATGTCGGGGGGAGGGATAGCTCAGTGGTTTGAGTATTGGCCTGCTAAACCCAGGATTGTAAATTCAATCCTTGAGGGGGCCATTTAGGGATCTGGGGCAAAAATTGGAGATTGGCCCTGCTTTGAGCAGGGGGTTGGACTAGATGACCTCCTGAAGTCCCTTCCAACCCTGATATTCTATGATTCTATGTCCTGAGTTAAAACTCTGAGGGAAGGGAGCTACTACAAGGTGTGAGGAAGGACGTGGAGGGGAATACTCAGCCTTGAGTAAATGGAACCACATGGAATAGTATCGGGAAGGACCGAAGGGAAAATTTCTCGTACTCCCAGCAGAGGAATCAGCCAAGGAAACAGTAAGGTTCAGAGGACCTTAATGCAACCATGATACAGCCACGAATCTTCACTGAAGAAAAATTATATGATCGTGTGGAGTGTGGGAAAATCTTCAGTTGGAGCTCAAGCCTTATTAGCCACCAGATGGCCTATCAGACATTGCAGTTGTAACAGAAGATCTTTCAGGACAATGATTATCCCCGAGTGGGACTTTTCATAGAGAACCCAGGCCTGATGCTTGCTCATGTGAGAGGACTGGGCCATATTGACTGTATCTGGAAGGCACAGGCCACTGAAAGAATTATGAAGGTGGACCGTAGGATAGTGTAAGTGGGAATCATCCTCCACTGTGAAGGTCAAGACCCTGGAGAAGAGAAGTGTGCTCTCTTGGGTCACCAACATCATCTATGAAAAGAACCCTCTTAGTTCCCTTTGAGTATGAAGAAATGAAGACTCCACTCATTGGCTATACCTCCCTGACCAGTCTGCTACTGTCTGAGAGAACTCTGTGGGCATCAAGAACCCCGACCAAGCTACTCCATTGCCTGATTTCAGTAACTGCAGTCATGGGAGCCAAAGATCCCAAAGAACCATGCAGCAGAACTGTGAACTCTTTTCTTGTCGTTGTAAGAGAGGGATACTTGTTAGGGTGCGAGGGTGTTTACTGAGTGAGTTTATATGTTTCTGGGAAATGGCACCATTAATAGTTCCCTAAACCCCAAGTCTGCCATCTACATCAGTGAGTGCTGCCCATGATAAAGGCATGCTACTGGGTGCTGCTATTGTTAATTGTAAGCCTGGCTCGATAATCTCCTCTGTTGTGATATCACTTGTAAAACACACACACTTTGTATGTGTGTGGGTGAGTAGGGTTAAGAAGAGTAGAATAATAGCTATCTTGGTGAGATTTAAGAAGGAAGTAGTAGCAGTCAAGCTGTGGTTAAAGAAACCAATTAGGTCTCTGTACTTCCTTAAGACAAGACAAGACAAGCTCAATTTACCACTCCTTCATGGACTCTCTCTTGGTCAAGTTCTAAAGTAAAAAAAGAAACTCCTGGCCTAAACTCACTAAACTGTGTGTCTACACTTAAAATGGTGCCACTATGGTGCTTCAGTTTAGACGTAACCTATGCTGATGGGAGAGGTTCTCCCCTCAGCATAGGTAATCCACCTCCCCAAGAGCTAGTAGCAAGGTCGACAGAAGAATTCTTTCATCAACCTAGCTCTGTTTACATTAGGATTTAGGTTTTCCCTTTGTCAACCTCAGGATTCGATTAGCTGCTGCATTAACCTGACATTATAAATTGATAATCCTAGCTAATGTCTTTGTTAACCCATCAATGTACTGAGTAAGGCCAGGTCTACATTAGAAACCTAGGGAGGTGGTGGAATCTCCATCCTTAGAGGTTTTTAAGGCCCAGCTTTACAAAGCCCTGGCTGGGATGATTTAGTTGGGGATTGGTCCTGCTTTGAGCAGGGGGTCGGACTAGATGACCTCCTGAGGTCTCTTCCAACCCTAATCTTCTATGATTCTATGATTCTTACATTGGTTTAACTATGTCGCTCAGGAGTGTGAAAAATCCACTCCCTTTTGTGACCTCACCCCCGGTGTAGACAAGACTGGAGGGTGGGAAATAAACTGAATTAACTGATGGGGAGATTAAGAATCAGGAGCTGAATCTTGCCCCCCAAATCGTTCTTCAGAAGACAGAGAGGAGGGAACCAATTTTGCCTCCACATATCGTCCGAACATTCAGAGGGAAGGGAGCTACTACCAGGTGCCACTCAGGATGGGTGGGAAGCCATGCATGAGGTCTGCCAGGAGGATACAACTCCTGCTGGGGACAATTCTGACCTGGGTAAGATGAGGCAGAGGAGCAAATGGGGCCTTTGTGGGAATTCCAGCTGTTTACATCAACAATGGATGGTTTCTGTATCACTTTAACCAGTTCCTCACCTGTGTGGGTGTTCCTCAGGGTCACACTTTCCTCAGAGTTCTGAGAGTCTGGGACCCACAGCTCTTTTCTCCGTTTCCTCCAGGAGATCATGTCGGGCTTGGGAATTGGAAAACCTGCTCCTAGGAAAGAAAACAGGCAAGATCAAGGCTTCACAGTTGTGTAGCACCTTACATTTGTCTTTGTTGAATTTCATTTTGTCTGTAGCCCAGTTCTCCAATTTATCAAGATCCCTCTGAATTTTTGCTCTGTCCTCCAAAGTATTTGCAACCCTCCCTAGCTTTGCATCATCCGCAAATTAGATCCATACGCTCTCTATTTCTACAACCAGGTCATTAATAAAAGATGTTAAATAAACAGGACCCAGGACAAATCCCTGTGGAACCCCACTTGAGACTTCCCCGCAATCGGACATCATTCTATTAATAGTTGCTCTTTGTTTGCGGGTGTTTAACCAATTATGTGTCTACTCGATCGTAGTTCTGCCAACCCCACATTTCTCCAGCTTACCTGTCAGACTGTCATGTGGGACTGTATCAAAAGCCTTGCTAAAGTCCAGGTATATTATGTACACCGCATTCCCCCCATCCACCAAACCAGTTACGTTGTCAAAGAAAGAAAGAAAGCTGGTTTGGCAGCATTTGTTCTTGGTAAATCCATGCTGGCTGCTAGTGATCACCCCTTCATCCACCACGCAAACTGAATGTTTTATACATTGCTCTAGTAGCTTCCCAGCTATTGAAGTCAGGCTGACTGGTCTATAGTTCCCTGGCTCCTCCTTTTTAATGATGGCCACTACGTTCACCCTTCTCCAGTCTTCCGGGACCTCTTCTGCCATCCATGAGTTTGCAAATATTATTGCCAGCGACTGAAATTTCTGCAGCTAATTCCTTCAGCACCCTGCGGTTAATAGCATCAGGCCCTGTTGACTTGAACAGATTCAAATTAGTCATGAGATCTCTGATGTGTTCTCTACTTATCTTGATCTGCAGCCCTTCCCCTTTATTGTCTGTGGTAACTTCGCTAGTCATCCGGTCTGTTATTTTTTGTGAGAAGATAGAAGCAAAGTAGGCATTGAGCAGCTCTGCCTTCCTATCATCTTCCGTTACCAGCTCGCCTTCTCCATTGAGCAGTGGACCCACATCGTCCATGATCTTTCTTTTCGTCTGATCTATTTGTATAATCCCTTCTTGCTGTCTCTAACATTCCTTGCCAACTGTAACTCATTCTTTGCCTTGGCTTTCCTGATTTGGTCCCTACGCACTCACGCTATTCCCATGTGTATACTTCCTTGGTGACATGCCCCTCCTTCCATTCCCAGTATGTATCCCTTTGGGGTTTTAGGTAGCTAAAAAGCTTCTTGTGCAGCCCCATTGGCCTCCTGTGGCTCTTCTTATCTTTCCTCTGCATGGGAATAGCTTGATGTTGAGTATCTAGCATTACATCTTTTAGGAACTGCCAGCCCCCTTGGACTCCTTTTCTTCCCAATTGGTCTCTCGATGGGACCTCGCCTATTATTTCTCTGAATTGGTTGAAATCCACCTTTCTGAAGTCCAGTATCTTTGATTTGTTGTTCTCATGCCCTCCTTTCCTTAGGATCTTGAATTCCATCAGATCATGATCACTTCTTCCCAAGTTCCTGACCACCTTCAGGTTTGCAACTAATTCATCCCTGTTGGTCAAAAGCAGATCCAAAAGGGATGACCCCCTAGCTGTTTCCTCAACTTTCTGAATCAGAAAGCTGTCCTGTACACATGCTAAGAAGTTTCAGGACACACTATGTTTTTCTGTATTAGTCTTCCAGTAGATATCAGGGAAGTTAAAATCCCCCATCAGTACTAACTCAAGTGTTAGCTAATCCTGTTACCTGTTTGGAAAATGCCTCATCCACTTTCTCTTCCTGATTTGGAGATCTATAATAGACCCCCCACCATAACATTGCTAATGTTCTTTTCCCTTTTTATCCTCACCCAGATACCCTCAGTTAGTTAGTTAGTACAGTGGTTCTCAACCAAGGGTATGTGCCCCTCCTGAGACCTGAGGTATGAGACCTCTTCCAGGAGGTATGAGACCTCTTCCAGAAGGTACATCAACTCATCTAGATATTTATCTAGATTTACAACAGGCTACATAAAAAGTACTAGCAAAGTCAGTACTAAAAAACTGCATACCGACAATGACTTGTTTATATTGCTCTATATCAGGGGTCGGCAACCTTTCAGAAGTGGTGGGCTGAGTCTTCATTTATTCACTTTAATTTAAGGTTTTGCATGCCAGTAATACATTTTAAAATTTTTTAGAAGGTCTCTCTCTCTAAGTCTATATATTATATAACTAAACGATTGTTGTATGTAAAGTAAACAAGGTTTTAAAAATGTTTAAGAAGTTTCATTTAAAATTAAATTAAAATGCTGATCTTATGCCGCCGGCCCACTCAGCCCGCTGCCAGCCTGGGGTTCTGTTCACCTAGGCTGACAGCAGGCTGAGCGGGGCCAGCGGCCGGGACCCCAGACTGGCAATGGGCTGAGCAGCTCAGCCTGCTACCGCTCAGCCTGCTGCCAGTCTGGGGTTCCGTCCGCCAGCTCCTGCCAGTCAGGGTCCTGGCTGCCAGCCCCGCTCAGCCTGCTGCCAGCCTGGGATCCCGGCCCTGCCCACATAGAGTGGGTACCTTCTCCCTGGTTCTAGCCCATTCTCTTCCTCTCTCGCTGCACTAAGCTGAGGGTGGGAGTGCACTGAGCACAGGGCTGGGGGTGAAGGAGCAGGGTGGGGGTTGAGGTGTAGGGTCTGGCCAGGAGCTAGAATGAGGGAGGGGGCTCAGGGTTGGGGCAGGAGGTTTGGGTGTGGAGTGCTTACCTGGGCAGCTTCCATTTGGTCTAAGGGGTGCAAGTGAGAATGTGTGGAGGGTGCAGGAGCTCCCGTTTGGTGCTCAGGGTGGGGGTAGGAATGTGGGGGATGCAAGAGTCAGGGCATGGGGTGGGGAGGGCTGGGTATGTGTGGGGGGTGCAGGAGTCAGGGCAGGGGGCTGGGGGCATGTGAGGAGGGTGTAGGAGTCAGGGCATGGGGTGTGGGGGGCTGGGTATGTGTGGGGGTGCTGGAGTTAGGGCTGGGGGTGTGAGGGTGTGCAGGGATCAGGGCAGAGGGCTGGGGGTGTGTGAGGGGGGTCCAGGGGTCAGGGCAGAGAGCTGGGTGGATGTAGGTGTGGGGGGCGCAAGGGTCAGGGCAGGGGGCTGGGGTGTGTGTGGGGGTTTAGGGGTCAGGGCAGAGGGCTGGGGGTGTGGGCTAGAGTCGTGGGGGTGCTCACAGCCCCCTGCCCTGAGCGGCTCACGGCCCCCTGCCCTGAGCGGCTCACGGCAGGGGGCTGGAGGGGATATGCCCCAAGGCCCCATCCCCACCTCTTCTCTGCCTCCTCCCCAGAGCAGTGCGGTGCTGCGGCTCCACTTCTCCCACTCCCTCGCAAGGGCCATCAGCTGATGGGTGGCAGGGAGGGAGAAGAGGAGGGGCAGGAACCCAGTATGGCAGGGGAGGGGGAGCTTGCCTGCCCTGCAGCAGCAGCTGGCAGGACCAAACTTCTTCACCCTACCCCCGTGGGGGGGAGGGGGGAGGCGGAGAAGAGCGGGCCAGAGCAGGCAGGATTTTTTAATGGCACGCTGCTGCCTGCCGGGGTCCCAGCCACAGGTTGCCGATCCCTGCTCTATATACTATACACTGTAATGTAAGTACAATATTTCCAGTGGATTTATTTTATAATTATATGGTAAAAATGAGAAAGGAAGCAATTTTTCAGTATCAGTGGGCTGTGACCCTTTTTATATTTTTATGTCTGATTCTATAAGCACATCGTTTTTAAGTAAAGGGAAACCTGGAGTATGCAAGTCAAATCAGACTCCTGCAAGGGGTACCGTAGTCTGGGAAGGTTGAGAACCACTACATTAGTATATGTCACCTATGCATATAGCTAGCTAAATACTCATACAGTCCCCTGCACTCCCATAGACTGTATATAGACCCAACATCCCTATACATATACAGCTCCTTGCACTTCTGCAGCACCTTCACATGCTCACATCTGGCAACTTGCTACTGAACAGGAAAAGAGACTGCTGGCAGAGGGGGCATGGGAGGAGCAATCCCCCAGTGCAGCATGTAGCCCCTATCCTGGATGGCTCACCCCCGGCTTTGACACAGACTCAAGGGGACTATTTCTTTTTTATACCCTTGCCTAGCCTGTCATGCCGATGTAATCTGACTGGATTGAAGCAGTGTTGATGCAGGTGCTTCTGAAAGGAGCACGGTGTGTGTGTGTGTAGGGTACATTTCTATGGCACCCACATACACACACTCCTCCCTGCCAGGGGTGTCACACATTGCAGCCTGGGATTTTTCACCTCCCTGAGCGATGTAGTTAAGCCAACTGTGCAGAGCTTGGCTGGCAGGGTCTGGGCAGCATCTGGCACAATGGGATGTCCCCAGCTTTAGTCGTTTCTGCAACAGAAATGATCAATAAAGACTCCTGCATATGCACACAGCATAGCCCACATATTGGTAGCACAGACATCATGGCCTATGGAGCCTACTGATGCACTGGGGACATCTGGTACATTTCTACAGCAAATATAGCCACGCAGCCCCTGGCACCCCTCTGCAGCACCCACATTCACATACACAGGCATCTTCTACATCTCTATGACACATATAGGCTAAGGGCAAGTGATATCTCTTTCCATGTGAGTGCAGCAAGGCACATCACCCTATGTGTCTCTATTCCTATAGCTCCTATACACCTATCTACATGAGACGCAGCAGTGTCTCCTATTTCTATAGCATGGTGGTTCTCAATTAAGGGTCTGGGGCGTGATGAGGGGCCATGAGCAGGTTTCAGGGGCTCCGCCAAGCAGGGTCAGCATTAAGACTCGCTGGGGCCCAGGACAGAAAGCCAAAGCCCCACTGCATAGGTCTGAAGCCTGGGGTCCTGAGCCCTGCTATGCAGGGCTGAAGGGGAAACCTTTGCAATGTAGCTTTGCAGGGCCTCCTGTGGCATGGGGCTCCGGGCAATCGCCCCGCTTGCTACCCCCTAACACCGGCCCTGGCTTTTACATGCAGAAAACCAGTTGTTATGGCACAGGAGGGCCGTGGAGTTTTTATAACACGTTGCGGGGGGCTCAGAAAGAGAGAGCTTGAGAACCCCGGCTCTAGCATCTAAAGACCAACACTGTGCAGCAGATACTTACTGATTCATGAGTTCACAGTTCCTCTAAAAAGCTGGGGGCGGAGGGGCCTTGAGGTTTCTGACACAGAACTAGCGCACCATATTCGCCAAGGGCTGCTACGCTCTCTATGGTCCTTACCTGGCCCCCAAAACCTAGTACCTGAACACCATGCAGCTTTAAAAAATTATTTATCCTCACAATACCCCTGAGGGACAGGAGAGTGCCGTTTTCCCCATTTTACATGTGGGGAACAGGCACAGAGCCATTAAGCTCTGGCCTAAAGTAGAGGAGTTACACTGGTATCATAATGTCAACTAGGGGGTGTGATTTTTTTACCTATATATTTACGCTGCTATAAGCGCTACCATGGATGCAGCCATACCCAAAAAAGCCCAAGTCCAGCACAGTCCAGTTAACGTCCCACACCTAACCTAGCTCCGCATGTATTCTGTAATGTAGGATGCTGCTCTCCCTGGGAATGTGCTACTCATGGTGCACTGAGCATGCTCAGTTTATCTGCTGAAGCCACTGCCCTTCACCCTGCCCTTATTCGCTGAAAGGTTCTGCAGACTGCTTTTGACAGGGGTTAAAAAGGGGCAAAGGGGACAAAATGGAGGAGGGGGGTGGCCAGAGTCTGAGCAGGGGGGTCAAGCAGCTGGAGGCAACATTAGGAGAAGGGCTAAAGGGAAAATCAGGCCTGGGGGGAAGGAGCAGGAGTTAAGCTTGGGGTGAGGCACTGGCAGAGGGTGTCAGAGGGCAAAACTTGGCACAGGCAGGGGCACAGGGGGTAACAGTTACCCCAGGGGGATTGAGACACCATTGCTTGCAAAAATGGTGGGGGTAAAGGGGCTTTTTTATTTCCCCTCTCACAGACAGCACCTCTCAGCATGGGCTTCCCAGGGCTGGGTTCTTAAAGGCACAGGCATCCCAATGCCTAGTCAATGCAGATCCTCTTTGTCTGATCTAACCTACTGAGGCTATGTCTACACTACAAAGTTCAAAGCGCTGCAGCGGGTGCCAGTCCTCCTGGTAATCCACCTCAACGAGGGGATTAGCTCCAAGCACTGGGAGCTGAGCCTGTCCAAACTAGCGCTTTAAAGCGCTCAAACTTGCTGCACTTGGGGGGGCGTGATTTTTCACACCCCTGAGGCAGCAAGTTAGAGCACTTTAACTTGCCAGTATAGATAATCCCTGAGATTTAATTCAGTGAAACATTTTACATATACCCCCTCAGAAACAAAGAATCCCTTGTCACTGTATCTGAATGCATAGCGTCTCCTAGCAGTTTCTCAAGTTGTCTTATCTGCAGCTGGGATTCCCTGAATTTTTAATTCTAATTTTTTCTTCTCATTTTTAGAGCAGATGTTTATTCTGTTGGATCATCTGACTTTCACTCTGACTGAATTTCTGGCCTAGTGTCAAAACTTTGTTTTGAGTCAATCCACCAATGGGGATTGCATTTTTGCAACTGTTATTTTGCCTCTCAGTCTAGCCCTTAGTGTTTTTCCACATGACGTTGTGTACAACTTGATTCTCAAATATTCAATGAAGGCAGTATACTATCTTCTATAACGTCTTTCTCCCTGTAAAAAAACCTATTGTAATTTTTGCAGAAAATTAGAACTGCCATCGTGGGTCGACCAATAGTCCGCCTAATCTAGTATCCTGTCTTGTGACAGTGGCCAATGCCAGATGCTTCTAAGGGAATGATCAGACCAGGCAATGACTCAGTGAACCAGCCCATTGTCCACTCCCAGCATCTGGCAGTCAAAGGACGGTTTAGGGACATGCAGAGCATGGGGCTGCATCCCTGATTATCTTGGCTAATAGCCAATGTACTTATCCTGAGGGACTGATCAAATTCTTTGTTCAACCCATTCATAGTTTTGCCTTTCAAAATATAATGAACACACATCTACAACCCCAAGATACCTTTACAACCATAAAGCACAATGGTAGATTTTCTGCCTATGAGCTTGCTTTCCAAAGGAATTAAGTATTTCACATACTGTTTATAATGCTTGTCACTACTCTCAATGTTTTGTGTGCATTCAATGTTGTTATTTTTTTGTTAATAGACTGTATGACCTACTATGCAGTGGAAAGGGACTAATAAAGATTTCTTTTTAAATGCTCAGATTTTCATTAAGGGTTTTTAATACAATAGCCGTGAAATTCCACTTGCAAAATGTTTTTTAAACAGTCCTGAAAATATAGGAATGTGGTGTTGGTTCTCTCTACTCTAAAAATGTGTTTGGTACCAAGTGTTTGTCTAATGGGTATTTTGAAGATGGCGACTAAGCATCTTGTCATTCAGCGAAAGTGTCACTTTTAAGATTTCTTGAGTAATAAACATGTCCATAAGGCTGTGACACTATCCCTAAACCATGGTGGATTTGATTTAAATCAAATTGATTTAAAACATAATTTAAATCACGAGTCAGGAAGCCTCGATTTAATCATGGTTTTCTAGATAAAAGTGCATTCTTGGTGGTTGTTATAGCCTTAATACATATTCTTCACAACTCAGGGTTAGATACACGTTTCATTTCTAGAAGGTACACACTATATATTTTTAAACAGTGATTTATTTAGAAAACTTTTAAGTGTAGTTTTACAGCTATATCAGAAAATGAATGTGTGACACTCTATATCTTGGGGGAATGTACCCCATATTCCTCATGTTCATATAATCATGATCTTACATATAAAGCATGCCTTGTAAGGTATCAAGGGAAAGGGTTAGGGTTACACACCAAACCTGTCCAAAGGAAAGTTTATTGCATACAGTTTTTACTTTCAGCTTAACCTAGAGATGTTCAAAAAATTGGGAATACAGCATAGCTTCACCAGCCCATACCATCCACAAACCAATGGATTAGCTGCAAACACAAACAAATCCATCAAAAGGTAATTTTAGGGCAGGAAAAATTACAGTATTAATAGAAAGGAGAATGCACTATGACAGAAGCTACAAATTGCTTCAAATTTTTAGTACATTGAAACTCAACTTGTCTTTTATTTCAAGTAAAAGGAATTATCCCACTGCACTAGGATGGCCTCTTTACGCCTTTTCGATTGCATACAATTTCTCTCAGTAAAGACAATCCTTTCCCCTTCCCCCACAAATAATCCATCACCATTTTTTACAGAACATTGTGCAAGTTGGTTGATGACAGTGCAACTAATTGGGATGAATTTCTTGGTGACGTATTTTCTTTGAGAACCAAACACGACAAGCAAATTGTTACCCTATCGACTACTGTATGGCTTTGAGGCCAGATTCCCAGACCAAGTCTCAGACAACTACACTGTAAGTGTCCTTCAGCTTTCAGGTGCATATGTTATTCTGCGATTGTTCATTTTACAAACAGAAGTCCTTCTCCATTCGTTTCCAAAGCCAACAGATTTCGAGAAACTCGATGAAGAATACTACAAAGAGTACATCATGAAAATTGAAGCTAGATGTGATGCTGAAACTATTAGTAATATTTCAAAAGCACAAGAAAAGCAATAAATACAGTATGCCAAAACTAAAATTCATAAACATGAGGAAATAACATTCAAGGTTGGTGAGACTGTCATGCTACTGAATGCGAGAAGGAAAACAAGAAAGGGAGGGAAGCTTCAACCTTGAAGAAAGTCAAGAAAAGTGTGGGCCCTTTACTGAATGAGGGAGGCAACCTAGTGACAGAGGATGTGGAAAAAGCTAATGTACTCAATGCTTTTTTTGCCTCTGTCTTCATGAACAAGGTCAGCTCCCAGACTGCTACACTGGGCGGCACAGCATGGGGAGCAGGTGACCAGCCCTCTGTGGAGAAAGAAGTGGTTCGGGACTATTTAGAAAAGCTGGACGAGCACAAGTCCATGGGGCCGGATGCGCTGCATCCGAGAGTGCTAAAGGAGTTGGCGGATGTGATTGCAGAACCATTGGCCATTATCTTTGAAAACTCATGGCGATCGGGGGAAGTCCCGGATGACTGGAAAAAAGGCTAATGTAGTGCCCACCTTTAAAAAAGGGAAAGAGGAGGATCTGAGGAACTACAGGCCAGTCAGCCTCACCTCAGTCCCTGGAAAAATCATGGAGCAGGTCCGCAAGGAATCAATTCTGAAGCACTTAGAGGAGAGGAAAGTGATCAGGAACAGTCAGCATGGATTCACCAAGGGCAAGTCATGCCTGACTAATCTAATTGCCTTCTATGATGAGATAATTGGCTTTGTGGATGAGGGGAAAGCAGTGGACGTGTTGTTCCTTGACTTTAGCAAAGCTTTTGACACGGTCTCCCACAGTATTCTTGCCAGCAAATTAAAGAAGTATGGGCTGGATGAATGGACTATAAGGTGGATAGAAAGTTGGCTAGATTGTCGGGCTCAATGGGTAGTGATCAATGGCTCCATGTCTAGTTGGCAGCTGGTATCAAATGGAGTGCCCCAAGGGTTGGTCCTCGGGCCGGTTTTGTTCAATATCTTCATAAATGATCTGGAGGATGGTGTGGATTGCACCCTCAGCAAGTTTGCAGGTGACACTAAACTGGGAGGAGAGGTAGATACGCTGGAGGGTAGGGATAGGATACAGAGGGACCTAGACAAATTAGAGGATTGGGTCAAAAGAAATCTGATGAGGTTCAACAAGGACAAGTGCAGAGTCCTGCACTTAGGATGGAAGAATCCCATGCACCGCTACAGACTAGGGACCGAATGGCTCGGCAGCAGTTCTGCAGAAAAGGACCTAGGGGTTACAATGGACAAGAAGCTGGATATGAGTCAACAGTGTGCTCTTGTTGCCAAGAAGGCCAATGGCATTTGGGGATGTATAAGTAGGGGCATTGCCAGCAGATCGAGGGACGTGATCATTCCCCTCTATTCGACATTGGAGAGGCCTCATCTGGAGTATTGTGTCCAGTTTTGGGCCCCACACTACAAGAAGGATGTGGAAAAATTGGAAAGAGTCCAGCGGAGGGCAATAAAAATGATTAGGGGACTGGAACACATGACTTATGAGGAGAGGCTGAGGGAACTGGCATTGTTTAGTCTGCGGAAGAGAAGAATGAGGGGGGATTTGATAGCTGCTTTCAACTACTTGAAAGAGGGTTCCAAAGAGGATGGATCTAGACTGTTCTCAGTGGTAGCAGATGACAGAACAAGGAATAATGGTCTCAAGTTGCAGTGGGGGAGGTTTAGGTTGGATATTAGGAAAAACTTTTTCACTAGGAGGGTGGTGAAACACTGGAATGCATTACCTAGGGAGGTGGTGGAATCTCCTTCCTTAGAAGTTTTTAAGGTCAGGCTTGACAAAGCCCTGGCTGGGATGATTTAGTTGGGGACTGGTCCTGCTTTGAGCAGGGGGTTGGACTAGATGACCTCCTGAGGTCCCTTCCAACCCTGATATTCTATGATTCTATACCTATGTGGGGCCATACAAAATTGCCGCTGTAGAGGGCAAAAGAGTTAAATTACAGAACAAGTTAGGAAAAGGTTTAGAAACATTGTACAGTATCTCCCAACTAAAAGTATTTAAAGAGCCTCCAAAATTCGGTGAGGAAAACATATCACAGAGAAACATGGAAAAGGAAACTGCTGTGGATGACACTGTGAAAACCTCAGAGGTAGGAGAAATGGGCGGCAATGTATCTCACAAGCCTCACAACAGCCAAGTGGAGGTCACACACGTGGAAAAGGAGGGGTGTGTAGTGTCAGGAGTTTCAAGCAGTCACCCAGGTGATTTTGATGACATGGTTATGGAGGATGATGAAGACAGAGAATGGTTTCTCAAAGGTATTGCTTACCACACAGTTGTTTTTAAAGAATTTGTTGACACACTTCCATTTATTAAGCATGTCAATAGTTTCAATGTAGGAATGGAATGTTTGTTTGCAAAAATCATTTCTCTATCTCTTTTGTCCACTACACCACACAAGAGAGGTGGGAGGCACAACAACTTCTATCTAACACTTGGTGATAGATCCAGAGGGGTGTAAAGATCTGCTGCTGAAATCAGAATTGTAGCTGGCCTATTTACTCTTGAGTTAACAGGGCAGGGGAAAGTTGAGAGGACAAACTGGAGGCACACAAGGTGATGTAACATGCCAAAGGTTACATAGCAAGTCAGTAGAAATCCTGGCTCTTATTTCCCTGTACTTTTCTTCAGAATCTCGAATTATAAAATTTCTGGATTGCCCTGGTAAATTCTCAAAAGGCCTGATAAGTGTAATCTCTCTGGTATATTCCCCCACTATATTTCCAGCAGCAGCAGCTATTATCTGGCAGGTTCATCAACTGAAACTCTTATCTTTCCAAATGTCATCTTGTGTGTATTTCATTTTGTGCTGAGTGAGAGAAGGCAGATGAAGGTAGGGAATGTGACTGGGCTGGAAGTGAGCTGTAGCTCACAAAAGCTTATACTCAAATAAATTTCTTAGTCTCTAAGGTGCCACAAGTACTCCTTTTCTTTTTGCCAATACAGACTAACACGGCTGCTACTCTGAAACCAGAGTTTAGCAGAAAGCTCTTCTAACAAGAGAGAGATCTGTGTGATACTTGTTTACATCACATTGTCAGCTGCAGTATTCAGCGTTAGTTTCTTTTGCTCCTAATGAAAATAGCAGGATAGGTTTGCTTATTGTGCTAGGTCAGGGGTTTTCAAACTATGCTTTGAGGCTTGTAAGGGAAAGCCGCAAGCTGGCTGCGAGACACTGTTTACCTGAGCGTCCACAGGTACAACCCTTCGCAGCTCTCAGGAACTGGTAGTGGTAAGAATTCACTATCTCTCTGCTACAGGTTTCAAATTGCTACAGATAGCAGTCTCACATACCTGGGGTGTGAGAAACTGCAATCTGTAGGAATTAGCTTCATCAGCCCTCAGTGTTACAGGTAGCACATCCCTACAGATTGCAGTTTCATACACATAAGTGACAGGTTTCAGAGTAGCAGCCGTGTTAGTCTGTATTCGCAAAAAGAAAAGGAGTACCCGTGGCACCTTAGAGACTAACAAATTTATTAGAGCATAAGCTTTCGCATCCGATGAAGTGAGCTGTAGCTCATGAAAGCTTATGCTCTAATAAATTTGTTAGTCTCTAAGGTGCCACGGGTACTCCTTTTCTTTATACACATAAGTGTGTGTGAAAATGCTATCTGTAGGACCATGCTACCAGCAGCAGAGACAGGTCCAACTTGCTTGAAATACCCTTTTTAGCAAGTCTCACATGTAAAACCAACCTGATAGCTTTCTTTAACAATGTAAAAAGCTTACAAGCGGTAGATGTATATCTTGCCTTTGGTTTGTTAGTCTCTAAGGTGCGGCAAGTACTCCTTTCCTTTTGATACTGTCTCCCATGACTTTCTCATAAACAAACTGTGGAAATGAAACCTAGAGGGACATAACGATAAATAAGATGGGCATAACGAGTGGGGTTCTCCAGGGATCAGTTCTGGATATGTTTCTATTCAAAATCTTAACGATTGAGATAATGGCATAGAGAGTACACATAAAGTTTGTTAAAATTTAAGGTCTAGAAAACATGACCTATGAGGGAAAACTGAAACATGATAACAGGTTTCAAGTATGTACCAATAAAGTAGCATCTTTCTACAAAATCTGCTTCTTACAATCTATACATAGCACAAACTGCTACAGGTAGCACATTTCTACACGTAGCAATTTCACATACACTACGATGCAAGAAACCGCTACCTGTAGGCATTTGCTACATCAGGTAGCAGTTTAATACAATCGCAGTTTCTTACAGTCCACACGTATCGATAAGTGCCGCCGTAGCACATTCCTCCGCGGAGCGGTAACCGACACTACACCGCCCCGCTTAGTCTCCTCCCTCTCCCCCGCCATTGTCCCATTCCCGGGCACTCGCTCTCCCATAGCTGGATCAGCCCTTACCTGCAGGCTCCGGCTCAGGGGCTGGTGGCGGCAGAGCCCGGGGCTGCCCCAGGGGCTAGTTCCAGCCACCGCAGAAAGTCCCCCCGGGGGGGGGGAATTAACGCAGGGCTCTCCCCGCACAGACCCGCTGGGGAGCAGCGGCGGCTCAGCCCGGGCTCCCGGCTCACAATGGAGGCAGCGACAACTTCAGACAGCTCCGATTAGGAGCAACTGTAATGCAGGAGCCGCGCTCTCTCATCCCTGTTCTTACCATTATTCATTATTGCGACTATTTGCAAAGCAGAAGCACCTAGGAGCCCATCTCTGCCTCCCCACTGCGAACAACAGACACAACCCACCGCTCTCAGCTGATCCAGCCACTTCCTGTGCCCCTCGATACCAACCCGGGCTGCAGCCCTCCCTGGGGCTGGGTGGGACAGGCTGCAAGCAATGCCCAGAGCGTCTCTCTGCAGAGATTAGGGGTTCCCTGGGGAAAAGTGGCGTGTGAAAAGAACTACAGCCCCCGACATCCCCCTGCTCACCCCCACAGGCTGCAGAACAATCAGATCCTCCCAAGGGGGTGGGGGTGGAGAGAGGTGCAGGAATCCGAGCATGCTTAGTAACAGCTGCTGAAGCCTGCTGCCCTCACCTGCTCTCCGAATCTGCTCCCTGCTATTATATGGGAGCTAAAGGGGGAGAGGAGAGATGCACAGAATTTGTGCAGGGGGCAAGAGAGTGAAATAGGTGGAGGGAGGCAGTGCTTAATTGTCCCAGGGCTTGCCAGGGCTGAGCCCCGGCACCTCTGGGCTGGGCAGTTCAGAGCCCTGGCATCTCTGGACTGGGCAGTTCAGAGCCCCGGCACCTCTGGGCTTTCTGGTTTCAGCCTTGCCATCCCAGACCCCCGCAGCCACGCTCCCTGTGTTCGCCCCTGTTAACAATAGCCCCCATGACTCCATGCAAGTCCCTGCACTGTTCCTGCATCCTCTGCCCAGCTTCTCATCCGAGGGGCCCCCCCTCCACAGTGCACCCCGCCGTGAGAAGGGTTGGGGAGAGAGAGCTTGTCTGTGCTGGACAGGCAGAGAGACAGGAAGCCCCTGAGTTAATAACACGCATGAGCTGCCACCTGCTCACTTTACAAATAAATTAACAGAAAGATCGCACCAGATCTGTTCAGACAGAGATGGCAATAGACACCACTGGTGAAATTCTGGCCCCACTGAAATTGATGGGAGTTTTCAAACCGGCTTCAAGGGAGCCAGGATTTTACTCCAGATCACCAATCTGCTAGAGCTAAATTTTAACAACTCAGCCAGGCTGCCTTTCAGATTGATTGTTCCACAGGTAAGTGCTTTTGTGAACTACCTCTAACCAGTACACCACACTGTCATCCCAGAGCCAGGGTTAGATAGCATTCCTGATCTCCCGTTTTCTACTGCCACGGCTACTGCTGCTGGGTGTATCTATTTTCCAAATATCCATGTGAGGCTATGGCATTTTCAGGAGGTGAGTGATGACACAGACCCCTTCACAGAGGATCTCTGCAGCTGATTGGTTATGGTATCACAGCTAAATATGACTGGTTGCTCTTGGTGCTGTTACTTTTGATAGTTTGTCCAGAAACATTGGGCTCCTTACCTGGGATCTCAGCACTGTTAAAGCAGATGAACTTCCCAAATGCATGGAACACATGATAGTCAAATGATACCAGGGTGTATGTGGGGAATGGGCATCAACCATGGGTCTTGTTGGGTGGTTCTTCATTTATCTGTGGTATTCGTCTCTGGCAGTGAGAGTCTGGTAAATACTTTGAACTATTATACTATTTATACTATTCCTACCTGTTGGGGCTGGGCAAATCTGGGGCTGGAAATTTGGCTCCAGGATGATCCTCTATCTGAGTTTCATAGATACTAAGGTCAGAAGGGACCATTTTGATCATCTAGTCCGACCTCCTGCACAACGCAGGCCACAGAATCTCACCCACCCACTCCTATGAAAAACCTCACCTATGTCTGAGCTACTGAAGTCCTCAAATCGTGGTTTAAAGACTTCAAGGGGCAGAGAAGCCTCCCTCAGGTGACCCGTGCCCCATGCTACAGAGGAAGGTGAAAAACCTCCAGGGCCTCTCCAATCTGCCCTGGAGGAAAATTCCTTCCCGACCCCAAATATGGCGATCAGCTAAACCCTGAGCATATGGGCAAGATTCACCAGCCAGATACTGCAGAAAATTCTTTCCTGGGTAACTCAGATCCCATCCATCTAATATCCCATCTCAGGGGATTAGGCCTATTTACCCTGAATATTTAAAGATCAATTACTTACCAAAATCACATTATCCCATCATACCATCTCCTCCATAAACTTATCGAGTAGAATCTTAAAACCAGATAGATCTTTTGCCCCCACTGCTTCCCTTGGAAGGCTATTCCAAAACTTCACTCCTCTGATGGTTAGAAACCTTCGTCTAATTTCAAGTCTAAACTTCCTGGTGGCCAGTTTATACCCATTTGTTCTTGTGTCCACATTGGTGCTGAGCTTAAATAATTCCTCTCCCTCTCCTGTATTTATCCCTCTGATATATTTATAGAGAACAATCATATTTCCCCTCAACCTTCTTTTAGTTAGGCTAAACAAGCCAAGCTCCTTAAGTCTCCTTTCATAAGACAAGTTTTCCATTCCTCGGATCATCCTAGTAGCCCTTCTCTGTACCGGCTCCAGTTTGAATTCATCCTTTTTAAACATGGGAGACCAGAACTGCACACAGTATTCTAGGTGAGGTCTCACCAGTGCCTTGTATAATGGTACTAAAACCTCCTTATCCCTACTGGAAATACCTCTCCTGATGCATCCCAAAACCGCATTAGCTTTTTTCACAGCCATATCACATTGGCGGCTCATAGTCATCCTATGATCAACCAATACTCCAAGGTCCTTCTCCTCTTCTGTTACTTCTAATTGATGCGTCCCCACCTTATAACTAAAATTCTTGTTATTAATCCCTAAATGCATAACCTTACACTTCTCACTATTAAATTTCATCCTATTACTATTACTCCAGTTTACAAGGTCATCCAGATCCTCCTGTATAATATCCCAATCCTTCTCTGAATTGGCAATACCTCCCAGCTTTGTATCATCTGCAAACTTTATTAGCACACTCCCACTTTTTGTGCCAAGGTCAGTAATAAAAAGATTAAATAAGATTGGTCCCAAAACTGATCCCTGAGGAACTCCACTGGTAACCTCCCTCCAACCTGACAGTTCGCATTTCAGTAGGACCTGTTGTAGTCTCCCCTTTAACCAATTCCTTATCCACCTTTTGATGATCATATTGATCCCCATCCTTTCAAATTTAAATAATTATTCCCCATGTGGCACGGTATCAAACACCTTACTGAAATCTAGGTAAATTAGATCCACTGCATTTCCTTTATCTAAAAAATCTGTTACTTTCTCAAAGAAGGAGATCAGGTTGGTTTGGCACAATCTACCTTTTGTAAAACCATGTTGTATTTTGTCCCATTTACCATTGACTTCAATGTCCTTAACTAATTTCTCCTTCAAAATTTTTTCCAGGACCTTGCATACTACAGATGTCAAATTAACTGGCCTGTAGTTACCCGGATCACTTTTTTTCCCCTTTCTTAAAAATAGGAACTATATTAGCAATTCTCCAATCATTCGGTACTACTCCTGAGTTTACAGATTCATTAAAAATTCTTGCTAATGGGCTTGCAATTCAGGTGCCAATTCCTTTAATATTCTTGAATGAAGATTATCTGGGCCCCCCAAATTAGTCCCATTAAGCTGTTTGAGTTTCGCTTCTACCTCAGATATGGTAATATCTACCTCCATATCCTCATTCCCATTTGTCATGCTACCATTATCCCTAAGATCCTCTTTAGCCTTATTAAGACTGAGGCAAAGTATTTGTTTAGATATTGGGCCATGCCTAGATTATCTTTAACCTCCACTCCATCCTCAGTGTTTAGCGGCCCCACTTCTTCTTTCTTAGTTTTCTTCTTATTTATATGGCTACAGAACCTTTTACTATTGGTTTTAATTCCCTTTGCAAGGTCCAACTCTACTCGACTTTTAGCCTCTCTCACTTTATCCCTACATGTTCTGACCTCAATAAGGTAGCTTTCCTTGCTGATCCCTCCCATTTTCCACTCCCTGTATGCTTTCTGCTTCTTCTTAATCACCTCTCTAAGATGCTTGCTCATCCAGCTTGATCTACAACTCCTGCCTATGAATTTTTTCCCCTTTCTTGGGATACAGGCTTCCGATAGCTTCTGCAGCTTTGATTTAAAGTAATCCCAGGCCTCCTCTACCTTTATATCCATAAATTCTTCAGTCCAATCCACTTCCCTAATGTCCTTAATTTTTGAAAGTCAGCCCTTTTGAATCAAAAACTCTAGTTGCAGATTTATTTTTGTTAATCCTTCCGTTCAGTTTGAACTGAATTAGCTCATGATCACTTGAGCCAAGATTATCCCCTACAACCATTTCTTCTATGAGGTCCTTGCTACTCACCAAAATTAAATCTAAAATGGCATCCCCTCTAGTCGGTTCAGCAACTACTTGATGAAGGAATACATCAGCTATTGCATCTAGGAAAATCTGAGCCCTATTATTATTACTACCATCGTCCTCCAGTCTATATCTGGGAAGTTAAAGTCTCCCATGATCACACAGTTTCCATTAGTATTTACTTTATTAAAAACATTAAAAAGGGCTCTATCCATATCCAAATTAGATCCCAGAGGTCTATAGCACACCCCAAGCACTATCGTAGGAGAGGATCTACTAGTTTTCTTCCCCAATGTAATTTTTGCCCAGACGGACTCTGTCTTATCCATTGCATCACTTCTTATTTCTTTACATTCTACCTCATCATTGATATACAATGCTACTCCACCACCTTTACCTTTGTTTCTGTCTTTCCTAAACAGCACATACCCTTCAATACCTGTAGTCCAGTCATGACTACTATTCCACCATGTTTCTGTTATCCCTATAATATCTGGTTTCACTTCCTGCACCAGTAGCTCTAGTTCCTCCATTTTGTTACCTAGGCTCCTCGCATTGGTGTACAAACATCTTAATTTTTGCTGTTTGGCCTCGCTCACATTTTGTACCCTATTAGGCACAGTCATTCTACAGCCAGTATAACCTATTAGACTGGTATCCACACTGCCCTCGCTCCTTATATACATTCTCCTACCAATGGGGGGTGTATCTTTTCTTACTTCATCTTCTTCTCTTTCAATGCTAAAATCTGGCGTGGAGATTACCTGGACATCTCCCAACCATCTCCCCCAAATTCCTAGTTTAAAGCTTTCTTTATCAGTTGTGCCAGCCTCCATCCTAGAAGTCTATTTCCTTCCCTACTCAGATGAAGTCCATCCCAAGAGAACTGTCCTCTGTCCATGAATGCCTCCCAGTGACCATACATCCCAAAGCCCTTCTTATAGCACCACTGCCTAAGCCATCTGTTGACAGTCATAATCTTGTCACACCTTTGTTGCCCTTCTCTAGGAACAGGCAGGATCCCACTAAAGATCACCTGAGCCTCTATTTCCTTAAGCGTCTTCCCCAGCCTAGCATAGTCTCCATTAATACTTTCCAGCGAGAATCTAGCCGTATCATTTGTCCCCACATGAAGGATAATTAGGGGATTCTTTCCCGCTCCCTTTAGGATCCTTTTCAACCTCAAGTCTACATCCCGTATCTTAGCACCTGGAAGACAGCACACCCTTCTATTCTCTGGATCAGCTCTAGTTACAGGCCTGTCTATTCTTCTCAATAAAGAGTCCCCGATCACATAGACCTGCCTTTTCCTGGTGACAGTGCTATTCTCCAGTCTCTCCCCTGTTCCCTCTGGCTGCAAGTTCTTTCCATTCCTATTTTCTCTTATAATCCTCTTCAACCCATCCTGTATCCTCCTGGGGCTTGTATTTGGTATAGTCTCCCTTGACTCTTCCCCTTTTCCTATAGGACTAGCCTCTCTTCTCTTCTTCCTTGCCCTTCCACCTTCAGCGACTACCTGCTGAGCCCCTTCTTCATTTTCCAACTCTGCAAACCTGTTCCTAAGCTCTATTTCTCCTTCACTAGCCCGTCTTTTCCTCTGCCTGGTTCTTTTAGTCACATGCTTCCACTGACCACTTTCCTCACCCAGTCTCCCCTCAAAATTCCCCAGCCCTGCTTCCATCTGTAAGTCTGAGCTTTTCCCTTCAGATACCTCATGTCTTTGCTCCATCATCTGCTCAAACCCCTTCCTAAACTCAACCAGACTTTCCACCTGCATCTCCAGACCTCAGATCTTTTCCTCCATCAGCTCTATCAGACGGCATTTCATGCAGAAAAAACTCTTACCAGGTCCCCCCTCCAGGATCATGGACATACCATAGCTTCCACATCCAGTCATCCTCAGTGTGTCTTCCACTACAGGAGTCACTCCCACTGCTGCCTCTGTATCCATCATCGCCTTCCCACCTAAATCCTGATAATCTGGGAAATACAAGCCAAACCAAAAAGACTACCCCCCACAGCAAAAGCAAACCCCAAACAAGCACCACAATACAAACTCCCTTTACAAACTCCCACTCAAACTCCCCTGTTTACAGCTCTGTTTGCTAGCTCTTGTCTCCACTGCAGCCACTGGGAGGAAGGGACGACTGGGAGCTAAACATGAACATTATGCTGCCACCTGTTGGGGTGAGAAGGGGTTTTGCGGGACTTCAGAAGGGGCTTTCAGGGTTACAGTGACCAGCCAGCTTTCACGGAGCATGGTACATTTATTTTAGGACAAAAACATTACAGAGAACACATATCATAAAACAACCACCAGTCTGCATGTATGCTAATCAACCGTCTTCCACAGGGCGACTCTCTTAGGTTTCCAGTCCTTCCAGCAGGGTTTTGCCCTCTTGGCTACTAAATCATAATGAGGGATTTCAATCAGCTCAGGACGGCCCTTTATATCACATGCTCCTTCTTTGACTCCTGGGCCTCTTGAACCTGGTCTGAGCCAGTCTATGCAATTCATCCCAGGAGGTGGTGCTGCTCTTGGGCTGTTTAACTGCCCTGGGATCTTTAAAAAGAAAAGGAGTACTTGTGGCACCTTAGAGACTAACAAATTTATTTGGGCATAAACTTTCGTGAGCTACAGCTCACTTCATCGGATGCATTTGGTGGAAAATACAGTGGGGAGATTGATATACACACACAGAGAACATGAAACAATGGGTTTTATCATACACACTGTAAGGAGAGTGATCACTTAAGATGAGCCATCACCAGCAGCAGAGGGGGGAAAGGAGGAAAACCTCACATGGTGACAAGCAAGGTAGGCCATTTCCAGCAGTTAACAAGAACATAACTCAACACTACAATCCATTGGTGATCTTCCTAAAAACACCATCCTAGTCACTATGGATGTAGAAGCCCTCTACACCAACATTCCACACAAGGATGGACTACAAGCCATCAGGAACAGTATCCCCGATAATGTCACAGCAAACCTAGTGGCTGAACTTTGTGACTTTGTCCTCACCCATAACTATTTCACATTTGGGGACAATGTATACCTTCAAATCAGTGGCACTGCGATGGGTACCCACATGGCCCCACAGTATGCCAACATTTTTATGGCTGACTTAGAACAACGCTTCCTCAGCTCTCGTCCCCCAATGCCCCTACTCTACTTGCGCTACATTGATGACATCTTCATCATCTGGACCCATGGAAAAGAAGCCCTTGAGGAATTCCACCAGGATTTCAACAATTTCCATCCCACCATCAACCTCAGCCTGGACCAGTCCACACAAGAGATCCACTTCCTGGACACTACGGTGCTCATACGCAATGGTCACATAAACACCACCCTATATCAGAAACCTACTGACCGCTATTCCTACCTACATGCCTCTAGCTTTCATCCAGATCATACCACACGATCCATTGTCTACAGCCAAGCTCTACGATATAACCGCATTTGCTCCAACCCCTCAGACAGAGACAAACACCTACAAGATCTCTATCATGCATTCCTACAATTACAATACCTACCTGCTCAAGTGAAGAAACAGATTGAAAGAGCCAGAAGAGTACCCAGAAGTCACCTACTACAGGACAGGCCCAACAAAGAAAATAACAGAACGCCACTAGCCATCACCTTCAGCCCCCAACTAAAACCTCTCCAATGCATCATCAAGGATCTACAACCTATCCTGAAGGACGACCCATCACTCTCACAGATCTTGGGAGACAGGCCAGTCCTTGCTTACAGACAGCCCCCCAACCTGAAGCAAATACTCACCAGCAACCACACACCACACAACAGAACCACTAACCCAGGAACCTATCCTTGCAACAAAGCCCATTGCCAACTCTGTCCACATATCTATTCAGGGGACACCATCATAGGGCCTAATCACATCAGCCACACTATCAGAGGCTCGTTCACCTGCGCATCTACCAATGTGATATATGCCATCATGTGCCAGCAATGCCCCTCTGCCATGTACATTGGTCAAACTGGACAGTCTCTACGTAAAAGAATAAATGGACACAAATCAGATGTCAAGAATTATAACATTCAAAAACCAGTCGGAGAACACTTCAATCTCTCTGGTCACTCGATTACAGACCTGAGGGTGGCTATCCTTCAACAAAAAAAAACTTCAAAACAGACTCCAACGAGAGACTGCTGAATTGGAATTAATTTGCAAACTGGATACAATTAACTTAGGCTTGACTAGAGACTGGGAATGGATGAGTCATTACACAAAGTAAAACTATTTCCCCATGTTATTTCTCCCCCCCACCCCACTCCCCACTGTTCCTCAGATGTTCTTGTTAACTGCTGGAAATAGCCTACCTTGCTTGTCATCATGAAAGGTTTTCCTCCTTTCCCCCGCTGCTGGTGATGGCTCATCTTAAGTGATCACTCTCCTTACAGTGTGTATAAAACCCATTGTTTCATGTTCTCTGTGTGTGTATATAAATCTCCCCACTATATTTTCCACCAAATGCATCCGATGAAGTGAGTTGTAGCTCACGAAAGCTTATGCTCAAATAAATTTGTTAGTCTCTAAGGTGCCACAAGTACTCCTTTTCTTTTTGCGAATACAGACTAACACGGCTGCTACTCTGAAACCTGGGATCTTCAGTAATTAACCACCACTGGATTTAGTTCTTGGAGAAGCTCAGTTATCCTCCCGCATGGGGCAATCATATAATCCCTACTTCCCAGAGGTATATATAACATTTAGAGATACAAAATGCCGATGGCACATATCATTGCAATAGTCTTTTACGTTTCCATACTTCCAAGGTCTTGCATCTGTCACAGAGGGTGTTAGATTAAAGGCACCTCCTTCGGTCTCCTGCCGCAGGATTAACTAAAAGCAATTCTTTCTTTCGTCAGCCTCGGGATTGAATACCTGCGGTATTAATTCGACTGGAAATCGATGATCCAAAAAAACCCGGAAACAATACCATGATCAACTCCATCTGAGTTTAGAGAAGTTAGAGTAGTTTTAGCCTCAGTTATATGTTTGTTTAATCTACATATTTGCTTGATTATATTTTCTAATAAAACCCATGCAAAGTACACAGCACTCATTGTTTTTTTTCAAATTGCAACATGGTCCAGAAACACGAAGAAGAAGGTAAATTAGCTGAGTTCTCTGACAGCTGCATGGCCCTGTCCTGAAATTAAAACTTTAGACCTCACAAGAGACATCAGCAGAAGGGCTGGGGAGTAAGTGATTCCTCCTCAGGAATGCATTAGATGAAGTGAGCTGTAGCTCACAAAAGCTTATGCTCAAATAAATTTGTTAGTCTCTAAAGTGCCACAAGTACTCCTTTTCTTTTTGCGAATACAGACTAACATGGCTGCTACTCTGAAACTCCTCAGGAAGGAAACTGAACAGGTCTGGGGAACTTTTCCCCTGGCCCTAGAGCCCAAAAATGAAGGAAATTCCTGGGGGACCAGGACAGACCAGGAATGTTTTATTAGACATTTATTTGGGCAAAAAAGAAACCTACTGAGGTAAAAAAGTCAAAGAGACATAAAGGCTCCCCGAAACTTGAAACAGACCCATAAGACCCCATCTCCCCCACCCTCTGTCCACAGAGAAGGGTAGAATCCCTTCCCAGGAAGCTATTTCAGGCATAATCCCATGCCTGAAAACATGGACAAGGGACTCAAGCTAACTCAGGAAAACCATCCCCCCAACAGAGAGAGCTGGGAAGGGATAGGAGAGTATCAGAGAATAATACAATAAAGTAATAATAATAATGACATTTTCCCTCTCTTGGCACCTCTGTCCTCCTGAGCCACTGACCACACCATTATCAGCGACCCCTCACATCTCCAGATGGAGGTTGGCATCTGCTATTATCCCCATTGTAGAGATGGGAGGAACGGACCCACAGAGAGGAAAGGAAGAGAATGAACCAAGATCGCATAAGGGGACACTAGCAGAATTGGGTATTGAATCCAAGAGCCCTGACTGCCAGGCTCTCTACCCTCACTCCACTCAGATTTGAGACTAGATCCCAGGAGTTCAGAGAACCAATAGCCCCCGCTCTATTACACCATACTGCCCACACAGGAACAGCAAAATCCTTTCGGGGGAATGTATTCCTATGAGTTCTCTGATCTCTGTCCCCTGCCTCCCTGTAGCTGCAGAGACGTCAAATAAATTGACAGGTTTCAGAGTAGCAGCCATGTTAGTCTGTATTCACAAAAAGAAAAGGAGTACTTGTGGCACCTTAGAGACTAACAAATTTATTAGAGCATAAGCTTTCGTGAGCTACAGCTCACTTCATCGGATGCATCCGATGAAGCGAGCTGTAGCTCACGAAAGCTTATGCTCTAATAAATTTGTTAGTCTCTAAGGTGCCACAAGTACTCCTTTTCTTTTTGCGAATAAATTGAGCATCACTGACATCCTGTCACTTCAGATCGGCAGCTCTTGCTGTTTTATAACTAATTTTAAGTAAGTAGTTGCAAGCAAGACATGAGAAGTCATTCTTCCCCTCTATTCCATGCTGCTTAGGCCCCAACTGGGCGCCACATTTCAGAGAAGATGTGGACAAATTGGAGAAAGTCCAGAGAAGAGCAACAAAAATGATTAAAGGTCTAGAAAACATGAACTATGAGGGAAGATTGAAAACATTGGGTTTGTTTAGTTTGGAAAAGAAAAGACTGAGAAGGGACATGAGAACAGGTTTCAAGTACTTAAAAGGTTGTTACAAGGAGGAGGGAGAAAAATTGTTCTTAACCTCTGAGGATAGGACAAGAAGCAATGGGCTTAAATTGCAGCAAGGGAGGTTTAGGTTGGACATTAGGAAAACTTCCTAATTGTCAGAGTGGTTAAGCACTGGAATAAATTGCCTAGGGAGGTTGTGAAATCTCCATCATTGTCTAACCTGCTCTTAAAGATCTCCAAACACCTGTCAGGGATGGTTTAGAGATAATACTTGGTACTGCCATGAGTGCAGGGGACTGGACTAAATGACTTCTTGAGGTCCCTTCCAGTTCTATGATTCTATGAACTTCAGTCCTGCAGGGCCCCTCGCTGCTCCCCTCAAAAATGTCCCCCTGCACTCACCCCGAAGGGCCTTAGGAGCTGCAGGGACAATTCAGTCTCAAACTACAAGGGGGATTTTTGCCTCTTCTCTACATTGGAAAGTGTGTGAAAGCCACAGAAATGTATCCCCACTGATACACCTGCTCCCCCCAGACCCTGAAATGACCCATCTACCAAGTACCCAGTGTTTTCTCCTCCCCTTCCCCTCACCGACCACCCTCCACTGAAACCCAGACCAGCCACCAGTCTGCTTCCCCTGCCCAGACCATCCTCAGATGAAACATGCTTCCAGAGAGCTGAGATCCATTGCCCCACAGGAAGAGCTCCCGAAACCTTCTATGCTGTGTGCACTTTCTGGTGGGACTTCAGCGAATCCTTCCCCTTGTAGCTTTTCCCACAGACAGAACATTTATAGGGTGTCTCTGCTGAATGGATTCTCTGATGTCTAAGGACTCCCCAGCTCTGACTGAAGCTTTTCCCACATTCAGAGCAGTTATAGGGCTTCTCTCCTGTGTGGATTCGTCGATGTCTAATAAGTTGGGAGCTGTTACTAAACGTTTTCCCGCAGTCGGGGCATTTATAGGATCTCTCTCCGATGTGGATTCTTTGATGTACAATGAGGCTGAATCTTTGTTTAAAGCTTTTCCCACAGTCAGGGCATTTATAGGGTGTCTCTCCTGTGTGGATTCTCTGGTGCGAAACCAGGTTTGAGCTCTGAGTGAAGCTTTTCCCGCACTCGGGGCATTTATAGGGCGTCTCTCCTGTGTGGAGTCTCCGGTGTTTACTAAGGTCTGAACTCCGCTTGAAGCTCTTCCCGCAGTCGGAGCACGTATAGGGTCTCTCCCCCGTGTGGATTCGTCTATGTGAAATAAGGGATGAGAAATTAGCAAAGCATTTTCCACACTCAAGGCAGCTATAGGGCCTGTCTCCTGTGTGGACTGAGCGATGGGAAATAATGTCTGAGTTCAGCGTGAAGCTTTCCCCGCAGTCAGGGCATTTATAGGGTCTCTCTCTCGTGTGGATTCTCTGATGTACCAGGAGATTTGATATCTGAGCAAAGCTTTTCCCACACTCTGGGCAGTTATACAGTTTCTCTTTCATATGGAATCGTGGTTGGACCATGATTTCACTAGGATCTTCCAAACTTCTCCCTTGGCAAGTGGATTCATCCTCTCTCTTCCTTTGCTGGTTGCTCTTCTGCCTCTCTGACCTGCGCTGAGTCTCACGGCCACCTTCTTGCTCAGGACTCAAGGAAACTTTGGATCTTCCCAATACTGTCCCACATGGTTCCACTTGCTGAGAACCTTCCTGCTGTGGATTCTCCTCCTGTTTCTCACCCACCGTCCCATCACCTTCTGGGAAAGAGAATCCAGACATGAAATGTTCCCTCTGCCATGGAGAAAGGAACCCTCAGAAAGGGGAATGGGAAAGGGGGGAACAAACTAAAATAACTGCTGGGGAGACTGAAAAATCAGGAGCCAAATCCCCCGCCAGAGGAGTGGAGGGGACCAATTTTGTCTCCACAGCCAATCTGAACACTTAATGGCAAGGGAGCGACTGCCTGGCCTCAGGGTGGATGGGAAGCCATAAGCAATACCTGCTGTGAGGACACGATACCGGCTGAGGATTTGGGTGAGATGAGGCAGAATACTGGGGTGTGCACAAAGCCTTTATGGGAATCCCAGCCACTCACTCTAGTGACCGATAATTTCTGCATCCGTTTCACCAACTCCTCACCTGTGTTCATGTTTTAAGGATCTCCCTTTCCTCAAAGCCCTGGAGATTTGGGATTCACAGCTCTGCCTCTGGTTCCAGATGGGAAATCACATAACCTTTGGGAAACTGGAAAAATCTGCTCCACTGAAAGAGAAACAGGTGAGACCAGTTAGTCTCATTATCATTTACAGATGTCTCGAGTGGGTGGGAAAATATTCCTGGAGACACTTGGCGGGGTCAGATGGTTCCTGAGAGATGGGCGGGTCCCACTGTAGACAATTCAGGGAGCTCCACACACTGGGGGATGTTCTGACTCTGGCACGGAAGTTGTGCCACTTCTTACCCCTTTCTGAACCTGCCAAGACCAAAGCCCTATCCTGGCATGGACCCAATCCTAGGAAGGGAGGGACACGCAAAATCTGTGCACCTTGGTTTAAAAACACAGTGAGGTACATACACCCCATCTGCTCCATTCCCTCCTACTTTAATATTGCTCTTAAACCAGAAAGTTTGGTCTCAGGAAAAAGTTTCCAAAAGAAGCCCATGTAGAATGCAAGGAGCACAGGACACGCTGCCTTGAAAACTGCCTAAGGCAGGGCTCAAACACACAGTGCATGGGTCAGGGTCCATAACCACAGTATATCCCCTGTCACTGCCTGGAAAGCCTCTGGCTTCAACCATGCCCAGATCTTGCTGCACATGTGAATTTCACTCTGCTAAGTGCATCACTTTGGCACATGCTGATCTGAAGTTCCAGACTCTAATGTTAATAACTTTTTCAATATGGCTTTCCCGAAAGGGCACTAGGTGCCATGCGCGAGCTGAGATAAACCCCAGGTGACTGAGATCAATTTGAGGAGGGGTTAGTGCCCTAGGTGTGCAAAAAAACATGGTAGTTGAATGAGACTTAGGGAGTTTTTGAGTAAAATATTGCTTTTTTGGGGGGGTTACTCAGGAAATCCTTGCTCAAATGATCCCAGACTTGAACATCATCACTACCCCAGTACCCGTATGAGGCTCAGAAAATGTCAAGACAAACTGCAGATTGATTGTATCACTCTCAGAATACAGTAAAGCCTCAGAGTTATGAACAGCAGAATTATGAATAGACCGGTCAACCACACCCCTCATCTGGAACTGGAAGTACGCAATCAGACAGCAGCAGAGACAAAAAAAAAAAAAAAAGGGAAATACAATACAGTACTGTGTTAAATGTAAATTACTAAAAAAAATAAAGAGAAAGCAGCATTTTTCTTCTGCATAGTAAAGTTTCAAACCTGTATTAAAGTCAATGTTCAGTTGTAAACTTTTGAAAGAACAACCACAATGTTTTGTTCAGAGTTTCGAACAACCTCTGCTCCCGAGGTCTTCGTAACTCTGAGGTTCTGCCATAGTCCACTGTTAAACAGAAAATGACGCTCAATCTTAACTGCAGCAGAATTGTCGGTCTGCTATATTTCGGGTTAGTCGCATTCAATTTTCATTTTGTTACAATTCCGATGGATAATATTGATGTTTATTTTAAAGCACATTTTTATATTTTTATCTATTTACATTTTTCCAGTGGTATGAAATGGGGGATGGGGGTGGGGTGGTCAGGCAATTATTTAAAGACAGCAGATATTCAGATTCCAAAATGTAAAGCTTTCAAAACCGCTAAATTGTCAGCATCACATGTCAGAACAGACATAGTAAATATCCTTCAATCAACAAATCAAGCCTTATTTTACTGTACATTCACTAGTCTGTTTGTAACGAGCCTAATTCAAAAGGCTACGTCACTGGATTTTTCACTCTAATAAGTCTTCAAACCGCATTTTTCTTACTTTGGCTATTTGTAAATTTTGAGTATTATTGAGGGAAATATTTTTTCATTGGTTTGTGTCTGTGAAATCTTTCATTGGTTTGTGTCTGTGATGTTTACTGACATTTATCAATAAATATGCAAGTCTTCCACCCCTAGCTATGTTGCTGTATAAAGGGGGAAAGAGATGGGCCCTGTTGTGTGATAGGGGATAGAAGCCATGTAACCCCTCCCTGTCCCATCACCCCCTCTCCAGCCACTTCCCTGTATCCACCCTCATACAAACGTGTCTGTCAGGATGTCCACAAAACAAAAGACCCCCGCTGCAGCAGCCAGTCTCAGAGCCTAAGTCAACTGCGCTATGGGGCTAAATATAACAGTGTAGACATTCCAACTCAGACTAGAACCCATGCTCTGAAATCTGGTGAGAGGGGAGGGTCTCAGCCCGAGCCTGAATGTCTACACCATGGGGAGCCCTGGAGTGTGAGCCCCAGTAAGTTGTCACAGGCTCTCAGACTCACTACTGCAGGGATTTTTTTGTCTGTAGACACACCTTCTCTCTTCCTACCACGCTGCCATCCCTGTGCCATCCTCCACCCATTCCACACTCAGAACAGCCCCCAGAGCCCTTGCAGACTGTCCCATGTACCTTTCTTTTTCTCTGTCTGAGCTTGGTCCAGCTACAGTTATCTCAGGGTCCTGGCAAGCTCGTCTCTGGGGAGCGCTCTTACCCACACTGTATACAAAAGAAGAGACTTGACTGCAATGCTGGAAAAATGCCTGGTCACTTCCCCACAGTACAGACCTGGCCCCAGACCTGCAGGAGAGCCCTGTGCAGCTTCACCTCTTCTCTCTCCCCAACAGAAGCTGGCCCAATAAAAGATATCCCCTCCCCCACCGTGGCTCTCTAAACCCATAAAGACTTTCCCCAAATGCTAGAAAGGAACCCAACCAAAGGAGCCGCTCTGGGGGATCCCCCCCGACACGGTCCCCAGGGCAGCGCATCCCCCCAGCAGCGCGGGGACCAGGCAGAGGCAGGAACTGGCTTTTCCTCTCCCTGCTCCTCCCGGCTCCCCAGGGAAGTCAATATCCCCGGGGCGCTGCAGGGACCGGGGCTGGGCAGGGCTGGGAGCCGGGAACCTCCCTCCCCACTGATTGCTCCGGCTGCCCCTGCCAGTCTCTGCCCCTGTCTCCCTCCTGCCCCCTCCCCTCCCCTCGGGTTGGGAGACTCTGACCCTGGCCCGGCCCGGGGCGGTCGCTCTCCCGGCGCTGGCTCGGCTCCTGCAGGCGCTCAGGGGGGCCGAGCCGGGAGGGGGGGGTCAGCAGCTCCGGGACTCGCAGACCCCCGGCCCCCCGGGAGCAGAGCTGGGGCGAGGAGGGGCCGTTGGGGCAGAGTCACTGTCCTGCCCGGCCCCGGCCCTTCCCCCGGGTCTCCCCCCTCACCTGCAGGCTCCGGCTCGGGGGCTGGTGTCGGCAGAGCCCGGGGCTGGTTGCAGCCCCCGCAGAAAGTCCCCCCGGCCGGGCCCCGGGGGGCGCTAGGGAAGGGCTCTCCCCGCACGGAGCCCGCTGGGCAGCAGCAGCGGCTCACGATGGAGGCAGCGGCAGCCTCTTCTAGCAGCTGGGACCACGGACCGCTCAGGAGCCGCGCGCCGTCTCGTCCTCTGCGGCGATCGCTGGGGCTGCGGCAGCCTCTGGGAGCCCGAAACTCTCGCCTCTGCCAGCGCCGGATGCAGCCGCTCTCAGCTGAGCCAGCCGTTTCCTGTGCCCGTGGATACCAACTCGGGCTGCAGCAGCCTCCCTTCGGGACCAGCTGTAACAAAGCCTAGAGCATCTCTTTGCAGGGGAAGAGGGGGCGGGGGGAAATGAGGGTGTGAAATAGATTTAATAATTGTATTAAGATGATGTTAAAATTCAGAAAAACGGTACAGAGTTTAAGCATAGAAGTTTCTGGTTATCAAGGAATAACAGATTATCAAGGGGGGGGGTTCCGTTTAGGATTTAGGATCGGGTGGTGTAAGGAATACATAATCTGCAATATCCCCGATTAGGGGTAAAAGGTTAACGGGTCAAAGTACAGACATTGAGATATGAGTTTTTTTTCCACCAAATGCATCCGATGAAGTGAGCTGTAGCTCACGAAAGCTTATGCTCTAATAAATTTGTTAGTCTCTAAGGTGCCACAAATACTCCTTTTCTTTTTGAGATATGAGGGTATGTTGTTCATATAATGGCTATGGTCAGGTGTGGAGTACAGTGAGTAGATACGATGATGAGGGTGGATTTACCCTCATTTGATGGGATTTAATGTTCAGTGAGTTTATGGTTCCAGTTCATATGGAAAAAGTCTCTCGGCCCCTTTCCCATAGTTGATGCACGACGTCGCTCCGGCTCACCCCTCCTGGTACTGTTGGTGGCCGGTGATGTGTTCGATGTAGATGTCCCTGGACCGTCGGATGGTGTCTGAGACCATGAGGCACCGCATGAGCCGTGCGTAGCGTCGACCGATCCCACAGGTCTGCAGCACACGCTCGTTGCAGGGCTCCCAGGCCGCCCAGGGCTCCGATGATCAGGGCATCCATCTGCACCTCATAGCCCTTCGTTCTCAGGGTGTAGGCAAGGGGGTGTACTTTTCCAGCTTATGAGCTTGGGCTTCGTGGAAGGCCAGGGTCCTGTTCTCAAAGGAGACCGTGATGTTGACAAGGATGATCTTTTTCTGGGCCTCGTTGGTGATGACCACATCAGGTTACAGCTGGCTTTCGGTAGTGGGGATGGCGCAGTTCACGGCAACCTCCCCCAGGCGCAGTGCGATGGCTTTCACCAGGCGATTCTGGATGGCGTTGTGGTGCAGCTGCCAGGCTCTGGAGTGGGGCTTGCAGCTGCACAGGACATGGGGCAGGGTCTCGTTGGAGTAGCTGCACTTCCCGCAATGCTTGTCTCGGATCCCGTGGCGGACGGCTCTGTTGAGTGGGACGCAGCTGAGCTGGGTGCGGTGGATGAACTGCCAGTCAGTGAAACAGGTGAAGCCGCCCTCGGTGAGGAAGTGGTTGCTGGCGTCCCACTTGCTGGTCAGTTCAAAGGCTTTACCCTGGTACGGTTTACGCTTCAGGGTTTCCATGTACAGTGAGTGAATGGCTGCCTTCAGGGTCCTCTCCAGCATGCCCCGGCACTCGGGGTGACGATGGTGTTGTCGTCGGACCTGATCTGTGGCACCAGGACTCCCAGCTCCTGGCGCTCCTCGCACCACTCCCAGTGGCAGCCACTTCCCCAGGTGACGCGTGGCTTTGCGAATGCGGGACCACAGTGAAGTGATGTCGTGACTGTCCTGTCTGAATTCACCATCCAGGGAGCCGCTCAAGAAGGTGGCAATGTCTTGGTTGGAGGGGGCTCTGCCCATCCTCTTCTTTGTCGCGTCATGGAGGGCATTTGCCGCGATGTTCCTTACCATTGCGTCGGGACACGTCAGCAGGCGGAAGGCGTGGTGATCACCGCAATGTCACACAGGTCGCCCATGTGGGAGACGTTGGCACTGCCATGCCTGTGGGCGAAGTAGTCTAGCTCGTTGCTGGCTCTCTGGAGAAGGAACCACCACTTCTTCACCAGCTGCCAGACAATCTTGTCTGCCTTGCTGAGGGGTACCTTCGCCACGGCAGATCCCCTTAGGATGAACGAGATGCAGGGGATCAGGAAGGTGTTCAGGGCATTTATCTTCTGCCACAGTGCCAGCAGGGAGGAGTCGATCTTGGCGGTGTCCTGCAAGATCTCCTGGATGGTGTCCTTGGGTGTCTGCCGGACACGGAAACCTGTCAATGTGCCGAGATGCTGGTCTGGCTGCCCCTCTGCCAGGGGGATGATGGGTTCACCCTGGATCTGGAAGCCCGTTGTCTGCACCGAGTCCCTTTTGCTGAATCTTTTTATTTTAAAATTGTCAGCAATGGAGAATCCACCAAAAACTCTTGGTAAATTGTTCCAATAGTTAATTACCCTCAACATTACAAATTTACACCTTATTTCCAGTGATGCCCGTAATCAATGTTCCACATTGGGGAAATGTGATAATGTAAACCAAATTCACCAGTGAGCCTTGGCTATGAAAGTCAGATATAAACAAATAAACCTTATAATTAACATCAACATGACTAAAGAACAGAAGAGAAGTTTGTGCTTTAGGATTTGCAGGATAAGGATATTAACAAAAGAAATGAAAAACTTATTAAAATAAAACAAAACCAAAATTATGTTACTGGAAGTCCTGACCAGTATTTAATGCAATAGGAACATAATAACATTCTTCATAGAGGTAACAGTGAATCAATGGTTGCAGTATCTGCTTGCAAACTAAAGCTTCTATCCAGAAAAAAAAATTAAACAAATGCTTTACTTTATGCGGTGCAAATATTCCCACTGTTATCAATGAGAACAGGTGGGTGAGTTGATATCTTTTACTGGACCAACTTCAGCTGGGGAGAGAGACAAGCTTTGGAGCCACACAGAACTCTTCTCCAGGTCTGGGAAACACATGGAGAGCCTCACTGCTAAATACAAGATGGAATGGATTGTTTAGCATAAGAAATTAGCACATATTTCAGGAATGATCTCTTGAAATATGTGTTAACTAGTTATGCTAAACAATCTGTACCACCTTGTATTTAGCTATGAAGCTCTGAGCATATCTGTTCTCAGCTCCCCTCCACCGAGCTTCCCCAAATGCCAGTTCACTTGATGGTGTCAGAGCGGGGTCCAGGACCCACCAGGGCCCCTCAAATTCTGGCTTCCACATGTGGGTGGGACTGAGAAAGTAGTTAAGATCTCATCAGATACAGGCACACACACAGGAGGGGAGACCTCCATCTTTGTTTCCCCTCCTAGCATCCCACCCCTCCTTCTCTCCTGGTCCTTGGAGGAGTCTTCCTCTCAACAGCCACATGTCCAATTTCTTTGAAGTATTCTGGAAACAACTTCCAGCCCACAGAGAGTTAATGTGAACATTTGTAGAACAGGAGGGTTTTTATTTTTGAAGACAGAAGGGGGAGGCTCTGAACGTTAGACTCTGGTTGCAACGTAAATGATGGACAGACCCAACAAACAGGAAACAGACAGAAGATGCGGGAGAGCTGTTTGCTGTTTGCAAACTGATTTTTTTTTAATGCTCCAGTTTAGCTTCCCCCACCACAAGCTGCCTTTACCCAGAATACAAGGGTTTGGGTCCAGAGGCGGAAAATATGTGAGCTCAGAATATTGGGAAAAACGTTTGTATGAAAGTCACTGTATAAAATTACCCAAACCAGAACCTATATGGAGTGGCTGCAAGAAACACCCCAGTCACCTGGAAACTTCAAACATGGGAATCAGAAGTTAGGAGAAAAGTCTCCTGTATTCCTTGCCACCTTCACATCAACTACAACACCGCGGATAACATGCTCCAATGCACCATAAGGCTTTTAGTTCCTAACAGACACCAAAAAAGCAATACGCAGCCAACTTCATCCCACTCCCACTCTAATGCACAACCTGAGCGGTGATCCCATAGGCTGCAGTATCAAGGGTTCAGGACAGCCCATGCATTCAGGAAGTTAATCTCCTTTAACAGTGCCAAGATCATTGATGAGATTTTGTGTCAGAGCGTGAGCTGGACGGCAGTGTGGGGGCATGTTGCTTTTCAGTCTCTGTTGGAGAAGGAAAACTTCTAGACTCCAGTACAGTTAACCCTGAACTCCCATCCCAGTCTGCAAGTAACCCGCCCACCAGCAGCACAGGTCCCTCTCCCATTGGCTGGGCCCATCCAGCAAGACCCCAACTTCCAAATATTCCCTACCCCTTCCCAGCACCCACCATCATGCCTCATGGATCACCAATCTCTCAATGACACAGCGCCCATCCTCAGCAACCCATAGATTCCACAATTCCCAGATGAGTGGGATGAATGGAACAGAACCACAAGAAAAAACAAAACAAAATATCATGTCGGTCTATCCTGTGTGTGTTCTTTGATACCTAACAAGGTGTGAGCGTACACGGAAGCTTTTCCCACACTCCAGGCATTTATAGAGTTTCTCTCCCGTGTGGATCCTCTGGTGTGCTTTAAGGAGTAAGTTCGACTGGAAGGTTTTTCCACACTCAGTACATTTAAATGGTCTCACCACAGTGTGGATTCTCAGGTGTCTAATGGGGCCTGCGGTCACAATGAATGGTTCCCCACAGTTGGGGCACTTATAGGGTCTGTCTTCTGAGTGGATTCTCCGGTGTCTCCTAAGGGCTGAGCAATCATTGTACCTTTTGCCACATTCAGGGCACTTAAATGGTCCCTCTTCTGTATGGATTCTTTGGTGTTTCATAAGGGCTGCATTGTGACTAACACTTTTCCCACACTCAGAGCAGTTATAGGGTTTCTCTCAAGTGTGGATTTTCTGGTGTATAATAAAGGCTGAGCTGTCTCTGAAGCTTTTCCCACAGTTGGGGCATTTATAGGGTCTCTCTCCAGTGCGGGTTCTCTGCTGGGTAATAAGGATTGATTTCCAATTTAAGTTGTTTCTATACTCAAGGGATTTAAAGGGTCTCTCTGCTGTGTGGCTTGTCTGATGTTTAATGAGAGTGGAACTCAGATGGAAGCTTTTCCCACAGTTACCTAGGGGTTACCTAGGGAGGTGGTGGAATCTCCTTCTTTACAGGTTTTTAAGGTCAGGCTTGACAAAGCCCTGGCTGGGCTGATTTAGTTGGGGATTGGTCCTGCTTTGAGCAGGGGGTTGGACTAGATGACCTCCTGAGGTCCCTTCCAACCTTGATATTCTATGATTCTGTGTTTCACAAGGGTCGACCTCACACTAAAGCTTTTCTCACACTCAGGATAGTTATAGGACTTCTCTCCTGTGTGGGTTCACTCATGTTTAATAAGGTTTGAGCTGTCACTGAAGTGTTTCCTGCAGTCAGGGCATTTATAGAGCTTCTCGCCAGTGTGAGTTCTCTGGTGGGTAATAAGAGTGGATCTCTGATTGAACCTTTTCCTGCCCTCACTGCATTAAAGGGTCTCTCATCTGTGTGCAGCCTCTGATGATCAATAAGGGATGAGCTCAAACTGAAGCTTTTCTCTCACTCAGGAAAGCTATGGGGTTTCTTTCCAGGGCTGATTCTGTTGGGCTTGGATATTTTTAGTTTTCCTCCGAGCTCTGCCAGTGGAAGTGACTTTACCCTGTGGTGCCTTTCCAGGGATTTTTTCCTGACTGTCTGGTCTGCATCGAGACTCCCAGACCACCATCTGCTCAGGACTCTGAGAAACCTTCCCTGATCATCCCAATAACCATTCATGTGGCTCTGCTTTCTGCTGAGAGTTCTTTTCCTTTTTATTCACCATCCCATCATCTATTGGAATAAAGAGGGAAAACTGAGCCCCGAATCATTCCTTGTGCTTGGAAACAGAGAGTCCTTGGAAAGTGAGCATGGCAGAAATAAATAATAATCGGAGCTGAAATTAGGGGCCAAAGCTACCACTTCTGTTTTCACCAGACTGATTTTTATCCAGCTACATTTATCTCAGGGTCACATCAACCTTGTCTCTAAGGGGACCTCTTACCCCTTCTTACTTCATACAAAGGGAGAGACTTTTCTGGGAAAAGCCTTCATCCCTTAAATCGGCACAGACCAGATGCAGTGTCAAAAGCATCAGAATTTGCTACCACAAGAAACCTGACATTGACGGTGTATTGTAGGTTTGCTTGCCTTTCAAAAAGGCATCCCGTGCTTTGCAAGCATAGGGGTAGAAAATCTGCCAGAGATGAGTCTCCTTTCCCCAGTCCCAAGTCCTTCTGGTATCAGTTTTGAGTTAAACTGGACTTAACTCTGCCCCCTGGAGCTAACATTAGCCGCTTGGATTGGTTCATTATTGGCAGTACCATAATAAGCAGATATGAGGTGGGACTAAGGGCATGGTTACACTTGGAGATGTAGAGCACTTTGAGTTAAACCAGCCTTCGGAGAGCGCAGTAGGGAAAGCGCTGCAGTCTGTCCAGACTGACTGCTTCAAGCGCACTGGCGTGGCCACATTTGTGGCACTTGCAGTGGCATTGGGCATGGTGCATTATGGGCAGCTATCCCAGCATGCAAGTGACTGCAACGTGTTTTTCAAATGGGGGGTGGAAAGGAGGATTGTGACAAGGAATGTGTTGTGTGTATGTGGGGGGAGAGAGAGTGGGTTTTTGGGTGGCTGAGAGCATGTCAGCATGCTGTCTTGTAAGTTCAGACAGCAGGAGATTCCCCCCCCCCCCACCGGCCTCTCTCTCTCACATGCAGCGTTCCACACTAATGGTTGCTTTGTCTCGGAGCAGATAAGCAGCTGGCTGCCAGAAACGGAGCTTTCAAAGGGCATTTCTGCATTCCTGTGTGATTCAAAAACAATGACAAGAGTGGCCCCTTGACTTAAGGGGATTATGGGACGTTTCTGGAGGCCGATCAGTGCGCAGTAACGCAACACCTCGTTCACATTAGTGCCCAGGCTTTGTAGCCAAGGGGAAGCAAATGTTATTCCACTCGCCGAGGTGGAGTACCAGGAGCACCCTAGCTGCGGAGTCAGAGCGCTCTACGTGCCTTGCCAGTGTGGATGGGGAGTGAGTTAGTGCTCCCGGGGCTCCTTTATTGTGCTGTAACTTGCACAATAGTGTAAGTGTAGCCAAGCCCTAAGAGACTCTGCTATTGCTTTTCTTTCTGTTCTATGCAGGTTTGTGTACCGTGCTCATCACCATGGTATGTGAGTGCCTTCCAGCTGTGTGTTAAGCCACACAACTACAGTACACATCTGCCAAGTGTTTGTTCTCTCACCCTCTCTTCAGAGGGAGAAGCGTGCAGAGTGTCTTTGTTAGGTCGTGGGTCTTTTTGATTTTTAATAGAAATATACCTGTAGCTGTGTGTATATTCGAGAAGGCTAAGGAAAGGAAACGCGCCTTGCACTGTCAGCACAGGTAACCCACCTCCCGAGAGGCAGTAGCTAGAGACGTAGCACTGTCTACACCGGGACTTAGGTCACTTTACCCATGTCACTCAAGGGTGTGGAATTTTTACTCCTTTGAGTGACATAGTTACACCATCCTAATTCCCTAGTTTCAGAGTAGCAGCCGTGTTAGTCTGTATTCGCAAAAAAGAAAATGAGTACTTGTGGCACCTTAGAGACTAACAAATTTATTTGAGCATAAGCTTTCGTGAGCTACAGTTCACTTCACCGGATGCATTTGGTGGAAAATACAGTGGGGAGATTTATATACACACACAGAGAACATGAAACAATGGGTTTTATCATACACACTGTAAGGAGAGTGACCACTTAAGATGAGCTATTACCAGCAGGAAGGAGGGGGGGAAGGAGGAAAACCTTTTGTGGTGATAATCAAGGTGGGCCATTTCCAGCAGTTAACAAGGAACAGAGGGGGTGGGGGGAGAAATAACATGGGGAAATAGTTTTACTTTATGTAATGACTCATCCACTCCCAGTCTCTATTCAAGCCTAAGTTAATTGTATCCAGTTTGCAAATTAATTCCAATTCAGCAGTCTCTCATTGGAGTCTGTTTTTGAAGTTTTTTTCTTGAAGGATAGCCACCCTCAGGTCTGTAATTGTGTGACCGGAGAGATTGAAGTGTTCTCCGACTGGTTTTTGAATGTTATAATTCTTGACATCTGATTTGTGTCCATTTATTCTTTTAAATACAGAGTAGGTGCCAATGTGTGTATGTGTGCCTGTGAGAGAGAGAGGGGGAGAACTGCTGTTTCATAAACAGTTGGTAGCATAGGCGCTGACTCTGTGGGTGCTCCGAGGCTGGAGCACCCATGGAAAAAAACTAGTGGGTGTTCAGCACTCACCAGCCACCTGCTGATCAGCTGCTCAGCAGTGGGTGGGAGGCGCTGAGGGGAGGGGGCAGAGCAGGGGTGGCAAGGGGCGGAGCGAGGGTGGGGTCTTCGGGGAAGGGGCAGAGTGGGGGCAGGGCCTCGGGGCAGAGCTGGGGTGGAGCACCCACCTGAAAAGTACAAAATTGGCGCTTGTTGTTGGCATTATGAACAAATAAACCATCCCCTCTTGTTTGATTCTTCCTGTGTTCAAGGAAACAGCCTTTTGTACATTCTCTGTAAATAAACAGGATTGCATCAAAGACACTTGGTCCCATCATTTCCTTCTCCTAACAGAAACAACTCACAGGGCCCCCAACTTTGGCTGACTGCTCAGGTCAAAAGGAGCAACAGAGGGTAAGCCTAGTGTAGGTAGCTCCTGCTTGCTACACATAACCTAAGACTGAGCTTTACCTTAGCAAAGAGGGTATTAGATTTAGGGTGTGTCTACATGGGAAGTTTAATCCAAAGCCTTGTGTTCTACTCCATGTAATTTGCAGTATAATAACGTGCGCACAGAACCCCTGTTCTGTTTTCACTTTGCATCGTTTTCCCCCCAGTGGAGTTTGCCATGAGCTGAGGGCATATCGTTCTCTGGGGGTATCCAATGGTCCTTTGGTTGGTTCTCTGAGCAGCATGCATCCTGGGGTTGTTTTCCCTCTGAATTGTGGGGTGCCAGCTGGGCTTAAATGAAAAAGAAAAGTCCCATGATTCCGCTGTCTCCGCCCGCTGCTTCTTTTCTGGACTGGCGGGTGCCATTTTTGAATTGCTGTCAGCCAGACACAACAATGCTCCGCACTGCTGCAGTGACGAGCACAAACGTGCACAGGCGGCTTGGGCTGCTTTATTGTACTCAAAGCCACATGGATTCAGCATTGGACTTTGCCTGTTGCACTACCGTGCAGATGACATGGGAGCAGGAACTATTCTACAGCAGCAGCAGCTCCTCTGGCAGCAGGAGGATGCTCCGAAGCGATGGCAGCAGGACCAGGAGGAAGAACAGGAGGATGCCGCTAAGCTGTTGGAAAAAAAGGACTGGATCCTGGATCACCTATGCAGTATTCAGCACCATTTCTGGACCCTGGAAACCTGCATGAATTGGTGGGACAGGATCATTCTGTAGAGCTGGGAGGACCAGCAGTGAAGACAGAACATAAGAACAGCTAGACTGGGTCAGATCAAAGGCCCATCTGGCCCAATGTCCTGTCTTCCGACAGTGGCTAATGCCAGGTGCCCCAGAGAGAATGAACAGAACAGGTAATCGTCAAGTGATCCAGCCCCTGTCGCTCATTCCCAGCTTCTGGCAAACTTGGGACACCATCCCTGCCCATCCTGGCTAATAACCATCCTCCATGAACTTATCTAGCTCTTTTTAACCCTGTTATAGTCTTGGACTTCACAACATCTTCTGACAAGGAGTTCCACAGGTTGACTGTGCCTTGTGTGAAGAAATACTTACTTTTGTTTGTTTTAAACCTGCTGCGTATTAATTTCATTTGGTGACCCCTAGTTCTTGTATTATGAGAAGGAGCAAATAACACTTCCTTATTTACTTTCTCCACACCAGTCATGATTTTATAGATCTCATTCATACCCCACCTTAGTCGTCTCTTTTCCAAGCTGAAAAGTCCAGTCTTATTAATCTCTCCTCACACGGAAGCTGTTCAATACCCTTAATCATTTTTGTTGCCCTTTTCTGTACCTTTTCCAATTCCAATATATTTTTTTGAGATGGGGCAACCAGACCTGCATGCAGTAGTCAAGATGTGGGCGTACCATGGATAAACTTTAGGATAGAGAAGGCTTCCTTCTTTGAGATCTGTGCAGAACTGGCCCTATAGCTTCAGCAACAGCGTGCTAACATGCAGCATCCTGCACCCATGGAGAAATGGGTCATCATTGCCATCTTGAAGCTGGCCACCCCATAACATTACCAGTCTGTAGCCAACCAATTTGGAGAATGGGGATATCAACTATTGGGTGCCATTCTCATGCAGGTCTGCTATGTCTTTGACAAGGTGCTATTTAACCAGCTCATGCTTAGGACACAGTTGATGGCTTTGCACACATGCGGTTCCCAAACTATATAGGTGCAATTGATGGACCCCATGTGCCAATCATTTACCTCCACCCCCCATCCCCACCAGAGTGCAGAATTTATAAACAGAAAGCCGCCTTTGTTCCTGGTGCTCCAAAGACTGGTGGACCAACTGTGGCAGGTTTACAGATATAAATACGGGATGGTTTGGGAAGGCCCATGATGCTAGGATCTTTCAGAACTCAATACTATTTACATTAATGGAGAAAGAACTGTTCGCCTCCAGGAGCATTGTTATACATTAATGATGTGGAGGTCGGTCTGGTTATTCTGGGAGACCCGACTTATTCCCTGATGCTCTGGCTAATGAAGCTATAGACAGACCGCCTGGACAGAAGGAAGGAACTTTTAAACTATCTCCCTAGTCTCTATTTGCCAGAAGCAGGGAATGGGTGACAGGGGATGGATCATTTGATGATTACCTGTTCTGTTCATTCCCTCTGGGGCACCTTGCATTGGCCAATCAGAAGACAGGATACTGGGCTAGATGGACCTTTGGTCTGACCCAGCGTGGCTGTTCTTATGTTCACCTGCTGTTAAATAAGCTTTGGAATAGAGAGGTTGTGCAATCCCCATCAATGAAGGTTTTTAAGAACAGGCTGGACAAAACCTGGCAGCGCTGGTCTAGGTTTACTTGGTCCTGCCACAGAGCTAGGGGCTAGACTTGATGACTTTTCGAGGTCCCTCCCAGCCTGACATTTGTATGATTCTATCACCGCAGTAGCTGCAGAACGGTAGGGAAGTGTGCATTTGAAAGGCAGGGGACACAGTTTATGAAATAGGTTAGAAGCAGCAGAACAAAAAGTGTTCCAACCATTATTACTGCACGTTGTGTTTTGCACGACATTTGTGAGACCATCACAATGGGTGGGAGGCTGAAGGGCGGAGACTTCCTCGGAGGTTTGAGCAGGCAGCAAGGTGCCCCACGGAAAACACAAATAGTGAGGGAATGCAGCCAGGAATGCCTGTTGTTTCTATGTTGAGTCCCATGGCCGAACCTGCCAGCCCAGAGGGGTTGTATTGGGAGACGGACATTGCGAGCACTGGGGTATTGTGGGTGGGTGGCTGAAATTCCACGTTCCCTAATTGCTTTTGCAAATCCCAACCATTATTTCAAGGATTTTCCATGTTAACTGCAATGATGGTTCGTAATGGATGTACTGGGAGTGGTCTTTATTATGAAACAACAACAAAATAAACCAATGGAAAAATTGTATCTTTGTATTTTGAAATACATTTAACTAACCCATCTACAAAAAAAAAGTTTGCCAGAAGCTGGGAATGGGCGACAGGGGATGGAACACATGATGATCACCTGTTCTGTTCAGTCCCTCTGGGGCATCTGGCATTGGCCATTGCTGGAAGACAGGATACTGGGCTAGATGGACCATTGATTTGACCCAGGAGGGCCATTCTTATGTTCTTAAAATAGCCTACTATACACAATCCTTTAATGCTGCAACAGTGCAAACAGAACTCAAAGTGCAAAAGTGAGAACATTTCAAACACAGCAGTTTGGGGGAAAGAGGGCACAAAGTGGCAGGGGCATATACACCATATATGCCTCTGGCTCTTCTTGTCCACATAGGCTCTGGGGTTTGAGTGCGGGGCTCTAAAATGCTGGACTCCCAGGTGCAAGTGTTTTGGGCACTCAGAGGCTGGTTCTGAGAGGCCCCTGGGTGCACTGCTGTGGGGAAATAGTGGTCCCAGGAGCCAGCATTGTCCAGGGGCTGAAGGACGTGGCTGGGCCCCAAATTACAGAACTGAGGGGCCTGATAGCCTAGCAGCAGCATGTTTTGCAGAAGGGCATTTTGGCTCAGGATAGCGTCTCTGCGTTGCCTGTGCATCTCTCTGGATTTTTCCACACTCTCCTTCACCATGGTGCTGCTCTCCTTAGCTACAGCTACTCTTTCCCTCACCACTGAAACTAAGGGTACATTGACACTGCGTTCTTGGCCAATTGCATGATCTGGGAGAGCTGCATTCCTTAATTCCTCTGGGGTCTCATGTACCGTCTCCCTTTCAGCCAGCCTGGTTTTCCTCTGCAACACCGCCATAAGCTCTGCGAGCATCTCCTCCCGAATCTTCCTTCTTCTCCTCCTTCATTTGGCCAGCCTGTCAGCTGTATATAGAAGCCCTGTCCGTGGTTTTCTGGCTGTAGCAGGTGCTGCGACCGTGGGAGTAGAGGGAAAGAACCCAGTCAGTCATTGTTTATCTCCCAGACATATCATGACAGCTTTTTTTTTTTAAGGATGTATATGTGACTCTCCCTGAGACTCTCCCGACTTTTTAAGGACACTCAGAGATGGCAAGTGGATGCAGGGTTCTAAGTGCATTTGGATTTCAGTCAACTGTATCTGCTTCCATGTTACAGGGGTGGGGCAGTGGGAGCTATGTTCCGGGTCGCTTTGCAGCTTTGCATGCTGGGGACCCTCCTATGGAGTCTGAGGTGTAAATAGGGGATTGGAAGGGGCATACAGGGGTGAGCTGGATAGTAATCTCCTCTCTATCCCCTTTAGGCCATCCTGATTCTCGATGATTTATGCTGAGGAGGGTGACTAGGAGGCAGGGAAGAATGGTCTAGTTCAAAGAGGCAAAGGGCAGACCATCGAGATGCACTGTGAAGTTATTCACTAGGACGTCCCCCCAGAAGTGCTGCAGAAGTGGAAGGGGTTGTAAGCTTTCCGGGGGCATAAGGGATGGGCAGCTGTTCCCTATAATGTGTGAAACAAAATGGAGCCATTTCTCAATCTGACGTTTTGCCAAATCTCTCCTGCAGACACAGGTGCTTTCTCCAGTGGGTGCTTCACCCTGCTCCGAGCCGAGCCCACCCACTCCTTCCTTTCCCCCAAGGCCCCACCCTCGCCCCGCCCTTGCTCTGCCCCTCCCCCAAGGCCCTGACCTTGCTCCACCTCTTTCCACCCCCGCTCCGCCCCTCACTCCGCCTCTTCCCACCCCTGCTCCGCCTCTTCCTGCTACCGCTCCACCCCCTCCCCGACTGCCTCCCACCAGCCTCCGAACAGCTGTTGCCTGGTGGGGCCTGAACACCCCCTATTTTTTTCCCCCCATGGGTGCTTGAGCCCCACAGATTTCACAGAATCAGCACCCTATGCCTGCAGATATGGAGCAAGTGCAGAGGGAAAAAAAAGATAGGGTTCTACAATGACTGTCAGCTACAGGGCATTTGTACCTCAGCTGGGAGCAGCATTGCTTGTGTCTTGTCCGGGTGCAATGTGCACTCATGTAAGTTACAAAAACCAACCCAGTTTCCTTTCCTGTAAGCGCAGTCTCAATAAACGGCTGGATTTTGCCCAAATCAGTGCTTCTGATATTCAAGTTGGCCAGGGAAGGTGGGGCAGAGGGGAGTAGGGTACAGACTGTGACTGCGCCATGCTAGCCGGTGCCTTAGGTGATGTGGGATTAGCTCACATCTGCCAACGATAATACTAAAAAAATACATTGTAAAAGTAGGGACTTACCTGCCAAAATTCCCTGCAGTTGATCTCCCTCATCAGGCCAGGCCTGGGTTTCCAGGTGGAACTCAGGGCAGGAAGCATTGTAGCAAGGCAGGACTGGGGCTAGCCATCCTGAGTCACAAAAAGACCCTGGCTCATGGGGGCAGCTTCTGTGGCATCCTCCTGGGCATCCCCTGATGGATCCTTGGTAGGGTGGGATGGGAGAGTTTGACAGCAGGCTTCCAGCAGCACCTGGGATGGTCATGCTATAATAGGAAAATCTGTTCAGTTAATCAACAAGTGAAAAAGTCCCATTTCCCCTGTTGGATTGTCTCCCTCGATCCCTCGTTTCAATGTACTTTCTCATGGGCTGCTTGACCTTTATCCAGCACTGGATGGCAGCCCTGACCCCTTGCGGACATCTGCTTTGCTACATCCACACAAAGGTCTCCATTCCTATGGCTGGCCAGAAGAGCTTCCTGAACCCATGGCGGTGAGATCCAGGGTCTCAGCACGGCTCCAAGCAGCTGTGGCAGTCATGCCGGGGGGGCTTCCAGACTGCTATCACCAGAATTACAATACACTGGGATCCAGGAGCAAATGGGCAAAATCTGGGAGAAGGGATGTCCTGGCAACTTCACACCAGAGTAGGGAGGACACACAAGTAAATGGACAGCTCAGTAACAGGTAACGTGCAAAGCACTATGGGATAGCTGTTGGAAGCGCAAGAAGCGGCACACAGCAATTGTGCACCCACCCACAGAAACAAGAGACAAACTAAATACAATTTGAAGCAAGCTACTTTGCAAGAGGACTCCAGAGCTCCTGCTAATGTGGAGTTAGTACATAGTGATGGGCTGAGCCATATGAATGCAAGCATTTTCAAACCAGATTAACTCAATTTCATCCTATTAAAAATCCCCTGTAGACAAGCCTTTATTCTTGAAGTGCTCAGGAACTCTGTAGGCTGAGCTGAGCGCACACACCCCTCCATTCTCCCCCACCCCAGACTCCCTGTGTGTCACCCTCTCATCCCTGCTATTTCCATCACTCCCTGCAACTGTCCCAAACCCCTCATTCATGCCAGCAGTTCTGAGTGCACCCCCATTCTCTCTCCCCCGCCAAAAATCTCACTTTTCCGCCTACTATTTCCTCCTGCCACTGATATTCTCCATGTGACATGCCCCTCAGGTGCCCCATATCATGGTCCCCCATTCTCACACATACACACACCATGCCAAGGGCTATGTCCAAGGCTCCACTAAACCCTCCCTCACCCCTGTCCATCCTCTCAATATACTGTAACATACAGACATCCCTGAATGACTTATCATGCAGACAAATAGTAAAGGTGTATGGGGGGGGGAAGAGGAAGGGGAGAAATGGGGGTGCACACCACCCTGGCATGGGGAGGAGAGAATGGAGGATGCTGGAATGGGGGGAGTGGGGAATGGGGCACACAGAGCTCCTATTGCTGTGGGGAAGCTGGAAGTATGTAATGAAGGTTCACAGGGCCCCTGCCACGAGGAGACAATGTGGTACCCAGAAGTGGGAGGAGCCACCCAGAGCCCCCGGCCTGGGGAGGGCAGCAGGGGACTCTAGCAGAGAGTCCCTGAAATAGAGGTGGGTGGCACACAGAGAAGTTGGGGCAGGGATGGGAGACAGACAGAAGGATGCAACTTTGGCCCGTGCCTTGAGCTTGGCCAACCTTAGCCATGATGTGGACTCCCCTAGATCTGGCTTAAGGAAAAGCTGGAGCTCTCAATACAGCGACAACAGTATACTGCCACGTACGACCCATCTGAGAACTGGGACGAGGCCATATGCCAGCATGTTCCACCGATGGAAACTGACAATTCTTTTAAAATCCAAAAGCCGGGGTGATCATTACCAACCTTGTTAGGGCAGTGGGTGTGTCAAATAGTGCACTGAATCCAGCCTCTTGACAGCTCGAGACATCCTTGCAGGTAGAGATGGGCTTCTGTATCTGGGCATTGGGCCACATGGCACCTTTAACAGTACGGCCATGGAGAGGGGGCACTGAGATGGACCATCCAGCAAGGAACACAAACCCCTCTGACACTCACACCCTATTTTGGCAACCACTGCAACTGACTTGCCCCCTCCCCTTGTGGTAGCTTGTATCCCCTCCCTATCCCTTTCTGCCAGTGCATCTCCCTCTTTCTGAACCCAGCGCCTGCACCCCCATGCCTGATTTTGTCCATCTGCCCCTCCCTCCTATTTCACCCTCTGCTGGACGTATTTTGGCCCCTGTACAATTTCTCTCCATCCCTCCCCTCCGGTTTGCCCCTTCTGCCCCCTTTAGCTGGTTTCACCACTGGGAGAAGAGACTGAAGAGGGCAGATGTTACCAAGCGGGCTCAGATCGCTCCAGCTGATCCATCCCAGCAAAGTAGCCAATTCTGTCGAGAAGCAGTTTTTGAAAAGAACGACGTGTGTAGTGTAGTAAATTGATCTGCCCAGGAATGGGTAATGCTCAGAACCTCTGCTGAAGCCACTGCCCTTCACCCTGCCTTTATTAGCCCTAAGATTCTGCGGACTGCTCTTGACAGGAGTTAAAAAGGGACAAAGGGAGCGAATCGGAGCAGGGGGGTGGCCAGGGTCTGACAGGGGGTGGAAATTGACTGGTCGGGGAGTCAAGCAGCTGGAGGCAGGGTTAGGATTTAACGGTTTACTGTAGTAGTTTACTACACTACACCGGCTCCTAGTTCACAATGGAGACAGCATCAGCAGCGTCTGACCCAAGAAGTTCAACCCCTGATATCCTGAGCAGAGAGAGCAAAGCAGCCTCCTCCTCCCCCTTTGCAACAAGCAGGGCCCCCGGTGCTACAGGAATTGGTGGGACACAGCCCCAGCTCGGTAACAGCTGGCCAGAAAGTGTCAGCAGAAGCAATGAAACTGCCAGCCCTGAGAGACAGGCTGCAGTTGGAACATGAACAAAAACTGGCAGAAATTCGAATGAGAGAGAAGCAAGCCTTGGCCCAGCTGGAAAAAGAAGCTTACAGGAGGCAAATGGAGCTGCTTGCTGCTGAGGAGCAACAGAAGACTCACCAGATGCAACAAGAAACTGCCAGACTTCAGCTCCAAATAAAAACAAAACAAAAAACACTGTCGCCAGGGGAGGGCTCTGGGTGCTGCAAAAGAGGGCTGCTCTCTCTGCTCAGCAGAGATTTATTGCTGCTGCCTCTCCTGTGACCCAGGAGCCCACCCAGCTGAGCAGGAGACTGCGACAAGCCATGGGGTCCCCTCAAACTGGAGTGATGGGTAAATCTCCCCCCCCGGATTTCAGCACTGACAGGGACATGCTGGCTCCATCACCCACAGCAGGTCTGAAAGGAGTGAGTGAGGCAGAGCCTGGTGCTAATGAACAGTGCATTAGGGGATTCTTTTATTAGAGCCTGCACCCCAACGCACACCCATATGGGGCAGAATTAACCAGGCACCTTGATTTTGGCCTAATTCTGAGCGCTTGACTGAGCAACCTTAATGACCTTCTTCAGCATTCACGTCGCACTCCCCATCAGTACCTGGCCCCGGACTGGAAAGCTAATGATCCAACCAGTCCACCAAATTTGGTGATGAATCTTGGTCACATGGTGCATATGCTAAGAAGAATGTAGCGTTTTGTGCGTCATATGGATATAAATCCTCTCTGATCCGATTCGTCTATATAATTATCTAACTTGCAGATCTAATCCCTTCTAACATTGCCCCTGCTCCTTCTAATCATCAAATATTGCCATGACATCTATGGTAACCATACATCCCGTTTTTGCCAGGACAATCCCTTTATTAAGCCCTGTCAGGGCTCTCCCAGCTGTTTTGGCAAAACTGGGCATTTGTCCTGTTTGCTCTTGCCAACTTCCATCAGTTGGCAAGAGCAAACAGGACAAATACCCAGTTTTGTCAAGAAACTGGGGTGCACAGGAACATGCAAGGGGGTGAGCAATGATGCCAGCCCCAGGCAGGCCTTGGTTGAGCAGTGACGCCAGCCCCTTGCGGGGAGGGGGGCTCAGGTGAGTTGCTCGGGCCAGCCCAGTGCGAGTTGGGGAGGGATCCTTGAGCTAGCCCCACATGGTGTCCCATTTTCCCTTCAGGAAATATGGTCACCCTAGTGATATCAGAGCCATGGTTTCAGCCCCACAAATAAAAAGAAAATACTGTTGAGTTTGTGAAATATTCTGGGGCTGGGGGGGAGAGGGTCAAAGGGCTGCATTGTGGGAACTCATTGCTGAAATTATCCCACATTCCATGAGGAACAGCCAATTTCAAGACATTCGGTGCAAGCATATGGGCTTGAGAGCAGTCAGAGGAGTCATTGTTTAACCAGATTCTCACTCTTAACTATAACATAGCTGGTTCACACACTCATCATCCCCATCCCAGACAGACCTCCCCAGCTAGGCCTCTTGCACACCCAGTCCACCCCCTCCAATTCTCCACCCTCACCCCTGCGCAGGGGTGATATGTACCTTACCTTGCCATTCCTCGTTTCCAGACATTACAGTTTAGTCACTCTCTGCTTTCTGGAAGGTGCTGGTCATAGGTTCATAGCAGCTTTGCAAAAAATGTCGTCTTGTCCGGCTCAGGCAGGCTCTTTTTAAACAGAGGGCAAATGGAGATAGATAGGAAAGGGAAGGAAAAGGACACAGGAGGGACGGGGCAGCAGCAGGAACTCATTTCCCATGCCAAGTGCAGCTCAGAACCAAGCCGGAGAGAGAGGAGATGGTGATATCATCGGTTCCCTCTCTCTGGCCCGGTCACAATGCCTTTCAGGATCAGGAACATGAAGGTCCAATAGCATCATAATCGATCTCGAGGTCCTGTCTTCCAGTTCACCTGTTTCTATATTTTGCTCCTCCCCCAATAAAATCGCTCTTTAAGGACCCCCAAAGGGTGTGATGGGTGGAATAGCCCATCCCCTCTGTCATAGGGTGACTGGCAAAAAAGGGAGCAAGGTCCAGTGCAGAGCCATATTTGGCCATAAGGGGGTGCTATAGAGAATAGGCACATCCATTTCCATATGGTGTAGACTGCAGGACTGAGAGACTCCTCCGGTCGAGGAGGGAAGAGAGACCAAGTTGGAGTGTAGGGCAGGAGCACCGACCACTGGAGTTCCAGCTCCAATTGCTGGGAATTCCCAGGCTTCCGCAGCAACATGCCGAGGAGATCCAACAACAGGAAGAGATCGGCCACCCCCAAGGCAGAAAGGGAGAGACCTGGAGGTACGTAGGGCCAGTGGGCAACAGGGACACTTAAGCTGGATTTGCCAATAGATGCATCATGATGGTAAATTCTGCTACTGCACAGGACCCTATGGAAACAGGGAAGGCCCAGACTCTTAAAGATACTGTGCTAAGGGGTGACGGGCCTTCTTCTATTATGGGACTGAAACAAAGGATATGGGGACCCCGTTTGGACAAAGGAAGAATAAGACCCTGGGTAGTGTGTTTTTTTGGGGGAAAATGAAGCACATAAAAAGCCGCAACCCCCACCCCATCTCAAACTTTGGGAGCTGGAACTATTGCTCTGGGAAAGACAGGCTTCAAAGTGTTTGGGAACTTGGACTACCAAGGGAAAAGGTCCCAAATTTAACATAAGAATGGCCACGCTGGGTCAGACCAATGGTCCCTCTAGCCCAGTAGCCTGTCTTCAGACAGTGGCCAAAGCCAGGTGCCCCATAAGGAATGAACAGAACAGGTAATTATCAAGTGATTCATCCCTTGTCGCCCATTCCCAGCTGCTGGCAAACACAGGCTAGATGGGGCAGGAGAACTTGGGTAATGTATGTAATTTCTACAGGAACCAAAGCAGACCCTGCGCGCTGAAATGATTCCACTGGAGAAGAGCTCACTGAGATACTCTGAACAAGACCAGGATTCCCTGACTAGGGGTGTCAGAAAACGGGTGGAACTTGTTTCACAGGTTCTGGAAGCTCAAATATATGCTGATAACCAAACCCCTTATATGAGCACCAACCACCTTAGCAAACTACAGGGTCAGATGGAGCCGCTCTGGCAGAAATGGACAATGGGACAAAAACTTCTCAGCCCACCTCAGTTTCAACACTGTGTAGGGCTGACAGGCCGCTGGCTCCCAATATTCTCCATCCCTACATTTCCCCTACATTTCCCCTCCCCCTCCCCTTGGCCTCAGAGGAGTCTTCCTCTCAAAAAACTACCAGTTCAATTTCTTTGATGTGTTCTGGAAATACTCTTCCATCCCCGGAGAGTTCACTTGAACATTTTTAGAATGGGAGAGGTTTTCTATTTGAAGACAGAAGAGGGAGGGGCTGAAAGCCAGATCCCGGTTGCTTTGTCAATGATGGACAGGAGACACCAAAAAGGAAACAAGAAGATGATGTAGAGCTGTTTGCCCCTTGCGAGTTGATTTTCTCAAAAAAATAAAATATTATATATTTTTAACATAACCCACTCTGCAATGTCTTTATCCAAAACAGGAGGGTTTGGGGAACAAGGCGAAAAAATAACTTGTTGGGGAAAAAACATTTGCATGAAAGTCACTGAATAAAATTTACAAAAACAAAAATGACATTTAATGAGAGTGAAGGTTCCAGCAGGATTCACCTGCCCACCCAAAACCTTAGAACATGAGAAGAAGGGAAAAGACTTGTTACACTGATCACAGCATCTCAGATCATATGCACCCATGCTTCATGAGGCCTTCAGTTCCATCTCTAACAGGAACCCAAAAGTAACATGCATCCAACTTCATCCCACTCATGCTGTAACACAAAACCCAACTGGTGAACTAGTACTAATACAGCTTCTCTCATTGGCTACTGTCAGAAGACAAGATACTGGGCTAGATGGACCTTTGGACTGACCCAGTATGGCCAATCTTATGTACCCCACAGTATCAACAGTTCAGCACATCCTATCTCTCACAGCCCATGCGTTTGGGAATTAATCTGCTTTGACAGCGTGCAGGTCACTGCAGAGGTTTTGTGTCAGAGCGTGAGTTGGATGGCAGTGTGGGCATGTTGCTTTTCAATCGCTGTTGGAGAAGGAAAACTTTTAGACTCTACGACAGTTATTCCCCCACCTCCCATCCCACTCTCCAAGTTCCCTCTCCCATTGGCTGGGCCCATCCAGCAATGACCCAATTTCAAAATACTCCATTCACCTCCTGTGCTCCAGCATCCACCATCCTGCCTCATGGGTCCCAAGTCTCTCAATGCCCCAGCACCCATCCTCAGCCACCTATAGGTCTCAAAAAGAAAAGGAGTACTTGTGGCACCTTAGAGACTAAAATTTATTTGAGCATAAGCTTTTGTGAGCTACAGCTCACTTTGAAGTGAGCTGTAGCTCATGAAAGCTTATGCTCAAATAAATTTGTTAGTCTCTAAGGTGCCACAAGTACTCCTTTTCTTTTTGCGAATACAGACTAACACGGCTGCTACTCTGAAACCTATAGGTCTCACAATCGCCAGGTGAGTGAGTTGAGCAGAACTATGAAAAAAAACCACTGTGACCATCTATCCCGTGTGGATTTTCTGATGCCTTATGAGGTGGGAGCTCTGACGGAAGCTTTTCCCACACTCAGGGCATTTATAGGGTTTCTCTCCTGTATGGATCCTCTGATGCGTTTTAAGAAGCGAGTTCGACTGGAAGCTTTTCCCACATTCACTACATTTAAAAGGTCTCTCCTCAGTGTGGATTTTCTGGTGTCTAATAAGGCCTGAGTTCACACTGAATCGTTCTCCACAGTCGGGGCATTTATAGGGCCTGTCTTCTGAGTGGATTCGCCGGTGTCTCCGGAGGGTTGAGCTGTCATTGTACCTTTTCCCACAGTCCAGGCATTTAAAGGGTTTCTCTCCTGTATGGATTCTCTGATGTTTCATAAGGGCTGAGCAATGACTGAAGCTTTTCCCACACTCAGGGCAGTTATAGGGTTTCTCTCCTGTGTGGATTCTCTGGTGTTTAACAAGGGCTGAATTCATACTAAAGTTTTTTCCACAGTCGGGGCATTTATAATGTGTTTCTGCCGTGTGGGCTCCCTGATGTGCAACAGGCGCTGGCCTTCGTTTCTCTCCAGTGTGCATTCTCTTATGTTTAATAAGGCCTGAGCAGTCACTGAAGCTTTCCCCACAGACTAGGCATTTATAGGGTCTCTCTCCAGTGTGGCTCCTCTGATGTCTGGTAAGGTGGGAGCTCAGACGAAAGCTATTCCCGCAATCAAAGCATTTATAGGGTTTTTCTCCCGTGTGGATTCTCTGATGTGCCGTGAGGTCTGAGCTCACACTGAAGCTTTTCCCGCAGTTGGGGCATTTATAAGGCTTCTCTCCAGTGTGGACTCTCTGATGTACAATCAGGATCGATCTCCGATTGAAGCTTTTTCCACACTCAAGGCACTTAAAGGGTCTCTCTCCCGTGTGGATTCTCTGATGCACAAGGAGGTCTCTACTCACACTAAAGTTTTTCCCACAGTCGGAGCATTTGTAAGGGTTGTCCACCATGTGGGTGGCCTCATGTGCAAGAAGGTAGGAGCTCACTCGGAATCTTTTCCCACATTTGAGGCACTCATAGGGTTTCTCTCCTGTATGGATTTTCCGATGGGTACAAAGGGTCGAGCTCAGACGGAAGCTTTTCCCGCAGTCGGGGCAGTTATAGGGTTTCTCTCCTGTGTGGATTCTTTTATGTTTAATAAGGGTTGATCTCACAGTGAAGCTTTTACCACATTCGGGGCATTTATAGGGCTTCTCTCCAGTGTGAATTCTCTGATGCGTAATAAGAAATGACCTCCGATTGAAGATTTTCCCACACTCAAGGCAGTTATAGGGTTTCTCTCCCATGTGGATTCTCTGATGGGCTTTTATACTTTTAGATTTCCTGAGAGCTCTGCCTGTGGCACTGGCTTTACCATGTGACTCCTCTACGGGAATTTTCCCCAGATCTTTTGAACTGCATTGACTCTCGTAGGTTGCCACCATCTCAGGACTCGGGGAAATGCTCTCTTCAGATCTTCCCAATAGCCTCCCATCTGCTTCTGCTTCCCGCAGGCAATTCTCCTCCTTTATCTTCACCATCCCATCCTCTGCTGGAATAAAGAGGGAAAATTGAGACCCGAGTCATTGCTTGTGCTGGGAAGTAAAGAATCCTCAGAAAAGGGAGATGGCAGAAATAAATAACAATGATATAATCTGAAATAAGGTGCCAAATCCCCCAAAGCAGAGGGACCAGTTCTGCTTCCGCATGGCAGCTGAGCACTGAGAAAGAAAGGGGACGAGGGGGAAGAGAGGTGTATTCATGTGTCAGTCAGGGTGTGAGGGAAGCTGACATCTGCCAGGAGGATACAACCCCTGCTGGGAAAACCCTGACATGGGTGAGAAGGTACAGAACTGAGGGACCTTTTTGAGAATCCCAGCCGTTTTCTTCACTCACTCATGGTTTCCAAGTTGGTTTAACATACTCCTCACCTGCACAGGTTTCTCTCAGGATCTCCCCTTCCTCTTCATCCAAGGGGCCCAGCTCCTCCCCTGGCTCCATCGAAGAGATCTATAGTAGAAATAGCCCTGGGTTAGATGGAGTGTGGCCTCCCTGCACATGGGGTGAGTTTATTCACTCATGTGTATCCATGTGTGATTTTTACTGATTTTTTAGCAGTTGAGTCATCTTGAAAAGTGAAGAGTTAAAATCAGACTCGTGGTTTTTCTATGAAGGAAATGAAGCTTTAATTCTCCCTCTGGTCACACACCAATGCCACATTGTGCTGTTGGTTTAGCAGGGCTCACTGCATGCTGCCAGGTGTGAGGCAATGAGGCCTAGTGGATATGGTACTAGGCAGACCCTCATGAGAACTCTAATATACACCCAGCTCTGTCATTGACCTGAAAAGCAATATTTCCATCCCCAAGTTTCCATATATCAGGAGCAGATCTCAAAAATCATGAGATTTCCTGAGGAAAAAAGTGATTTAAATAAAGATAAACCAATAATAATATATTCTGGGTTCTTTTCTTCCAAGTCTGGCAGTCTTTTGGGATCACTTTTTCTGCTACCATCATGGCTAAAATTTTATTTTGTTTATTTTCTTAAATGAAAGCTGAGATACTCTTGTAATTGCAGGACTCCTTGAACTGAGATTTTATTAACTCCCCCGCCCACTCCCCCGACACTAAGTATCATGAGACAAATATCAGAAGCTGACAACACACAGACAGGGAGATAGAACTACAGATACTGGTTGTGGTATTTAAAAGTGATTAGTCATTTTGGGTACCTCTGATGGAGAAGGCCCAACCTGAGATGCCAGAAAAGGGCTTGACTGAAAATTAATGAGACTTAGGCTCTGAAATCAATTAGGCATTTTTGATATGATCATCCGAGAAGCATATACTAAGCAATTCCACCCTAGATAAAGATACATTTAAATGAAATTTTATTCTGTTACTTATTTAAATAAAAGTGAGTGCAGCACACAGAAAAAATTCCTTTCCATCCTAGCTCTGACCAGCCCAGTTACTCTTTGTAGGGTGACACGAACAGCCCTTCCAGTCTGGAGTCCCCCCAAATACATTCTCGCTGTGTTCTTAATTATCAGACACTCGGACTTTTCCCGTCTGGCTCATAACCCCTGGCGGTGTGAAACTGGCTCCACAGATACCAGCATGCTTTGGCACAAACACTCCACACAATTTACACACCAGACACCTGTTTGGGATAAAAATAAATGAAAAATTTATGTAACAGAAAAACCCAGTTTCAAAGATGAAAGAATAGGGGAAAGCAAAAAGTTACGCAGAAAATAAACAAAAAGATGTAAGTTCAGGCTTTACATTTTCACATTAAATAAAATCCCTTTTCTAACAGGAGTTACCTATTGCCTTAAAAGAGTTTCCCAGCATGTCCACTAGCTATAAGAGAAAGTCAGCATTCACAGACAGCCTCCCTCCTTGAGACTGTCCCTCAAGTTCTGGATAAAAAACCCTCAGTCCCAACCTGCTTTTAAAAACCTCTCTCCCCTACTCCCCCCAAGTCCCTGGTGACTCATGGTTAAACAGAACAGGACAGGAAGGAGTTTTCCCAGTGTTCCAGAGCTGTGTTGCTCTTCCCAATCTCAAATTGTCTCAATCTCTCTCCACTAGCTCTAATGGCCAACCACTGACCCTTCCCAGGCTGGACAGTGGGTAGCCACTTGAAGTTTCGTGCAAAAAACTGGTTTGGGAGACGCCCCTCCCTGCTTGAGTGCTTTGCTGTGAAGTGGAGCTGAAGTTGCATCACAGATTATGAGCACAGGCTTCTATATACACAAATACATAAATTCATAAGGACAGTCTGTATGTATATCTCAGTAGTTCTCAAACTTTTGTACTGGTGACCCCTTTCACATAGCAAGCCTCTGAGTGCGACCCCCCCTAGATATATTAAAAAATGTTTTTAATTTATAATACCATTATAAATGCTGGATGCAAAGCAGGGTTTGGGGTGGAGTCTGACAGCTCGTGACCCCCGGAGGGGTCCCAACCCCCAGTCTGAGAACCCCTGGTATATCTCATAACAGCCAGCAGGGTTCAGAACATTACAAGCTTTCATAAAAGACCTCGCTGAATATGTTTTTATCGTGCAATGACACAGCATGCAACCAGTTGGTTTAACTGCTTACTTATGTGGGTTCAAACCTTCTGTTCTCCCATTTGTGTGTCTGGACCCTGACTGTCATACCATGATCCAGTGGTTAGGTTATTAACCTGGGATGCAGGAGACCTTGCTCTGCCACAGACTTCCCCGTGTGACTCTGAGAAAGTCACAGTGTCTCTCTGCTGCAGCTTCCCAGGTGAGGACAATAGCATTTCCCTATCACACGGGGCAAATGGTGGATAAATACATTAAAACTGCCAAGATCCTCAAATACTGTGGTGATGTGGGCCAGGTAAGTACCTTAGTTAGAATTTTCCAAAAATATGGAAGATAAGTATTTAACTATGAACAAGATAATTATTACAACATTTATATCCCTATGGTTAATAGTTAGGGCCCTACCAAATTCATGGTTCATTTTGGTCAACGTCACGGTCATAGGATTTTAAAAATAATAAATTTCATGATTTCAGCTATTTAAATCTAAAATTTCACTGTCTTGTAACTGTAGGAGTCCTGACCCAAAAGAGGGTAGTGGGGGCATTGCAGGGTTATTGTAGGGGGGTCGTGATATTGTCATCCTTACTTCTGTGCTGCTGTTGGCAGCAGCACTGACTTCAGCGTTGGGCAGCTGGACAGTGGCATCTGTTGGCCAGGAGCCCAGCTCTGAAGGCAGCGCCATGGTCAGCAGCAGCATAGAAGTAAGGATGGCCTGGTATAGTATTGCCACCCTTACTTCGGTGGTGCTGCTTTCAGAGCGGGGTGCCTGGCCAGCAGCCACCGCTTTCCAGCCACCCAGCTCTCAAGGCAACGCAGAAGTAAGGGTGGCAATACCACAACCCCTTACAATAACCTTGCAACCGCCCCACCCCCTTTTGAGTCAGGACCCCCAGTTTGAGAAATGTTGGTCTCCCCTGTGAAATCTGTATAGTATAGGGTAATAGTACACAAGAGACCAGATTTCATGGTCCGTGACGTGTTTTTCATGGTTATGAATTTGGTAGGGTCCTATTAATAGTGGATACACACACACCATTTTATTTTTCCAGCTAAGGATGGGGGGAGGGGGAAAGACTCCACACTGCTCATATTTAGGTGTCAGTTCATTTTTCCAGTCCTAGTGCAAAATAAGTGATCAACTTATTTGCATATATGAGGCCAGATGAAGTACATCAAGAAAAGCAACCACATTGGTAGATACAATTATCAACAATCAGCCACAGAATTTAAACGACAATTATATTGGTTTGGTCGCCAACACGACAGAACTTCACGGAGTTTTGACCCTCCCGAGGAAGAGGCGACATACCCCTGTCTGCAGGGTCAATTTAGTACAAGTGAAAAGGGGGAGGGGGAAAGAACTGTAGAACGACCAATATTCTAAATTGTCACAATCCACGATAGTCCAGGTTACCCTTCTGCATACAATGTTTTTCTCTGTACAAGTGATCAAAATATATATAACAACTTTAAATTAAAATAAGGAATTAGTAGCCCTCAAATTCCTTGTTGACATCTGAGGTTGGCATTATAGTGAGCTCAAATATTCCAGAAATGGGAGGTATTGTCACACTGGAACACACCTACTGACAGAGCCTGCTTCAGGAGAGAAACTGGAATCATTTCAGCCAGGGATCATCAAATATTTTTTGTCAAGGTCCAAATTTCTTGGTTAAGATATGGCCAAGGTCCAGACTCCAGAGAAAATAATAAAACAACAACAACGACAATAATGAATAAAAAATATTTTTTTTTTGAATGAGGTCCATTCAAAAGCATCTGGCGGTCCAGTTTTGGCCCATGGTGTGCCTGTTGGATACCATGATTTGAGCCCCCGTGTCTCCCTTTACAGCAGGGAGCAGATTTGGATGGCCAGGGAGGGAAGTGACTCCAGCAGATGTTATTGAACATATTCAGACGGCTGAAGCCTGCGCGGTAACAACATCAAAGTAACAAATTGTGACCAGCAGCAGTTTGTAATATAATTCTGGCCCCTCCTACCAGGACTAAACCTAATGAGACATTTTTAATCTCTCCCCCCCTCCCTCCTAGGGCACAGAATCTCTGAACCAAACCCCGGAAAGGAGCAGAATCAAAGGAGCCGCTCTGGGGGTCCCCCGACACGGTCCCCAGGGCAGCGCATCCCCCCAGCAGCGCGGGGACCAGGCAGAGGCAGGAACTGGCTTTTCCTCTCCCTGCTCCTCCCCTTGTCCCGGGAAAGTCAATATCCCCGGGGCGCTGCAGGGACCGGGGCTGGGAGCCGGGAACCTCCCTCCCCACTGATTGCTCCGGCTGCCCCTGCCAGTCTCCGCCCCTGTCTCCCTCCTGCCCCCTCCCCTCCCCGCGGCTGGGAGACTCGCTCCCTGGCTGGCCCCGGCCCGGGGCGGTCGCTCTCCCGGCGCTGGCTCGGCTCCTGCCGGCGCTCAGGGGGGCAGAGCCTGGGGGTGGGGGTCAGCAGCTCCGGGACTCGCAGATCCCCGGCCCCCCGGGAGCAGAGCTGGGGCGAGGAGGGGCCGTTGGGGCAGAGTCACTTTCCTGCCCGGCCCCGGCCCTTCCCCCGGGTCTCCCCCCTCACCTGCAGGCTCCGGCTCGGGGGCTGGTGTCGGCAGAGCCCGCGGCTGGTTGCAGCCCCCGCAGAAAGTCCCCCCGGCCGGGCCCCGAGGGGCGCTAGGGAAGGGCTCTCCCCGCACGGAGCCCGCTGGGCAGCAGCAGCGGCTCAGCCCGGGCTCCCGGCGCATACGCCAGGCCGGCGGCACCGTCTGACCCGGGAGGAAGTTCAACCCCCGCTATCCTGAGCGGGATAGTTCCGCGATCAGCCGCCGCCTCCCCCCGAGCAGAGCCCCCTGGCGGCGGCAGCTCCGGAAACGCAGCTACAATGTTGGAACAGGGGCCCGGCAACGCTGTAGCCGGGGGAGGGCTCCGGGTGCTGCGGCTGGTGGCGGGGGCCGCTCTCTGTGCGCAGCGCAGCGCAGCGGGGGAGCTGCAATTTATTGCTGCGGCTTCTCCTGGGACCCGGGAGCCCACCGGGGGAGCCGGAGACTGCAGGTAATTGAGGAAGAACTGGGGGGGGGAGTGCTGGGTGTCCCCCGCCCCCAGCTCCTCTCCCCCTCGCTGCTCCCCGCCTGTCTGCCCGTCCCGGAGCGGCTGGCTTTAGCGCAGAAATTTCTCCAGCGGCCTCAGATCTCAGCCCCTGGCTCAGAGTGCGCCCCCTTGTGGTGAAGGCGCCTGCGGGTGGGGTGCGTGGGATCTCCCCGGGGCCTGCCCCAGGGGCTTAGGGTGGGGTAGGGGGTCGTGGTTCAGGTGGAGGAAATGGAGGGAAAGGCCTTTGGGGGGGAGCAGGAGCAGGAACAGGGGTCCCTACCTGTGCCTGGGCGGAAGGGGAGGGGTGAGCAATAAAGAGATGGGGGAAGGGGGCGTACAGACAGCAGGCAAGGCGGCATGGTGTGCAGTGAGGGGCACCCCAGGGAGAGGAGAAGAGTGGGGGAGCTCAGGGGAGTGTGTGTGGGGGGGGTTCTTCTTCATTTAAAAATCTACCCCTATTATCTCTGCAGCGATGGGTAAATCTCCCCAGCATTCCAGCACGGACAGGGGCCGTTTGCTCCATCCCACACCCATCAGGTCTGAAAGGACTGAGGCCAGGTCTACACTACAGACCTATGTGGGTATAACTACATAGCTCAGGGGGGCAAAAAAATCCACCAGACCCACCCAGATTCGGAGGGCAGGTGAGGGTAGCAGCTTCATCAGATGCTGCCGAGCCTGCTCAGACTGCTCGGGACAGCACACTAGCAAATGTTCACCAGCCCTTGGGAGGACCTGGAGCAAAACGTGGCTGTTATTCTGCAGCCTGGCAGGGCGAGCGGGGTGACTGGGGAAGCTTCAGCAGGGGCTTTCATCCATGTCACAACCTGATTTGCTGGGGGGTGGGATAGCTCAGTGGTTTGAGCATTGCCCTGTTAAACCCAGGGTTGTGAGTTCAATCCTTGAGGGGGCCATTTAGGGATCTGGGGCAAAAATTGGGGATTGGTCCTGCTTTGAGCAGGGGGTTGGACTAGATGAGCTCCTGAGGTCCCTTCCAACCCTGATATTCTATGATTTCCCCCAGGCTCTTTCCCTGCAGACAGACACTCTGGGCTTTAGTTACAACTGGTCCCACTGATTGGGCTGCAGCCCAGGTTGGTAGCAAGGGACCAAGAAGAGGCCGAGCAGCTCAGAGCCTTTGTAACAGATGCTGGAAGGGGGAGAGTTAAGGGCTCTGAGGCTTTTCTGTAATACAGATATATAGTATATCTATATAACGTAACCAAGCATCATGCAGTGTGTGACTCCTGCTTTTGACTGATTAGTAATCAAGGCTCCTAGAAGAAGCTGCTGCTACCTCCATTGTGATCTGGAGACCTTGACCAAGCAGCTGCTGCTCTGTGTCAGGGAGAGATCAGAGAAACTGATGGGGAACTTTCTGCGGTGGCTGGAACCAGCCCCTGGAGCAGCCCCAGGTTCTGCCGACACCAGCTCCTGAGCCGGAGCCTGCAGATGAGGGGAGAGACTTGGGGAAAAGGGCTGTGGTCAGGCCATAGAGGATGGGTTCCTCTAAAGTGTTGGGAAATCTAGTTGAAAAGCTACATCAGGCAGGGTGATTAATCTCTGCTGTCTCTCCCCTAGGGCAGGTCTCTGTGGCTCTGGTCTTTGACTGAGCCTGACCCACTGCTCAGGGACTGAGGCTGAGGGGGTAAAAAACTTTGAGAGCCCCAGATGCAAAGTGATAGAGAAGGGCAGGGTTGGGGCATGGTTATTATTTCATTGATTTTTTTTTCCATAGAAAACTGACACTCCCCAAAACTCTTAAATAACAAGGACAAAATATTTAATTATGGTCTCTGAATTGGCCCCCACCTGGGATGTTTTCATATGCTGGGCATCTGCACACGGATGCCATTTGCACACTCCGATGGAGGGCGAGAGGGATGCATGCAAAAGAGTTGTGGGTGCACATGGAAAGGGCAATCCTGTATCAACAAGGTAAAAACATGATTAAGCATCTTCCCCACTGTCACAGAGAATATCAGGGTTGGAAGGGACCTCAGGAGGTCATCTAGTCCAACCCCCTGCTCAAAGCAGGACCAATCCCCAATTTTTGCCCAGATCCCAAATGGCCCCCTCAAGGATTGAATTTACGACCCTGGGTTTAGCAGAGTAATGCTCAAACCACTGAGCTATCCCTCCCTCCAGATGCTGTTCTCTCCCTGACAAGCTGCAGAGTAACATCTATATTTGGCTCCAGTTCACCCAATCCTCCTAGGGGACAGGAAAGGGACAGAACTGCTGGAAGGTTTGGTCTGGGTCTGGGTGTGGGTGGGGAATGCAGAAAGGGGTAGGAGCCCAGCAGGTGAAATCCCTACTGAGCCTGCTTTAATGTGGGGCATAAGTTGTAGGGACAACCCCAGCAGGAGGGGGTGGAAATTCCCCTGTGAGATGTAACAAATGCCTGACCATGCGGACATCAGAGGCGCACAGCCAGTGCATTCAGCAGCCAAAAGTCACTCTGGAAAGTCAGGAACTGGGTTTGAATATCACAAGGTTTAAAAATACACTTTGTGGGGAGGGATGATTTTATTTATCTTCTGGTGTTTAAGCTTTTGGGGGGAAGCCACCTGCCCCCTTAGTGACAGAGAGAGAGTGTGTTTGTGTGTGTGTGTGTGCATATTGCATCACAAGAGCAAAACTCCACCTGCCACAGTGTACATGCAAAATTACAGCCTCCCTTCTCACAGGAAGATTTCACCCACTGACCTTCCCCTACTCCTGGGATGGGGAGCTGCCACTCTGTGTCCAACTACACACCCTCTCGCATCACTGCCCTGTCACCAGTCTCTTCTCCCCTGATCCTCACAGTCTCCTCTCCACACCTGCCCCTCTATGTACCTGCTGTTCCCATTACACTTTCCCTGTACCTCTCACATTGGCCACCCCACATGCTCCTGAGCTCCCTATCTGCAAACCCCCACAGCCTCCCACCCTGCACCCCACATTCCCTTGCACTCCCTAATCCATGACATTCTCCTAAACCAGGAGTCGGCAACCTTTCAGAAGTGGTGTGCCGAGTCTTCATTTACTCATTCTAATTTAAGGTTTCACGTGCCAGTAATAGATTCATAGATTCATAGAAACTAAGGTCAGAAGGGACCATTCTGATCATCTAGTCTGACCTCCTGCACAATGCAGGCCACAGAATCTCATCCACCCACTCCTACGAAAAACTTCACTTATGTCTGAGCTACTGAAGTCCTCAAATCGTGGTTTAAAGACTTCAAGGAGCAAAGAATCCTCCAGCAAGTGACTTGTGCCCCATGCTACAGAGGAAGGCGAAAAACCTCAAGGGCCTCTTCCAATCTGCCCTGGAGGAAAATTCCTTCCCAACCCGGCGATCAGCTAAACCCTGAACATATGGGCAAGATTTGCCAGCCAGATACTATAGAAAATTCTTTCCTGGGTAACTCAGATCCCACCCATCTAATATCCCATCTCAGGGGATTAGGCCTATTTTCCATGAATATTTAAAGATCAATTAATTACCAAAATCACATTATCCCATCATACCATCTCCTCCATAAACTTATCGAGTTTAATCTTAAAGCCAGATAGATCTTTTGCCCCCACTGCTTCCCTTGGAAGGCTATTCCAAAACTTCACTCCTCTGATGGTTAGAAACCTTCGTCTAATTTCAAGTCTAAACTTCCCGATGGCCAGTTTATACCCATTTGTTCTTGTGTCCACATTGGTACTGAGCTTAAATAATTCCTCTCCCTCTCCTGTATTTATCCCTCTGATATATTTATAGAGAGCAATCATATCTCCCCTCAACCTTCTTTTAGTTAGATTAACAAGCCAAGCTCCTTGAGTCTCCTTTCATAAGACAAGTTTTCCATTCCTCAGATCATCCTAGTAGCCCTTCTCTGTACCTGTTCCAGTTTGAATTCATCCTTTTTAAACATGGGAGACCAGAACTGCACACAGTATTCCAGGTGAGGTCTCACTAGTGCCTTGTATAATGGTACTAAAACGTCCTTATCCCTACTGGAAATGCCTCTCCTGATGCATCCCAAAACCGCATTAGCTTTTTTCACAGCCATATCACATTGGCAGCTCATAGTCATCCTATGATCAACCAATACTCCGAGGTCCTTCTCCTCCTCCTTCGTTATTTCTAATTGATGCATCCCCAGCTCATAACTAAAATTCTTGCTATTAATCCCTAAATGCATAACCTTACACTTCTCACTATTAAATTTCATCATATTACTATTACTCCAGTTTACAAGGTCATCCAGATCCTCCTGTATAATATCCCGATCCTTCTCCGAATTGGCAATACCTCCCAGCTTTGTATCATCTGCAAACTTTATTAGCACACTCCCACTTTTTGTGCCAAGGTCAGTGATAAAAAGATTAAATAAGATTGGTCCCAAAACCGATCCCTGAGGAACTCCACTGGTAACCTCCCTCCAACCTGACAGTTCGCCTTTCAGTAGGACCCGTTGCAGTCTCCCCTTTAACCAATTCCTTATCCACCTTTTAATATTCATATTGATCCCCATCTTCTCCAATTTAACTAATAATTCCCCATGTGACACGATATCAAATGCCTTACTGAAATTTAGGTAAATTAGATCCACTGCGTTTCCTTTGTCTAAAAAATATGTTACTTTCTCAAAAAAAGGTCTCTTTCTATAAGACTATAATATATCACTTAACTATTGTTGTATGTAAAGTAAATAAGGTTTTTAAAATGTTTAAGAAGCTTCATTTAAAATTAAATTAAAATGTAGATCTTATCAGTTTAGTGAGATCCTTGCCCTTGCTTTTCCTTGCTGAGTTTTCCAATTTCTGGCACATATTTGGATGCTTTAAGCTGCACACAGGCTTCTGACTGATCACTTGTTAACCAGCTCTGAGAGGGGACAGAGGACAGATTTCATGTTTGAAAATACCTGTTCAGACAGGTATGTGGATCCAAAAGCTGAAAGCATTGCAAACGCAATTTTCTTCAAACAGTTAAATTTCACTGGCAGGGACGTCCAGCAGGTCAGAATAGAGGCCCCATGATCTCTCTCGGTAGCTTCAAGTGCACTCCCCAGATCCTCAAACTTTGATGCCCACAATTCTGAGGTTTTTAACGGAATGAGCTGCATTTTGAAATCTTCAACACCCATCCATTGAAATACAGACAAATTCAAGTAGCTTTCGTTGAACTTTTCAGGTTCTTGCATGTACATTCTAATCTCAACGTCAAACAGTGCGCTGTTCCACGTGGTGTGATAGTGATGTAAGCAGCAAATCAGGACTTAAAAATATCCCAGCACAGTGGTGCTGGAATAATTTTTAAGGTGGGGGTGCTGAGCTGTTCCCCTCTCTTGCCCGTGCCTGCACCCCTCACTGCCCCAGGCTGGGCCCAGTGGACCACAGCTGCGGGTGGCTGCAGAGCCCTGGGACCGGCGGCTGGGACACCAAGCCAGCAGCGGAGCCCCCGGGACCGGTGGCCGGAGCCCGGGACCAGCAGCGGGCTGAACAGGGCTGGTGGACAGAACCCCAGCTGGCAGGGGGCAGCAGCAGAGCCCCCGGGACCGGTGACCAGGACCTGGGCAGTGTGAATGCCATTGAAAATCAGCTAGCGTGCCGCCTTTGGCATGTGTGTCATAGGTTATCTACCCCTGCCCTAAACCATGCTCAGGCTCAATCTGACCCTAACAAATCCCTCTGCACTAATCTCAGCCTCCCTCTGCCCTGCCCCACCCCACATACTCCTTTGGGCCTCTGTTTCCCTCTTGCCCCCATGTGCTTTGCATCATCCCTCATTCTCTCTGCTGCGCCTCACTCATTACCCTCTTTCGTTTGCCTCCTGCTCCCCTCCCAGGATCTCACTACACCTCCTTCCCCCTCAGTCTGCCCCCTGGACACGGACAACCCTGCGTGCTGCCCCACAATCCACCTCTCGCCCTCTCCACCCCCCCACTAATTCCCTGCACCCTCCTCAGTCTGGCTCTAGCTTTTCGTGTCTCCTTTTCTATGCATGGTGTCTCCTTGCCAGAGGATGTTGTGAAGGCCAAGGCTATAGCAGGGTTCAAACAAGAACTGGATAAATTCATGGAGGATAGGTCCATCAATGGCTATTAGCCAGGATGGGCAGGGATGGTGTCCCTAGCCTCTGTTTGCCAGAAGCTGGGAATGGGCGACAGGGGATGGCTCACTTGATGTTCACCTGTTCTGTTCATTCCCTCTGGGGCACCTGGCACTGGCCACTGTCGGAAGACAGGATACTGGGCTACATGGACCTTTGGTCTGACCCAGTATAAACCATTCTTATGTTCTTATATATCCAGCCTAACCACAGGGCCCCAGCCATATTCCCTGAGGAGAGCATGGCTTCAACCATACTGAAAACAATGGGAGCTGGTGACCATTACTAGGAGCTGCCTTACTTCCACATGCCAGATCTGTAGGGAAATGGTGGCCATGGAATAATAATTAATAATTATTGAATGAACAATCATAGTCCTCAATTGTACTAGGTTAATGAGCCCAACTGACAACTCTCTGACACCTCCTATTATAAAGAACTCAGAAAAGACCCCCCCACACCACAATTCACACCGAAATTTAAGGATATCATCAAATTCTTCACCAAACAACTCCAAGAGAAACTCTACAACCTCATCCACCACAAACCCATCCCCTGGACCTTCTGTTTGCTTCCCAAAACATACAAACAAGGGAACCCAGGCAGACCCATCCTAAATGCCCACGGCACTCTGACTGAATGAATATCAGGACTCATAGAAACCATCTTCAAACCACTCACAAAGTGCCGGCTTCCTGGACCAACTTCCTGCAGAAACATCGCAACTTTAATAACATCCCTCCAAACGCCATCCCTTGCCATGAGGGATGTCACCTCCACGTACAACAACATCCCTCACAATGACAGCATTGTTGCCTGCCTCAAATATGGACAGAGTAATGGACAATGCTTAGATGTCCACCCAAGCATATCGCCAAACTTGTCCATTTCATCCGTACATATAACAAATTTACATTCAACAACAAACATTTTGTCCAAACCATGGGAACAGCCATAGGTATTACTAGGATGGCTCCTCAAAATGCCAGCCTCTTCAAAGAAAAATTTCTAGACAAATGAATCGTGAAACCAATGATGTACCTGAGATATATCAATGATATTTTCATCCTATGGACAGATCACCTCAACTCCCTCACAGATTTCCACCACGACTTCAACAACCATCACCCATCCATTAAACTCTCTCTGGAATACTTCCACACAAGCATCAACTTTCTGGACAGCAATCAGGTGCAATAATGGAACTCTACAGACAACAATATACAAGAAACCCACAGATCACCACACTTACCCTTCAAAGATCCAATAATTGCCCCAAACACACCAAGAAATCAGTTATCTACAGCCAGGCACTCAGATGACACAAATTATGCTCTGAGGAAAAAGTCCAGGATACATACCTTAACACACTTAAAACCACCTTTACCAAACAAGAACACTCCACCAAAGAAGATGGGTCCATCAATATTTTTAGTTTGGATGGGAAGGGATGGTGTCCCTTGCCTCTGTTTGCCAGAAGCTGGGAATGGGCAACGGGATGGATCACTGGATGATTACCTGTTCTGTTCATTCCCTCAGGGGCACCTGGCATTGGTCACTGTCGGAAGACAGGATACTGGGCTAGATGGACCTTTGGGCTGACCCAGTATGGCCATTCTAATGTAAGAAGTAGATCACATAAGGGAACAGGCCACCCAAATACCCAAAGAGAACCTGCTTCAATACAGAAAAAAAACCCTCCAACCGCACACCCGTAGTTGTCACCTGCCTCCACACACTGAAATCCATACGGGGTATCATTAAACAGCTATAGCACATACTTGATGGGGACCACATCCTGAAATAAATCTTTCCTGAACCCCCTCTTCTGGCTTTCAAATAACTCCTCAACCTCTCCAGGCTCATCATCAGAAGCAAGCTCTCCACAGACCAGAACACACCAACTCAAAGCAGCACCAGACCCTGCCAGAACAACAGATGGAAAACTTGCGGGCATATTTCCACTGCTACAATGATCAACACCCCCAACAAGATACCTTTCAAGATCCATGGGTCCTACACATGCCCATCACGACATGGGGTGTACCTCATCCAGTGCACTAAGTGTCCCAGTAACAACTACATGTGTGAAACCAGACAATCACTATGCTCTCAAATGAACTGACACACAAAAATGCAAAAAGACAAAAATGCCCTATCGCCCATGGGTGAACGCTTTTCACAAAATGATGACTCTGTATGTGATCTCTCAGTCCTCATCCTCAAAAGAAACCTGCTCAACACCTTCAAAAGATGAGCCTGGGGACTTAAATTCATAACTCTAAAAATCATGGACTGAATAGAGACAAAAAGAAAAGGAGTACTTGTGGCACCTTAGAGACTAACAAATTTATTAGAGCATAAGCTTTCGTGAGCTACAGCTCACTTCATCGGATGCATTTGGTGGAAAAAACAGAGGTAGAGACACTGGTTTATGGTTTATGGTTTTATTACAACAATCTGTAACTCTCTAACCCCCTTTTTGTTCTATGACTACAGTGGTGTTAACAGGCCACTTCACCTTGACTGAGGCTTTGTAAGCAATCTGTTCCACTTTGCATTTAGAAGTGAATGCCTGACTTTAATACTTTTCCCAGACATGGAGAAGAGCTCTGTGTAAGCTTGAAAGCTTGTCTCTCTCCCCAACAGAAGTTGAACCAATAAAAGATATCACTCTTGTCTCTCTTCAATAAGGGCGGCTTGACTTCAGCACTTCTGAAGGTCATGGGAGATGGCAGCCATGATGAACAAGGGAAAACAAGTGAGTTCTTTGTCAGGAATTGTGAGATCATGGGAAACTTTTAAAACTCCAGACTAAATATCATGAGATTCATGACGCATTCAGTAGAGTCGGCGGCTCTTGGGCATCAGGTTTTCACCCCACAACCAGTATGTTTTCAATTAAAGCATCTGGAAATTTTCCCCCTCTCCCCAGGAAAGTTCCCTATTCTCTGGGGGAAGGGGGATTTTCCAGCCCTCTCCTGGAGTGAGCTGATGGGATTGTGTCTGGGGCAGCAGGTACTGAATGAGGATCTCTTGCTATTTCAGGGGCCAGTGACCCTCAAGAAGGAGACTCATCATGCAGGAGAATTGTGAGAATGTGACCTTGCTGGGTAAGGATTCCTGTCCCCTTAGGAATTAGAAGCTGGGGGGATATGTCTCTGAGGTACCGGGGTTGGCTTCTGCTCAGGATTCTTCCCTGCTCTGTTATATTTTGGGGGATCATCCCCATCACCTCCAGAATCCACGTGACCACTCCACACCCTCTTCCAAGGGAGAGGAGATTCAGAGATGCAGTGCAGATGGTAGTCCAGAGGAGGGCAAACTATGGCCCGCAGGCTACATTCAGCCCATGGAACCCTCCTGCCTGGCCCATGAGCTCCTGGCCCGGGAGGCTGGCCCCTGGCCTCCCAAGCTATTTCCCCTCCTCCGCAGCCTCAGCTCACTGTGCCGCCGGTGCAATGCTCTAGGTGGCGGGGCTGTGAGCTCTTGCTGGGCAGCTGCGGCCTGACCCAGTGCTCTGTGCTGCGCAGTGGCATGGCTGGCTTCAGCCAGGCGGTGCAGCTGCCTGTCCTGGTGCTCTGGGTGGCGTGGCTGTAGCACTGCCAGCCACCCGTGCTCCATCCAGCATGGTAAGGGAGCAGGGAGCAGCAGGGTGGGGGGTTGGATAGAGGACAGGGGAGTTCGGTGTGGTGCTCAGGGGGCGGGGGTGTGGATAGGGGTTGGGGCGGTCAGAGGGCGGGGAACAGGGGGGTTGAATGGGGGCAGGGGTCCCAGGGAGGCAGTCAGGAAGGAGGGGGGGTTGGATGGGGTGGTGGGGGGCAGTCAGGGGCAGGGGTTCCGGGGGCAGTCAGGGAGAAGGAGTGGTTGGATGGAACAGGGGTCCCGGGGGGGGGCAGTCAGAAATGAGAGGAAGGGTTGGATGGGGCAGCAGGGGGCGGTCATGGGTGAGGGGTACAGGGGTGGTCAGGGGACAGGGAGGGGTGGATGGGGCAGGGGTCCCAGGGGGGCCGTCAGGGGGCAAGAAGCAGGGGGGATTGGATAGGGGGCAGGGCCAGGCCACGCCTGGCTGTTTGGGGAGGCACAACCTCTCCTAACTGGCCCTCCATACAATTTCAGAAACCCTCAGGCCAAAAAGTTTGCCCGCCCCTGTGCAAGTCCATCCCCAGAACTTCCAATGGAAAGGAAGAGTTGCATGTTCCTCTCTGTGTTATTAAGCATCTGCACACAGTGATACACAGAGATTTCACATGTCCCTCCCTATAGAGAACGGGGTCCATGCCTGGAGAGGGCTTTGGTCTCAGCAATGTTAGAAAGGAGTAAGAGATTGTCCAACTCCTGAGCCAGAGTCATAAGACCTCCCAGTTTATGGAGATCCCGGGATCTCCTTCCACAGGAATCACATGCCAATATAAACACCCGACCTCCCACAAAGGAGCTCCGGGACCATTTTCCAATCCATTTGGTTTATACCAAGGCACTACCTGGCACATCTGGAAACAGCTGTGCCTGAGAATAACTGTAAAATCCTAGTCTCAGCCTCAGCTGTTTTCTTTCCCCTGAACTGGGTTTCCAGTTCCCACAGCCAACATGATCTCCTGGCTGCAAAGTGGGGAAGAGCCATGAGTACTAGGTCACCAAGGCTTCATGGAAAGAGAGATCCTGAGAAGTGCCAGTTCAGGTAAGGAATTGTTTGAATGGACACAGAAATCATCCAGCCTTGGCATAAATATCTGGGATTCTCACACAGGCCTATAAACTCCCCCATTTCTGCCTCATCTCAACCTAGTCAAGATTGTGCCCATGAGCTGTCATATCTTCCTGGCAGATGTTACTCATGGCTTTCCGTCCACCCTGACCAACATCTGGCAGCAGCTCATGTCTTTCTGAATGTTCAGATGGGATGAAGAGGCAGAATTGGTCCTCTCCTCTCTCTCTGTTTGTGGAAAGGTCTTGGGGTTCAGATTCCACTCCTGAGTTTTTGATCTCTCCAGAAGTTATTTGGTTTGTTTTCCCCATTCTCATCTCCTTTCTCAGGTACCCTTTCCCCCTGGCACAGGGAATGACTCCTGTTTGGATTCTCTCTCTGTCCCAGCAGGTGATGGGATGGTGAGTGAGAACGAGGAAGAGATTCCTCAGCAGAAAAGTCTTGAGCAAGTGGAACTACATGGGATATTGCTGGGAAGACCTGAAGAGGATATTTTTCAAAGTTCTGAGCCGGGAGAATCCTGTGAGACTCAGTGCAGGCCAGAGGGGCAGCTGGGAAACCCCCCAGGGGACAGACAGGGAAAATCCAGTCACCATGAGGCAGGTTTGGAGGACCTCAATGGGACCACAAAGCAGCTGAGAATCAGCACTAAAGAGAAACGGCATGTATGTGCCGAGTGCGGGAAAAGCTTCAACCAGAGATCAAACCTGATTGTACATCAGAGAGTTCACACAGGAGAGAGACCTTATAGTTGCCCTGATTGCAGGAAAAGCTTCAAGCAGAGTTCAGACCTTCTTCGACATCAAAGAATACACACGGGAGAGAGGCCCTACCGATGTCCCATCTGTGGGAAAAGCTTCAATCAGAGCTCAGAACTTATTAAACATCAGAGAACCCACACGGGAGAGAAACCCTATAAGTGCCCTGAGTGCGGGAAAAACTTCAGTCAGAGCTCAGAACTTGTTAAACATAAGAGAATTCACACAGGAGAGAGACCCTATAAGTGCTTGGACTGTGGAGAAACCTTTAGCCAGAGCTCACACCTTATTGTGCATCAGAGAATCCACACGGGAGAAAAACCCTATAAGTGCCCCATGTGTGGAGAAAGTTTCAGTGTGAGATCAGCCCTTACTACACATCAAAGGATCCATACAGGAGAGAAACCCTATGATTGTCCCATCTGTGAAGAAAGTTTCAGTCAGGTCTCAGCCCTTATTACACATCAGAGAATCCACTCTGGAGAGAGACCCTATAAATGCCCCAATTGCGGGAAAAGTTTCACGCAGAGCTCAGCCCTAATTAGACATCAGAGAACCCACATGGGAGAGACACCCTATAAATGCCTAGACTGTGGGAAAAGCTTCAAGGCAAAGGTCTCTCTAATGTCCCACCAGAAACTGCACACAGGATAGAAGGTGTCAGGAGCTTTCCCTGTGGGGCAATGGGTTTGTGCCCTCCTGAACCAAACTGTAAATGTGCTTCCTTTGAGGATGATCTGGGTAGGGACAGCAGGCTGGTGGATGGTTTGGGTTTCTATGGGGGGTGGTTGGTGGAGCCCGGAGGAGAAGGAAATGCTGGGCACTGGGGAGGTGAGTCATTTCAGGGTCCGAGGGGAGTAAGTGGTGGGATCAGTGGGGAGATGTTTCTGTGGGTTCCACACATACTTTCCAGTGTAGGGAAGAAGTAAAAGTGCCCCATTGTCATTTGTGTCTGAATCGTCTCTGCGGCTCCTAGGGCACCTTGAGGTAGGGACAGGAGAATGATATTCAGGGAAGCAGCAAGGGGCCCTGCATGGCTGTAGTTATATAGCAGGAAGAGCTGCCGATCTGAAGTGACAGGATGTCAGAGCGATGCTCACTGTGTTGGCCAGCTCTGCAGATGCAGGGAACTGGCTGGGAACTGGGGAATTTGTGGTGGAGATTCCCCAGAGAGGTGGGATCCTTGGGGAATTGCACTGTTCTTGTGAGGGCAATGTGGTGTAATAGCAAGAGCAGTGGGAATTGGGATGCAGGAATCCTGGAGAGGGTGCTGATGTCTAGAGGTTAGACTGGGGTGAAGGTGGCAGTCAGGTCTCCAGGGTTGGGTAACCAACTCTGCTAATGTCTCCTGTGCAGTCACTTCCCACCCCTTCCTCCCGTCTCTACAGTGGAGATAATAACAATTGCCCACCTTCCTCAGAAGTGGAATTACTGTGTATTCAGGGGCTCAAGAGGACAGAAGCACTAGGGGAGGGAAAGTTTCATTATCATTATTACTATTAGTTTTCCATGACTGGGGTTTTCTTTTCAGTTTCAGGTTGTTTCAGTGTTTTCCCCATCAACTTTAATGGCCCATCACTTGTCTTTTCCTGGGTTGTTGTGATCCTAGGCACTATGGTATTCACACCCTGCACACTACTGCACTAATATCTGTTCAAAATATGCCTTATGAGCCATAGACACCAACTCCGTGGGTGCTCCGGGGCTCAAGCACCCACGGAAAAAAAATAGGGGGTGCTCAGCACCCACCATTCACAGTGGTTCCAGCCCAGGCTGGCCACTGATCAGTTGTTCAGCAGGCCCCGAGCGGCCAGCGAGCGGCTAGTGGAAGGCACTTGGGGTAGGAGGCGGAGAGAAGTGAGTGGAGGGCGTGTGGGGGATGGGCCTCAGGGAAGGGGGCGGATTGGGGATGGGAAGAAGCAGAGTGAGGGCAGGACCTCGGGGCAGAGTGGGGGTGGAGCACCACTGGGGAAAAAAAAGTCAGCGTCTATGTTGTGAGTTATCATTCAAAAACTAATAACATGCCAGTCAATAATATCATTAAGAATTGTATGTGACAGTGCTGTAGGTGGAATTATGGATATTCACTGCCTTAAAGCCTGTGACTAAAAGGTGTTTAAACCAGGCAAGTCAGGGAGAGTTGATAAACAAAAGATTTTCTCCAGATAAAGAAAAGAGGACAACACTAGAAACCAGGTGTGGCCAAATTCAGTGGGCTATTCATTTGTATTGGAGCTTGCAGGAAAAGATCATTTGCATCATCTAAATTGCCAGAGTAGGCAGCATGGAGGCAGACAACATGGGATATCATCCACCCCCAGCAGGGAAAAGGAACTGTAGATGGGGAGACATGTCAGAAGAAGACATTTCTAAAGTGTACTGGATTATAAAGAGACAGGGAGCAAACCCCTAAATTATCCTTCAGCTGAGGAGACAAGAAAAACCAGCACCTTGAACTCCGACAGCGGGGCTCCTAGCCAGCCATTGCTGGGAATGGAAGACTAGTGAGGAAACTACTTTGTACAAAGATTGGAGCTTGTTAAGTTAGCTCCTAGCCATTAGGAAGCATATTTTTACTTTTTTTGTTTGTAACCCTTTCTATCTTTATTCCTTCTACCAGGTATCACTTAAACTATGACTTTTGTTTAATACACTTGTTTTACTTTCACTATAAAGCAACTCAAGGCTGTGTTTCAAGGGAAGGGTGTATTTACCCTAGTTCAGATAACAAGCTGTAACGTACTGACTCTTTAACAGAAAAGTGAACTTAATATCTCTGAAACTTGTTAATATCTTCTGTGAATGTACAGTGATAGGGGCTGTGCATTGCAGAGAACCATCTCGGAGGCACTCAGGGGCTGGAGTTCACCAGTTGTTAGTGAGGGTTGGACTGGGAGAGTGCTGAGCGGTTTGCTGGTGAGGAAAACAGAGAGGTGTGGCAGGGATCTGACATACCATCTAATCTCTAGCAAAACTCACTTTTGCTGAGGCCGAAGGGTAACACAGTGGCTTAGACCCCTACGCTATTTCTTGTGAGAATGAAGTAGGCGCCTGCCTCGCTCCATGCAAAACAAACAGTCATGGAGAAGGCGGCAGTGCCCACATGTCTAACTTCTAACCCAGTGGCTAGAGCACTTACTGAGTTACTGGAGACCCTGGTTCAAGACACCCGAGAGAGAAAGGCTCTAAACAGCATGGTCTGTCATGAGAGCAGCGTAACCACTGAGCTATGGGACAGGCTGATAGAGAAGAGGGGAGGACTAGCTCCTAGTACAGCAGTGGCCAAACTGCAGCTCGCGAGCCACATGTGGCTCTTTCATAGTTAAAGTGCAGCTCCCAGAGCCCACCATAAGAACAGTCATCACTGGGTCATACCAAGGGCCATCGAGCTAGTATCCTGTCTTCCAACAGCGGCCAATGCCAGGTACCCCACAGGGAATGAACAGAACAGGTGATCCTCCAGTGATCCAGCCCCTGGTGCCCATTCTCAGCTTCTGGCAAACAGGCTCGGGACACCATTCCTGCCCATCCTGGCTAACAGGGGATGCCCCCTCCCCACATTTCTCTGCCTAACAGACAGGCAGGGAGGGGAGCTTGGGGTTTCTGTCCTCTGGCAGGGCTCAGGGCTTCAGCCCCATGGGGTGCACCTACTGGGGCCCCAAGCCTTGGCAGGTGTCTGCCATGGGGCAGAAACCTCAAGCCCCCCACCCTGCTGCAAGTCAGAAGCCCTGTGCTATGGGACAGGATGATAGAGGAGCCCCACTGTGCCACATCCCAGCTCCCCACAACCACCAGCCGCCAGTCACCTGTCCCTCCCCACTGCTGCCTCCTCCCAACTGCCATGGGACCACATCCTCCCTCTCTGCCCCTGTTAATGCAGCCCAGGGTTTCCTCTATGGGACACTGGCTCTGCTCCAGCCCCAGGTTGGGAGGACTGGAAATGGGAATGGGCCCTGTGGTGCCAAAATCTCTATCCCTGTGAATTCCTCCACTGCCGGGGCAGGTCCAGCGTCCCAAATATAGCCTTCCTCACCCCCGCATGTTTCTCAGCCTTGGTGGGTACAGGCAGGAGAGTTCCCTTTGCCCTCCCTGATCCCCTAAACATGCCCTCTGCCCCCTGCGGACTCTGGCTTTCTGCTGTGCTCACAGCTCGGCTCCTGGTGGGGCAGGTGCCCCTCTCAACCAAACCCCTCAGCTCTTCTGGAGAGAAACCAGAGAGACAATGGGCCATAGTCACTGAGCTCCCTTCCCCACACATCATAGGAGTCAGGACTCCTGGGTTCTGTTTGCAGCTCTGGGAGGGGAGTGGGTCTGCGTCAGCAGGGGTTTGGGAGCCAGGACTCCTGGGTTCTAGTCCCACCTCTAGAACAGTACTGAGTCAGGTTTCCTGTGGGGAGGAGGAAATGTGTGGAAGAAGTTTAAGGTGGATTGTTACCCAGCAAGGGGGGGGGGTTGGTCCTGGTGAGAGGTAGAGCCCAGTGAGCTGTATCTAAGATAGAGGGATGCACAGACATACCTCACCCAGGAGCAAGTTTGGCTGCTCTCCCTGGTGAACGGGATACAGGGGATGCTCTGACACCTGGCACAACAGCCAGTGTGCAGCCACTTGGAGTTTATTTATCCCCTTGCTGGGCTCTGTACACAAAGGAGAGGGGGATAAGGGCCAGTCCAATGGGAATCCAGAGCAGTGACCAGGAAAGCAGAGACCTTGTTTGGAAGACAATCTATGGTTTTCAGGAATGGCCAGGCTGTGATGATCACTGAAATGCAGGCGCCACCAGCCAGCTGGTTAACAGTCACACTGCACAGGGATTGCTCACCCAGTACTAAAAAACAGCCACCTCTGGGGTGGGGTATGGCAGCTCGATAATAACCCCAAAGTAAAGTCCTGGAGCAGAAATGCAGCGAGGAGCCAGCCAGTGGGAGCAGCAGCAGCCAAAGCCGGGACATTTGGATAGTCCTGTCAAAACTGTAGAAAGTGCTGCTCTGGGGACAGTGTCAGGGGAATCCCCAAAGCAGCTCCTTTGATTCTGGTCCTTGCTGGCATTTGGCTCAGGGATACAAGGGGAGAGGGGATAAAAATGTCTCTGTGGGGGTAGCTCTGGTGTAGTGTCAGTGACTGTCCATAGGGAAAGAGCCTAGGGTAAATCGGTGTGAAATGGACTAAAGCCCCTTCTGAAACCTTCCCAATTGTCCTTCTCACCCTGACCAGCTGCATTGTAACAGCCACGTTTTGCTCCAGATCATCCCAGTCCCTGGAAGGTAAAGAGCTGCAGTGGAGATGGATCAAGAAGGAGATTATCAAACAGGGAGCTGCTGGTGGGTTTTTCCTAGGATGGAGAAAGCTGAGAGGAGGGGATGGGGTGGCGAGTTGAATCCTGGGGGCTGATTTTTAGGGGACCCACTGGATGCTTTTGCATGTGCAGCTTGTGGTGAGGTGAATTCCCCCAACTCTATGCTCCAGGATAAGGAATTACACACAAGATGGGAGTAATCCATGCCTCTAGCAGCTTTTGACACTACACTGGCTGCAGAAGGTATGGTTATTTCTGGGTGCCACGTTTCTTGAGTCTCCAGCTTGACACATCTTTATCCTGATTTCCAAACCTGCAACTTTCATTTGAAGCTGTGGCTGAACAGAAGCTCTGACTATTGCTAAATATTGACCTAAGTAAAGATAATAGCTATCTTATTTATTGACTACATGCTGTAGCCCCCTCTGCCGAGCAGTAGCAGACCTCAGAGCCTTGTAGGTCAGTTTTGCTTTGAAGGAGAAATCGATGGCACAGAGTCAGGGTACGTTCTATTGTGAGTTGTATATTTACACTATATACACCAGACCTTGAATAGAGGTGGTCATAAATGGGATGCAGGCAAACCTGCCTTTTAAAAATCTCAGCCCAACACTAATTCCTAGTTTGTGGGAAGCACCTCTGCCCCAAAACTTGACTTAACTCCACTCTAAATTCCTTTGCTGTTTGCCACAGCTCCCCAAACACAATCTAAATTGCAAAATTAACAACAACATCTTCAAAAATTGAACAGTGCCCACACCCTAAGGAAAAGAACTTTTAAGATTGTCCTATAGTGCCTCTTGGTGACTGCTGCCATATGTCCGTATGTCCATAACAGCACAAACAGTATTGATCTACTTGGGCAGGGGTGCCCAACCTGTGGGTCTGGAGCCACATGCGGCTCTTCAGAAGTTAATATGTGGCTCCTTGTACAGGCACCAACTCCGGGGCTGGAGCTACAGGCGCCAACTTTCCACTGTGCTGGGGAGTGCTCACTGTTCAACCCCTGGCTCTGCCACAGGCCCTGCCCCCACTCCACTCCTTCCCACCCCCTCCTCTGAGCCTGCCATGCCCTCACTCCTCCCCCTCCCCTCCCCCCCAGAGCCTCTGACATGCCAGGAAACAGCTGACTGGGAGGTGCGGGGAGGGAGGGGGAGGCACTGATCTGCAGGGCTATCAGTGGGCAGGAGGCACTGGGAGTGGGGGGGACTTGATGGGTGGGGCTGCTGACATATAACTGTGGGTCTTTGGCAATGTATACTGGTAAATTCTGGCTCCTCAGGCTCAGGTTAGCCACCCCTGTACTTGGGCATGGCCAAAATTGATCAGAAGCAACTACTGAAATGTAGTCAATAAATAAATACATACATTAATAACCTTTTCTCATTCTGCACCATTCTAGGAAGATTGCTTTGTTTAAAAACAAATGGTCATAAGGCTCCTCATCTAGGTCTCATTTCCTGGCTTTGCCACAGGTTAGCTAATTGAATTTGGTCAAATCACACTCTGTGTGTGTGTGTGTCACACACAGAAGCCCTGTGTATGACCAACTTATTTTTTCATGTTTACAGCACAGGAAATTTGAGAATGAAGAGCCTTTTAAGGCTTGCACTGAGATCCCACAATCACATCTGGCTGGGGGAGAGGGATCTAGTGGTTAGAGTGGGAGGGCTGGGAGTCAGGACTCCTGGATCCTATCACGAGCTCTGGGAGAGGAGTGGTGTCTAATAGTTAGAGCAGTGGGGCCTGGGAGTCAGGACTCCAGTGTTCTGCTCCCAACTCTGGGAGGAAAGTGGTGTCTAGTGTTTAGAGAAGAGGTGGCTGAGAATCAGGACACCTGAGTTCTGTTCCCAGTTCTTGCTGGGAGTGGATCCAGATTGTTCATGTTTTAAGCACTCCAGGCTCTGTAACTTGCCCAATCAAACCCCAGCAGCAGCATGTATCCCATCTCCCCCCCACCCTTGTGTGCCCCCATACCTCCACCCCACTCCTAGCTAGAAAAGATCTCACATGGAAGGAGAGTAGCTCCAGGCTGAAAATTCTTTAATCCACTTGGGGTTCAGCAGAAAGCTTTGGATGGTTGGCCAGTTCATTGGTGTGGTCCTTGTTAATGAACCAATTAGCAGCAGAGAGAGAGTGTGTGTGTGTGTGTGTGTGTGTGTGTGTGTCATGACCCCAGAGGTGCATGAGGTGGATGGGGGAAATGGATGGCAGTTCTCTGGGGTGTAATTTGCTGAGAGTCATGATTTGAGAAAGGGTTTGACTCCTCCTGGGGCTGGAGTCCAGGAGTGGACACACTCTGGGGCATATGAGAGCCTGGCTCAGTGGGTGTGATCATGGGCCCATCGAGAGGATAAGAGAGAGATTACTGCTCCCCCAAAGGGTGGTCTCCTTTGCTGACAGAAGCACGTGGTTTGAGAGTAGAGAGGGCAGGGTGCTCTCCAGATGTACTTAGCAATGAGGTTTGCAGAGGATGGATCTGGGGGGTCTGAGAACAGACAGATGCGGGGGCGGTGCTGTCATCCTCTGTCCTGCCACAAGATTCCTTCACCCGGACAGTGAGATTTTCCCACACGTGGGACTTTCTTTGTTCTGATCTCCATTCGCCCCCAAGGCTTCTGAGATCTGTTGGCCTGCACAACACAAAGCAAGCTTGTTAATAGCAGCAAAGGGCTGTGAATAAGAGCAAGGTGGGGCCTGGATCTGCAAGGTACATGGATGGGAGAGAAAAGGCCAAGTGGTGCAGGATGGCGGGATGGACGAGTGGATGGGGGCGATCTTCTCTCGGCGGCAGTGCAGAAGCTGTTGGGGTAAGAGGGTGAAGTGCTGCTGTAGTCCATGTTTCACAGGGGGCATGAAACCAGTCAGGCTGAGCAGAAATCCCCTGTCACTTTCCCATTCGTCAGGGCACATCACAGCTCTACTGATTCCATTACAGCCAGTCAGAAAAATGGGATTTTCCCCATTCAGGAGGAAAACAAACAAACATAAACTTCAAAACTTCAGCCTTTCCATGGGGCTTCTGAAATCAGTGGTTCTCAACCAGGGCTCCGGGGGCCGCTGGGGGGCCGCGAGCAGGTTTCAGGGGTCCACCAAGCCTGGCCAGTGTTAGACTCACTAGGGCCCAGGGCAGAAAGCCAAAGTCCCACTACCCAGGGCTGAAGCCAAAACCTGAGCAACTTAGCTTCAGAAGGGCCCCCTGTGGTGTGGAGCCCTGGGCAAGTGTCCTGCTTGCTACCCCCCAACGCTGACCCTGGCTTTTATATGCAGAAAAGCAATTGTGTCCTAGCTGGGCTGTGGAGTTTTTATAGCGTGTTGGTGGGGGGAGGGGGGCTCAGAAAGAAAAAGGTTGAGAACCCCTGTCCTAAATGAAACCACATGTCAACTTTCATCTGTGTAATTATGAATCACCGGTTTCAAACTACACCCGTTTTCATTTAGACTTCAAACAGTCTTGCGATTCTGTATTTTAAATTGGATTTTTTTTTAAAATTGTGCTGTAGGGCTTTTAAAATAGGCAAATGAAAAAGGATATTTCCCCACCAAACACACACACACATACCCTGTCCTTTTCCACAAAGAGATGGTCAAAATGTGGGCAAACATATTATTTCAAAATGGAAATTCCCCCCCTCCCCAAAGGTTTGGTTTAGAAAAATTCAAGATTTTCCTCCCTGAAATACTACATTTACAACAATTTTGGAAAATTAAAAACTGAATAAAAAAATTCCCACAAAAGTTGATTATTTTTCCTGACGTTTTGTTTGACCAGCTGTAGATTGTATTCTGCCTGCTCTATAACCTCCCCCTCCTCCCCTCCATGTGTTTTCAGCTAAATAGGCGATTCCCCATCACCTCTTGTCCTGAACAGCTGTACAGTGTTGGCTGGGTGGCTGCTAAAAAGCTGCCATACTCACCCCCTCCTTTCCCAAGAAGTGACTGCATTTTATTCTTCTGCAACTCTTCATTGTCCTTATAGCCTGCCCTTCCCAGCCCTTCTGACCCCCTCAGAGCTTCTCATCAGGCAGCTCAGGGCTCCTTCTCCCCTGGTGGAGTGAGTGAAGCTGATGCCTTTCCCCTTCCCTGCACCATCGCTTACCCTTGGGTCTGGAGATCCTCTCAAGACGTGCCCAGAAGCTGCAGTGCCGTTTGGGCAATGGCCCTTTGACCCGAGACTCATTCTTGCTGATGTGGAAGAAGTTCTGCTCCGTGGTACTGTAGAGGGGCCAGTGTCCCTTGCTCCTGTCTGTCCCTGTGGGACTCCTAGGGCAAGAATTCAGCAAGAGCCAGCCAGGTCAGGAAAGAGGAAAGGAAATGTACCTTAGCTGCTAGGGCACTAAGCAGCTGGGGCAATTTGTCCCCATACGCTGAGGGCACCAGAGTCCCTCTCTCTCTCTCTCTCCCTCTCCCTCTCCCTCCCCCCCCCTCTCTCTCACACACACACACACACACACACACACACACACACACACACACAGAGTGTTGTTGTTATGCTGAGGGTGCTAGCATGTGTCTGATCTATGGGCAATCACAGACCTCAGTGAAGTTGGTGTGTATGCTAGCCACCTTTCATTCAAATTAAGTGAGGAAGCAATTAAATGTCCTTTTGTTTAGAGATAACAAACAGAAGCCACCGCCCAAGGCACTGGACCACATATGAAGACCTGAATCGAGCATTAACTCTGGGAGAATAAGAGGGGTTTCCTTGGGACTGATTGCAAACTCAGGGGCTGGAGTATTAATTGGTGGATCAGGGTGTGTCAGAAGCAGACAGGACGAAAAAGCCAGAAAAGAGGCTGGTAGCATAGCCCTGAGAGGGAGCAGAGTCCAAGCTTCTTGAGGCACAGAACTGGCTAGAGATACATGCTTGGATATTGTGAACAAGGAAACTCTGCTTTCTGTTCCTGCTATGTTCAGGCACCATGACTTTGCACACATGCTTTGTAAATCAACAGGATTCCACCAAAGAAATACCCAACTCATACAGTCAACTTTTCTTCCTACCATAAACAACTCAGCAAGGCCCAAATTTTGGCTACCATCTTGGACCAAGGGCAACCTTATTTTTTTAAAGTTCCTTATGGTCCAGGGACACTCAGGAGGCAACGGCCAAAATGTTGTCTTTTAAAAATGGCTGCCTTCTTCTGTTCTCAGTGGGGCTGAAGTGACAAGATTCACCTTAGTCAAATGGCCACCATTTATCTCTGTGGGACTGAAAACCTTAGGATGCCCTCAGTTAAGGATGCCCTCTTGCCTTCATGACTGTGCATTGAGGCTGACTCTAGTAAAGATGGCCACTAGTTCCCAGAGTTGCTAATGGGACAAAAGCCAGGCTCTCATCTCGGAGGATGACTGTGCTGTCAGAGAGCAGGGAGAGACAGTGATGGGAGCAGATGAATGTGGGAAGAGGGGGAAAAAGGGGCAGGCAAATATATGAGGGCAAGGGAGGGGCATTGGGGGGGCAGGGGACTATGAAGAGGGGAAGGGGAGGATGCCGTGGTATGCCTTACCCACTCCTGGCAAACTCCGCCCAGTACCGCATCACCCTACGGCTGAGCGCTGCCTCGATCTCCGTGTGTGTGTGGTTGGCTCCCCCCTTGGACGCCAGGGTCCCGAAGAGATAGAGTAGCTCGGTGGTGTGCACTGCCCCCATCCAGTGGGGCCAGAGCGAGCCAGAAGAGCGATGTGCAAAGAAATAGACGTACGCAGGGGTCCCAGCCTTCGCCAGCCGCCCGGCCAGCTCAGTCATGGGGCACAAGAAGAGGTAGTCGCTGGCAGCTTGGTTCATGGCCCAGCGGTGCTGAGCTGGGCCGCGCCCCTTCCCCTCCTGGCTGTACCTCAGCGCTGCCGCCTGGACAGAGCGATTTGGCAATCCCGGCACCATGAACCTTAAGCCCTCCACCAACTCCTCCCAGCCGATCAGGCTGTCATTCCCCAGGCTGAATCCAGGAGCGCCGAACATCAGGAACATGGAGCCTTCATTGGCTGTGATGCCGGTGAGGATGGGTTTGGTGTGGATGTGCCCGGCCTCCAGCAGCCGCCATGGCTCATCAGGGAGGAAATCCCCATCCACCGTGGGCAAGAAGGGGAAATCAACCAGCCTCTTGTTTCTTGTGATGGTGAAATCGTGTTGGACAAACTCCTCCGAATCTTTCCTCTTCAGACAGTCTACCACAGCACCGTCACTGCCCTTGCCACAGCCCATCAGTCGGCCGAGTGCCCGGGCTCTCTCCCTGGCCTCCTTTGGGTTCAACGAAGCCCAAGGTGCATTGGCGACCCCGCTCTGCAGCGCAGCCCGGGCAAAGAGGTGCCGGCTCCCCGGTGAGAGGAGGTGGAAGGCGACCGAGGCTCCCCCAGTGCTCTGGCCAAATAGCATCATCTGTGCTGGGTCCCCACCGAAAGCGGCTGCATTCTTCTGCAGCCAGTGCAGTGCCAGGCGCTGGTCCCACAGGCCGGCATTTCCTGGGGCAGCTGGTGGTAGCGAGAGGAAGCCCAGCGCCCCCAGCCGGTAGTTCATGGAGGCCACAATGACGCTCTCAGTGGCAGCTAAGAAGCGCCCATCATAGATGTCAAGGGAGGCTGTGCCGATGAAGAATCCCCCGCTGTGGATCCAGACGAGGACGGGGACTAATGCGGGGGACTGGGGCTGAGGCACCCACAGGTTGAGGAAGAGGCAGTCCTCTGAAAGTGGTGTGGTAGGCAACCACATGGCACTGCCAGGGTAACCAGAAAACATTTGCTGGGGGCAGGAGTTGCCATAGCTGGCGGCCTCCAGGACATGCCTCCAAGGCTTGTGGGGAACTGGCTTCTTGAAGCGCAAGGGCCCCACGGGGGGCTTGGCGTAGGGGATGCCCAGGAAGGCGGTGACTGGGCTGGAGCCAGCTAAGAGGTGTTTGCCCCGGACAGGACCACTGCTGGTGAGCACCACAGTGCCATCATCGGAGGCAGAACCAGGGCCTAGCAGGGAGAGGAGCAGCAGCAGGCAGGGCAGTGCAGGGAGGGGTCCCAGCATGGCAGAAGCTGGAAGGGAAACCACCCACAGGGAGTTATTTGTTGGGTCAGTATTAGCTGAGAGACATAAAGCCCGGCGGGTGATGTGGGGCCAGGATGACATGGGAGGGACACACTGTCCCATTGCATGCCTGGATCATCTGAGTATATCCCATTAAATCATGCCTCCAGCACTGCTGCTCCTCAGCCCCTCCTCTTGTCTGCTTGTGGCACATAACAGTCTAGCCTCCTATGGCTCTCCTTGACTCTGGGCTTGTTTCAGTTGTGTAGGGTTGCCAACTTTGTAATATTTAAAAACCGGACACTCCAGCAGGAGTGCTAGAACCTCCCCTCCCTGCTTCTTCCCTCTGAGGACCCACCCCCCATTTGCTCCTCTTTCCCCTCCCCCCATTGCTCACTGCTTTTCCCCTCTCCTCCCATCCCTGTGTGGGTCGGGAGAGATTCGCCTGCAGAGCCGGGGCTGAGAGCTGCAGTCACTGGATGCAGGCAGGAGGCAGCCCTGGCTGAGTTGGGGCTGGCGCGGGTGATGAGTCAGCACCACCCTGCCTCCCCTGCCCACAGTGACCAGACACCGTCAGGTCCCCTTTTCGACCGGACTTTCTGGTTGCAAACCAGACACTTGGCCATCCTAGTTGCTGGGGTTGATGTGAGGCTGCTGGTGGCCTGTGATATACAGGAGGATGGACTAGGTGATCTAGTGGCCTTAAATTCTATGACATTGAAAATGGCACCAGCACGGCCATGCAGGAGAGCCAGCTAGGATGAGTTTGTTCTCTACTGGGATACACTCACTGAATTTCTGCCAGGGAGCACTAGGCAATGCTGCTGGAGCTGTGCTAAACCCTGGGAGCCAGTGCACCCAGCACATAGCCATAGGTGCCAACTTTGTGGGTGCTCTGGGGCTGGAGCATCCATAGGAAAAAAAATAGTGGATGCTCAGCACCTACCAGGAGCCCTGCAGATCAGCGTCTCCCACCCCAGCCCTTTGGCCTGATGGCAGGCCCCATCAATCAGCTCCTCCCACTCCCTCCCAGCACCTCCCGCCCACCATGATCAGCTGTTCAGCAGCGTGCAGGAGGCACAGGATGGGAAGGAGCAGGGGCAGGAAGAGGCAGGGGAGGGGGTGGGAAGAGGCAGGGCTGGGGGAAGGAGTGGAGTGGGGGCAGGGCCTGGGGCAGAGCAGGGGTTGAGCACCCCTTGGGAACTGGGGAAGTCAGCACCTCTGCACATAATCTTCACCCTGAGACTGGAAGAGGGGAGTGATTGGGAGCACCTTCTGCCATGATCTATTGCCTGAGGCTGTACCATCTCCAGAGGGGGTTCTCATTCAGCAGAGACCCCCCTCATCGAGATTAAAGGGCCACTCCACCACCTCTCCGAGCTTGCCATGGTGCAGATCTGAGGAAGGGACTCCAGATCTCCACTCTCCATCCCTTGCTGTCTCTAACTGGAGCAGGCATTCCTCCCAGCCCCACCACCTCCCCTTAGCCCAAGCGGCAGGAGGGAGTGGTATATAGGCCAAATTTAGCTAACGTGTACTAGCAAGAGGCACATCCACTTTGCCAACTGAAGACAAACCGGCAAGGACTTGACAGGTGTCCTATCCTTTCCTTCTTGTTCTAGGGATTCTCTGTGAGCCACCACTTTCGGTTAGCCTAAACTACCCCCAGGGAAACTGGGAGAGATGCACAGAAAGAGGGCAGAAATGGTGCATTGCAGTGTGTGAATGCTAGTGCAGGTGTGGGCATCTGGTGGGCACTAACAGCAAGAGGGGTGTGAGAAAGGGGTTGTGATTCACTCCATATGATTTTATTAAAATATGCTAATGAGTGTGAACATAATGTAACTAGAATATGATTCATGCAAAAGGTCTCTTGTAAGGTATCATTACAAATCTTATAATCTACTGAGTGTGGTCATCCTATTTGTATAAATGTATCACTCTTGTATCTGAAACTAGAAATATAAAATATAACTTGGAGGGCCTATTGTAATTATCAAAGTGTGGGCCATTAATGGTGTTTTGGAATCTTGAAGGCTCCCATTAACCAGAACAATTGTCTGTAGATGGCTCTATTTCATTTGTAAGTCTTCCTGTATACATGTGTGCTGGCAAGTGGGTAATGAAGTCTTACAGTGACATGTGATCATGTCACCCGAACTGGAATCCATCTTAAACCTGGTGCTTTTCCATTTGAAGGGGGGCGGGGGGACCCAGAGAGACAAAAGATTCCCGCCTTGTGCCAAAGCCAAATAAGGGGGTGGAACAGAACGAGAGGGAGCCACCATGAAGAATCCCCTAGCTACCACCTAAGCTGGAACAAGGGCTGTACCAGGGGAAAGGATTGTGCCCAGACTAGGAAGGTGTCCAGTCTGTGAAAGAAACTTATTGAAACATCTCTAAGGGTGAGATTTTATCTGTATTCCGTTTGATTAGACATAGACTTGCGTGTTCTGTTTTATTTTGCTTGGTAATTCACTTTGTTCTGTCTGTTACTACTTGGAACCACTTAAATCCTATTTCTGTATTTAATAAAATCACTTTTTATTTATTAATTAACACAGAGTATGTATTAATACCTGGGGAGGTGGGGAAACAGCTGTGCATATCTCTCTGTCAGTGTTATAGAGGGCGAACAATTCATGAGTTTACCCTGTATAAGCTTTATACA